>NC_069503.1:59896657-60259157 GCF_027579735.1 Bombina bombina
GAAAATTGATGAATTAATTATAATATATTTATTAAATACAAAACTGCTCTTATAGTGACTGAGCCTGAGCCTCGAAGTGTTGTTGATTTAGATTAGGATAGGACTACTTAGTGATGATCAGTTCAGATGGGTGCCCCCCCCCCTCTGCTGCTCTGAATCTGACATGTTAAGTGCCTGTGTGACCGTGTTGGAAGGAACTTGTGACTCAGTCTGATCCTCTTCTCTGCTTATTTGCTTAGTAAATGTATTTTGTGTATGACCCGGTCAGTGTTGTAAGTAGTTACAACACTGACCAGGTCATACACAAAATACATTTATTAAGCAAAACTTGCAAGTTGCTATGGTATGTTGATGTTCTCTACTTCTCTGGCAGCTTAATAAATATATTTTAATGAGCAGCCATCTTGCAGCCATCTTGTGATTTAGTGCTTATTTGCTTAATAAATGTATTTTGTGTTTGACAAGGTCAGTATTGTAACTTACAAAATATATTTAAATTATAAATATATTTTAATGAGCAGCCATTTTGTGATTTTGTGCTTATTTGCTTAATAAATGTAACTTACAACACTTACCAGGTCATACACAAAATACATTTATTAAGCAAAACTTGCAAGTTGCTATGCTATGGTATTTTTGTTGAAAATCAGATCTAAATATAATCATTAGCTACTGAGCATATTTAGATATATTTTCCAACAAAGGATATCTGATTTTCTTCATTCTTTTGATATCCTTTGTTGAAAAGCATATCAAAATACGCTCAGTAGCTACTAAGCATATTTAGATATGCTTTTCAACAAAGGATATCAAAAGAATGAAGAAAATCAGATATCCTTTGTTGAAAATCATATCTAAATATGCTCAGTAGCTAATGAGCATATTTAGATCTGAGTTTCTTGATTCTTTTGATATCCTTTGTTGAAAAGCATATCTAAATATGCTCATAGCTACTGAGCATATTTAGATATGATTTTCAACAAAGGATATCAGATTTTCTTCATTCTTTTGATATCCTTTGTTGAAAAGCACATCTAAATATGCTCAGTAGCTACTGAGCATATTTAGATATGCTTTTCAACAAAGGATATCAAAAGATTGAAGAAAATCTAATATCCTTTGTTGAAAATCATATCTAAATATGCTCAGTAGATACTGATTGGTGGCTCCATATAGATACCTCATGCGATTGGCTCGCCCATGTGCATTGCTATTTCTTCAACAAAGGATATCTAAAGAATGAAGGCGTATCTGATTGCTAGCCACTGCCTCACCAGCCTCTGAAGTCACCGCACATCACTGCAGCCATGCATTTCTCAGTGACACAGCACTCTTTCCTCAGGCTATACAAACAAATTCACAGCTGCTACACTTATACCTAATGGAATCCAATAAAAAAAATCAGAATGAGTACACACCCACTAGATACAAATAAGAACGAACAAATATTATAATACATCATAATAAAAGATGAGACCCCAGCAGATATGATATGTCACTGAGAAACGCATTGCTGTTGTTTTAATGGACTATCTCTGGACTCCCTTTGATGGGACGAGGATATCCCTCACTTCGGGTGTGTTCAAGAGTCTGCCGGGTGACTTTTTGGTTTCGGCCTGTTTATATAGCACAATTGTGCTCTACATCACGTGAGTAGGACTAACATCACTTATATTCTCATCGCCTGTTTTATCAGTGTGATCTGCACCATGTGGCGCCCTCTATCTTTTGTTCTTTAGATCTTCTTATCCTGTGTTGTGGTGTGACACATTAGAGGAGCTGCCTGAAGTTGTGGATGTCCTCCGTTATTGGATAAAACTCTACATTTAGGACTCTATTCCTTATCCTTTTACTCTATGACTTTTAGTATCTAAGGTTTGATATAAACTTAGATATATTATATATCTCTGTATCCATGTCACGCTCGTCCGCTGGGAAGCTCTGGCAGTCCTCTCTGTGTGCTTGATTGACAGGTAATCTGAGCCGCCCCTTCCTGATGTCACGACCAGGCTTTTTATTCCGGGCTTCCTGTTTCTTCAGTGCCCGTTTGTTTGTTCCTCTTTGTGGCTTCTGTGAGGAATTCGCTGTGGAAACTCTCTAACTGTTGATTTTCTGTTGCCAATCTCTTCAAGGACTGACTATGCTGGGTTAACTTCCTGATTACCTGTTTCCAAACAATGCAAGTACTGTTCATTCTGTGAAACTCTCTAACTGCATGTTAACCTGCTGCCAAACTCTGCAAATACTGTCTATTCAGTGTAAACCTTCAAACTGCTCGATATCTTGTTGCCAAACACTGCAGGTACTGTTTATTCTGTGAAACTCTCAAACTGCATTTTTAACCTGCTGCCAAACTCTGCAAATACTGTTTATTCTGTGAAACTCTCAAACTGCATTTTAACCTACTGCCAAACTCAGCAAGTACTGATTAATCTGTGTTAACCTTCAAACTACCTGATGTACTGTTGCCAGACTCTGCAAGTACTGAATATTCTGTGTTAACCCTCAAACTGCCTGATAACCTGTTGCAAACTCTGCAAGTTCTGACTATTCAGTGTTAACCCTCAAACTGCCGGTTAACCTGTTGCAAACTCTGCAAGGACTGACTACACAGTGTTAACCCTCAAACTGCCTGATAACAAATTACCTTTTCCTGCATTATTAACTGTTTCTTGTTTTACCCTTCTTCTGTCTGAGTATAAGTGGACTATCCCTTCTCTCCTGATTCTGTGGAAGACATTTCCTGAAACCAGTTCCTTATTCAGAAGTCTATCTGGCTGTTATCTTGAATTACTTTGGACACAGGCTAACCCTGCTCCATATCGTGAGTACATTGTTTTTTGGAGGTTGTTGTAGGGTCACGTCCTGGATTAAACTCAGAGTGCAAGGGTGTTGTTTAAGTTTGCCCTAGCATTTGGGTCTTCTTCTGGACATTTCCTAACCTGACAGTACAAACGGGCCATATATGGACCCTGATGAGTTATCCAGGGCTGTGGCTCTACAAGGGCAACTTCTGGGAAATCATTCTGCTCATTTGCAAACTTTGGATTCCAAGCTTGACCAGATTACTGCTCTGCTACATAACCTCTCCGCTCCTTCTCAAGCTACGGTGACTCCTGCTGCAGCTGCTACTAGCTCCAATGCTGTCTTTAATCCACCTCAACCTGTTGGACAGTATATACCACGAATTCCACTTCCAGATAAATATGACGGTGTTGTTTACACTTCAGAAACAATCCTCAAATTCTACTTCCAAAATCACCTTTATTATATCCCTCATGAGGGGTAAGGCTCTAGCCTGGGTGTCTCCTCTTTTAGAGAAGAATGATCCTTTACTACAGGATGTGGAATTATTTGTGTCCATTTTTTCTTCTGTTTTTGACAAGCCTGGAAGGTCTGCAGCTGCTGAGGCAGGATTGTTGGATCTGAGACAGGGATCCCTTTTGGTAGCAAATACAAACAAAAGTTCAGGAGCCGTAGCAAAAATGAATTTCAGCTTTTATTCCATAAAACAGAAGTGATACAAAAAATAGACAGTTGTCATGCCCTTTAGTGTATAGTTCAGCTTACGCGTTTCAGCATATTTGCCATACTCATAGCTTACTATTCCCTTGTAACCACTGGGCTTAATAAAGGGTTTAAAATCATTCAATTGGCTAAAGGGCACTTTGCAGGATTAACTCCTTCATTACTAATTAACCCATAGCGGGTCTAGCAAATCTCCTATACAATGTCTATTTCATACTATTATAAATATTAGCACAGTTCACACTAATACAGTTCACTCTTGAGGTTCATTAACTGGGATAGAATAGCAAACTATTACTACAACAAGCGAGCCATCTAAGTGGAAAAAAACATTTATATTTAGATTTAAATGTGTAAAACCTTTATATCTAAATTCATTTTAAATGAACACTTTTATTCAAATGTGGCTCATTAAGGTTAACCTTTGCACAAAGGAAGGAGGTGTAAATGTTATAAACAAAGTTGTGTATGCTATACACTTGTCATATTAGAAACTCTGCTGCATAAATCTTTAGCTAGTATCCTAGGAATATGATTTGTTCTTATCTAAGAACTACTTGATGCATTACTTTATCTCTCATTCTTTAACTTGCACCAATTTTAAAGTGGCTTTCATCACTCCTCTCAATCACTGTGAGCTAGCTGAGGCAAAATGCCCAAGATTTAAAAACTTATTTCTATGTTTCTTTGCTATTTAAATATAGCCCATGAATATGCTTGATTGTATATTTGTTTAATTACCTTCATTAGAACCCTCCCTCCTAAAGTGGTACTTGACTATTGCCCTAAAATACTTTTAATGCCAATGGTTTATAAGGTCATAGACTGAATTTAATCCAGTTGGTTGCCTAGTCCTTAATTGGAAAATCCAAAATACCTCTCTTCCAGCCAAAGTGGCTTCTCTGTCCCCACCTCTTCGTCCAGCATCCACATTTTCTATAATCGTCCATTTGAAGAATGCACATTCTTTATTGTGGACCAATTTAAAATGCTGCACGAGTGGGGTAGTCAGAGTGCCCGTCTTGATGTCAGAGAGGTGCTCTCTTATCCGTACTCTTGTTTCCCTGGTCGTCATTCCTACAGTACGTAGGAATGACGACCAGGGAAACAAGAGTACGGATAAGAGAGCACCTCTCTGACATCAAGGCGGGCACTCTGACTACCCCACTCGTGCAGCATTTTAAATTGGTCCACAATAAAGAATGTGCATTCTTCAAATGGACGATTATAGAAAATGTGGATGCTGGACGAAGAGGTGGGGACAGAGAAGCCACTTTGGCTGGAAGAGAGGTATTTTGGATTTTCCAATTAAGGACTAGGCAACCAACTGGATTAAATTCAGTCTATGACCTTATAAACCATTGGCATTAAAAGTATTTTAGGGCAATAGTCAAGTACCACTTTAGGAGGGAGGGTTCTAATGAAGGTAATTAAACAAATATACAATCAAGCATATTCATGGGCTATATTTAAATAGCAAAGAAACATAGAAATAAGTTTTTAAATCTTGGGCATTTTGCCTCAGCTAGCTCACAGTGATTGAGAGGAGTGATGAAAGCCACTTTAAAATTGGTGCAAGTTAAAGAATGAGAGATAAAGTAATGCATCAAGTAGTTCTTAGATAAGAACAAATCATATTCCTAGGATACTAGCTAAAGATTTATGCAGCAGAGTTTCTAATATGACAAGTGTATAGCATACACAACTTTGTTTATAACATTTACACCTCCTTCCTTTGTGCAAAGGTTAACCTTAATGAGCCACATTTGAATAAAAGTGTTCATTTAAAATGAATTTAGATATAAAGGTTTTACACATTTAAATCTAAATATAAATGTTTTTTCCACTTAGATGGCTCGCTTGTTGTAGTAATAGTTTGCTATTCTATCCCAGTTAATGAACCTCAAGAGTGAACTGAATTAGTGTGAACTGTGCTAATATTTATAATAGTATGAAATAGACATTGTATAGGAGATTTGCTAGACCCGCTATGGGTTAATTAGTAATGAAGGAGTTAATCCTGCAAAGTGCCCTTTAGCCAATTGAATGATTTTAAACCCTTTATTAAGCCCAGTGGTTACAAGGGAATAGTAAGCTATGAGTACGGCAAATATGCTGAAACGCGTAAGCTGAACTATACACTAAAGGGCATGACAACTGTCTATTTTTTGTATCACTTCTGTTTTATGGAATAAAAGCTGAAATTCATTTTTGCTACGGCTCCTGAACTTTTGTTTGTATTTGCAATATTTGGGCCGAATATCTAGGAGCCAGCAAACTGATCCCAGCAACAGGACATTATCACCCGAATACAGAGTTACGAAGTGGCAGAGCAAGACCAGCGGGAAGTAAGCACTTACCCCCTTTCGAGTCGGCTACCGGCGGTGACGTCATACCTGTGAGCCAAGGTGAGAGTGTGGCGGGCGGCGTTCGACGCGACAGCTTGTGTGAGCGTGGAGGCTCCAAGCACTGTGCACGGCACAAGAATTTGCCCAGAGACAGGCCACCACACCGGGTCTTTTCCTCAGGTAATTCACGCCAGAAAGGGGAAGCCGTGAAGACGGGGGTAAGTGGCTAAGATTAAGAACCGCCAAGTATTCGCATTAACATTGATGTATCGTTGAGAGGTTTTCTGTTCCACAAGGAACTTTTTGTGTTTATATCCCTTTTGGTAGCTCAATATGCTATTGAATTCAGGACTTTAGCCGCAGAAACTGATTGGAACCATGGAGCCTTATGGGCAGCCTTTCGCAAAGGACTTTGCAAACGCCTTAAGGATGAACTTGTATTTCGGGATCTCCCCGATTCATTGGAGGGTCTTATCAATTTGTGTATTACTCTTGACGCCCGGCATTCAGAACGTCTTCAGGAGAGAGATAGGAATCGGAGATCCTTTGTTAAATCTTCTTTTCGTCCTCCTATTCGAACCTCAAGTCTTTCTAATAATAATTCCCAATCTCCTAAGTCTGTGGAACCCATGGAAGTAGGAGCTATTAAATTGTCAGAAGCTGAACACCATAGAAGGCGTACTCTTGGATTATGTCTCTATTGTGGTACCAAAGGACATTTACTGAAGGATTGTCCTATCCGGCCAGTAAAAGCCAAGGCTTAACTTTTGATAGAGGGACAGAGTTAAGCCAGAATCCCATGTCTTCCCTCAATTCTAAACTTTTTGTTCCTGTGACTATCACTTTTGGAAACACCAAGTTTCAAGCTCAAGCTCTCATCGACTCTGGAGCTGCTGGAGTTTTCATTGATTCAAACTTTGCTGACTCTCTCAGGATTCCTCTTCAAGCCAAGAAACAGTTAATTAAGGTAACTACTGTTAGTGGATAGCCTCTAGGTTCTGGTATCATACAACATTCTACCATTCCTCTTCTTTTGTCTGTGGGCATACTCCATTCTGAAATTATTCATTTTGATGTCATCTCTTCTCCCCACATACCATTGATTCTGGGGTTACCTTGGTTGCAGCTTCATGATCCAGTTTTCTCATGGTCTAAAGGAGAACTTATTTCCTGGGGAACTTCCTGTTTCAAACATTGCCTGCAAAATCCCTCTAAACCATCTTGTCCTGTCGTAGCTATGGTGGAAGTTCCTGATTTATTGCCTAATTACTATCATGCCTTTAGTGATGTGTTTTCTAAAAAGGAGGCTGAGACGTTACCTCCACACCGGATATTTCACTGTCCTATCGAATTGTATTCAGGGGCTCCTCTACCTAAGGGAAGGACCTATCCCCTCTCTCGTCAAGAAAATGTCTCTCTTGAGGAATACATAAAGGACAACTTAGCCAGAGGATTTATTCATCCTTCCTAATCACCTGTGGGTGCGGGTTTTATCTTCATTGGGAAAAAAGATGGAGGTCTTCGTCCCTGTATTAATTATCGGGCCTTGAATCAGATTACTGTCAAAAACAGCTATCCTCTGTCGCTCATTTCTGAGTTATTTGATCGTCTTCAAGGTGCTTCTATTTTTTCCAAGTTAGATCTCCGTGGGGCCTACAATTTGGTCAGAATCCATAAAGGAGACGAATGGAAGATGGCATTTAACACTAGATTTGGTCACTACGAGTATCTAGTAATGCCATTCGGATTGTGCAATGCACCAGCAGTATTTCAGCACTTTGTTAACGAAATCTTCAGAGATTATCTAAATCAATTTGTTATAATTTATCTCGATGACATTCTGATCTATTCGAAAACATTACAGGAACATGTACATCATGTAAGACTGGTACTTCAGAGGTTACGAGACCATTCCCTGCTCGCTAAATTGGAGAAATGCTCTTTTCATCAGAGTTCCATTCCCTTTTTGGGGTATATCATTTCTGAATCAGGTTTTGAGATTAATCCTGCTAAACTTTCAGCTATCAAGGACTGGCCCAGAACAACTACTCTCAAATCCCTGCAGAGGATTCTTGGCTTTGCCAATTACTATAGAAAGTTTATAAAGAACTTTTCTGACATCACGTCTCTGCTCACTTCTCTTACTAAGAAAGGGCAAAATTGTAAGAACTGGTCCTCTTCGCAGTACAGGCTTTTGAAACGCTAAAATCAGAATTTTCTTCTGCACCTCTTCTCAGTCATCCAATTCCTGATCTCCAGTTTATTTTGGAGGTTGACGCTTCCTCTATAGCAGCTGGAGCTGTTCTCTCCCAACGTGATCCGACTACCAGCAAGATACATCCTGTGTGCTTTTTTTCGAAAAAATTCAATCCTGCCAAGTTAAATTATGATGTGGGCAATAAGGAGCTTTTGGCTATAAAATTAGCTTTGGAAGAATGGAGGCATTGGTTTAGAGGGTACCAGTCAACCTTCTTTCATACTGACAGATCACAAGACTCTCTTATACTTCCAAACAGCTACACGTCTCAATCCTTGTCAGGCTCGGTGGGCCTTGTTCTTCTCCAGGTTTAATTTTGTACTTTCTTATGTTCCTGGTTCAAAAAATTCCAAGGCAGATGCTTTATCTAGGCAGTTCCAATCTTCTGAACCTTCGCCATTGGATTCTGAACCTATACTACGTACAGTCAAAGTTTTGGCTCAAGTATCTTCTTTTCCAGTACAGGCTTTACATGCTGCCCAAGTCCGGGTACCATCTTCTTGCAAACTACCTTCTGGTATCCTGTATGTACCCAAAGGATTACGTCTTAAGCTTCTACGTTGGGCTCACAACAAAATTTCAGCAGGTCATCCTGGAGTAACCAATACTTTGTGGAAACTGAAGCAGCATGTTTGGTGGTCCACTATGAGGAGGGATGTTAAGGATTATATTGCTGCTTGTAGTTCTTGTGCTTCGAACAAACAATCTTCTCATCGACTGTTTGGTCTATTACACCCTCTTCCTATTCCTCATTACCCTTGGTCTCACTTATCCATGGACTTTGTTACAGATCTTCCTGTTTCTGCTGGAAATACGACCATTTGGGTAGTGGTAGATCGGTTCTCCAAGTCTGCTCACTTCATACCTCTTCCAAGCTTGCCTTCAGCTCTAAGACTTTCTGAACTCTTTGTTCTACATATATCTTGTTTACATGGTTTTCCCATTGACATAGTCTCAGATCGTGGAGTCCAATTTGTTTCCAAATTTTGGAGGTCTTTTTGTAAGCACTTCGGAATCAACATATCTCTTTCTACTGCACATCATCCTCAATCCAACAGACGGACTGAGCATGTAAATCAAGCCTTGGAATCTTTTCTTAGACATTATGTAGACCATCACCACTCCAACTGGTCTCAGTTATTGCCTTTGGCAGAATTAGCTCACAACTCACATTATAACGCCTCATTACAGACCTCTCCCTTTAAGGCAGCTTATGGTTTTGAACCTAGAACCTTTCCTATGATTACCAGTTCTACTGAAGTCCCTGGAGCAGATCGTATAGTGAAAAATCTCAGTAACCACTGGCAACTCATTCGTCAAAATCTACTTTCTTCTTCCTTAAGACATAAGAAATATGCTGATCGCAGAAGGTGCAAGGCTCCTTTACTTCATACTGGTGTGAGGAATCAGTACAACACCCTTATATGCATACATATATATATATGAATAACCGCTCAGTCTCACACCCCACTTCGGGTTTTATTACAAGAATAAACCCTGGTTTGCTCATAGACATGAGGGTGACCAACATAGGTCAAAGGTAGTGGAACAGTACTTATTAGTACCTATACACAGGGGACATACCTACACTAACTAATTCTAAACTATAGCTATGGAATACAAAAGGGGAAATAAGTAATTCAAAGGCCCAGAATGGAATTCCTAATATTGAGCAAAATGTAGCATTGAGTAAGCTGGTACATATATGTATAACACAATTTGTTAAATGGAATAGCAAGCAATAAGATTCCTGTAAGTTAGCAGCAGTAGATGGCAGTGGTGAGTAAGTGTGCAGCATAGGTATGAATCAGTAAAAGAGAAACAATCTCCAATTTAAAGTAACTGAATATCAGGCAAAAGTAGCAATACATCAGCAAGTAGTAAAAGTCTTATATATGCCAGTAAAATGTAAGGATGTGTTATTTGAATGAACTCTGTACCGTACATAGATTCTGTCCTCTGGTGCTGCTAGTGCTGACAGGCTGCGTGGCTACAGGAAGTCCTGAGTCTGAGTTTGAGATCACTGTGTCGCTCTGCAGAGTGACGTAACACACTCCAATGTGTACAGATGCAGTACTGTGTGAGAAAAGAACTTGCAGTTGGTGGTGAGAGAAAATAAAAAATAACACGTTACCAAATAGTGCTGGCAGAATGGTGAACCGCTGAGGGGATTAGAGAGCTGAGATCCCAGGAACAATTAATGAGGATTCAGAGTTCAGTCTGTGTTGATCCAAAGTGAGGCTAGAGTGAAGATTCTCAGTAGTATCAAATTACCTAGCAATGATTGATGGACACAGGTAAGCTTAAATAGGATGTGCTGATCACATGATGTAGAAAGTTAAAGTGACAGTATGTCAATTAGGTGGTTCCTGACAGTATACCCCCCTCAAGAGTCCCCTTCCAAATCAAGGACGGGGCCGGTCAGGATGACGTCGGTGGAAGAGGGAGACCAACCTCGGAGCTGAGATGTTGGAAACAGGTTCCCAGGAATCTTCCTCAGGTCCGTAGTCCTTCCAACGAACAAGATACTGTAGAGCACGTCTGTAGATACGGGAATCAAGAATATCGGCAACTTCATAGCTTTTAATATCCGGATCAGGCATGGGAAGAGTAGTCAGTGTGGCAGGAGGCCTCGTAGGATTGTGAGGTTTAAGCAAGGATACATGGAAGGTGGGATGTATTTTAAAAGAAGGTGGTAGTTCCAAAGTAACGGCATTAATGTTGAGAACCCTGAGGATTTTGTAAGGTCCGATGAAAAGACTGCCCAATTTCTTGCTAGGAATTTGTAGTTTGAGGTTCTTTGTGGATAACCAAACTAGATCTCCAGGTTTATACGGTGGTGGCTGAGATCTCCGTAGATCATAGTAATGCTTCTGCTTAGCTTGGGCTAATGTCAGGGTTTCCTGTAGTAACTTAAAAGTTTGTTTAAGGCTATTGATAGAATCCGTTACCATAGGAGAAATGTTGTCATTCCTGTGGAGGAGATGGTAAGTAGGGTGATAGCCATAATTTACATAAAAAGGAGTAAGCCTTGTTGAAGTATTGACAGTGTTGTTAAAAGAGAATTCAGCAGTCGGAATAAGAGCATACCAGTCATCTTGTTGGAAGTTGCAAAAACATCTAAGGTATTGTTCAAGAGTCTGGTTAGTCCTCTCAGTCTGACCATTTGACTGGGGATGGTATGCCGAAGTAAGATGTCTGTCAATATGTAAACATTTACAGAGATGAATCCAAAACTTGGAAGTGAATTGGGACCCCCTGTCAGTTGTTATGGAATCAGGGAGTCCATGGAGACGTACCACATTTTTTAGGAAAGTTTCAGCTGTTTCCGATGCAGTTGGAAGACCCAGCATAGGAATAAAGTGGGCCATTTTAGAGAACTGGTCGACCACAACTAAAATTGTGTTATGGTTGGAGGAAGTAGGAAGATCAACAATAAAATCCATGGCGATATGCCGCCATGGCCTGTCTGCTATAGGTAGAGATAGAAGATGGCCATAAGGTCTGATATGAGAAGGTTTACAGGTAGCACATACAGGACAAGTTTGAACATAATGCTTCACACTGTTTGCAATGCCAGGCCACCAGAAATCCCTTTGAATAAGGTGTAGCATTTTCCGAATACCTGGGTGTCCAGACAGAGGAGTTTCATGTGCATTACGCATAACTGTATCTCTGAGAGTCTGAGGGACATATATCTTCCCCTTCGAATGGAAAAGTCCATGGGAATCTTTTTGTAGCTGTAAGTTTTGTATGCTTGGATCAGTCTTCTGGTGCTTACGGAAATAAGCAACCTGATGCATGGTGATCCCAATGAATTTATGGGGTGGAATTATAGTTTCCTGTGCATACTGCTTGAACGGTCTAGGTGGAGATCTGGAGAGAGCATCAGCCTTTTGATTTCTAGAGGCTGGACGATATGTGATAATAAAGTTAAAACGTGTGAAGAAAAGGCTCCAACGCACTTGGCGAGCCGATAACGTTTTATTAGTCTTTAAATACTGCAAGTTTCTGTGGTCTGTGTAGATAATAGTGGGATGGCTTGCGCCTTCCAAAAGATGCCTCCAATATTCAAGAGCTGCCTTGATTGCTAAGAGCTCCTTTTCGCCAATAGAATAGTTTAGTTCGGCATTATTCATAGTCCTAGAATAATACGCTACTGGATGCAGAGGTTCTTCTTCCGTTAGTCTTTGGGATAGAATTGCGCCTAGTGCATAATCCGAAGCATCCACTTCGAGAAAAAACTGCTTTTCGGGATCCGGAAACTGAAGAACAGGAGCAGTGACAAACCTTTTCTTGAGCATGTGGAAAGAACATTCAGCTTCTGGAGTCCAGAGGAATTTGGTTGATTTTCTTGTGAGTGCTGTTAAAGGCTTCACTATTGCTGAGAAATCCTTGATGAACTTTCTGTAAAAATTCGAGAAGCCTAGGAATCTCTGTACATCCTTTTTGGAAGCTGGTGGGGGCCAGTTGGTAATGGCCTCTACTTTGTTTGACTCCATCCTAATACCTCTAGGGGAAATGTGGTAGCCTAGGAATGAAATAGTCTCGGAATGGAAGATACATTTCTCCAATTTAGCAAACAGCTGGTTCTTTCTAAGTCTGAGTAGAACAGTCCTAACATGATTAATGTGGTTATCGATGGTGTCTGAATATATGAGGATATCATCCAAATAAATGACTACACAAGTGTCAAGTATATCTTTAAAGAGATGATTAATGAAATAATGAAATGTGGCAGGTGCATTGCACAACCCGAATGGCATTACTAGATATTCATAAAGGCCATATCGGGTGCGGAACGCTGTGAGCCACTCGTCTCCCTCTCTCATCCTGACCAAGTTATATGCACCGCGTAAGTCAAGCTTAGTGTATATTTTGGCACCCTGGAGACGTTCAATCAACTCCGGGATGAGAGGGAGAGGATATCGATTTTTTATTGTGCACTTATTGAGTTCCCTGTAGTCAATGATTGGTCTAAGGGTGTCATCCTTATTACGGACGAAGAACATGCCGGCCGCTGCCGGTGAGGAAGATGGCCTTATGAAACCTTTTTCTAAATTTTCATTGAGATATTGTTTCAAATGAGTGAGTTCTGGTTGTGAGAGAGGGTACACATGACCTACAGGAATCTTTGAACCGGGTATGAGATCAATAGGACAATCAAATGGCCTATGGGGTGGCAAAGCTTGAGCTTGTTTTTTGTCAAACACATCTTTAAAATCTGAGTACTCATCTGGGATCATTTGTGTAGAGGACTGTAACAGAATAGGTTCAGGCATGCAGTTAGTTCTACAGAAATGAGAATCAAAGGTAAGAGTGCCTTGAAGCCAGTTTATCGTGGGCTGGTGTTGTTTCAGCCAATTAAAACCCAAGATTAGAGGAAAAAGAGGTGAGTGTATAACATCAAAGGTGCGCACTTCAGTATGACCATTTGGAAAAGTTAACTGTATAGGTCGAGTGTGATGCGATATAGGACCTGAATTAATTAAAGACCCATCCACAACACGTATTGCGAGTGAAACAGTTTTCTTTATTAGTGGAATATTATACAAGTGCACAAAAGTGGAATCTATAAAGCTGTTTGTGGCTCCTGAATCAATCACCGCTACCGCGGATACCACCTGATGATCCCACTGCAGAGAAACAGAATGATTAAAATGTGAAGTGTTATTTGAAACATTTTTATGCTTAAGCTCAGGATTAAACCTTTCATGCTTACCCTTTCTTGACTTTTGCAGGGTTGGGCATTCCTTTACGGGTGTGGTCCTTGGAGGCACCAATAAAGGCACAAGTTGTTTACCGGCGTCTAGTCTTTTCCTCTGGCTTAAGAGGCCCACGAAACAAAAGCTATATCCATAGGTTTCATCCTGGTTTTTAGGAGTACTAATGGAACTAGACTGTATGGTTTCCTTTGGAATAGGTCTGATGTGCCCCTTTCATGCTTCCTTTCTCTGGAGGCGACGGTCTATATTAATCGTGAGAGTCAATAAATCTCAAGGTTATCAGGCCATGTCTATACGGGCAAGTTCATCTGTTAATAAGTCGGATAAACCGATGCGAAATTGGTTTTTTAAGGCTGGGTGTTCCACAAAGTATCCGGAGCCCACCTTTTAAACTCAGCTATATATTCTTCAACGGGACGCCGGGCCTTGTTTCAAGGACCTATAGCTGTTTCTGCAGTTGTCTGCTTATCATGGTCCTTATATAGAAGAGACATAGCTGAGAAAAAGGACTCTAGAGAATCTAGTATTGGATCGTCAGTCTCATAATAAGTATTCGCCCAACTCTTTGGTTCACCCCTCAAATATGAGATGACTGTGAGAACTTTTATTCGATCAGTCGGGTAACTACGTGGTTTTAAGGAGAAGTAAAGTGTGCAAGAGTTTTTAAAATCACGAAATTGTGATCTTTCACCAGAGAATTTGTCGGAGGACAAGGTATAGGCTCAGGAGGTGGGGCTTCAGCAAGTAACAGGTTTTTGCTGTGCTTGATCGCGTATAAATTTACGCAGCTCCAGATTTTCTGCTTGCATTTCTCTTAACCCCTGGATCATGAGATCCATATTTTGTGCGAGAGTTCCAACACGGTTAGTCAATTCTGCTACATCCATTTTCTGTGAAAGAGAATATATATATGTAGAGAGGGTGAACAATTTAATGGCTAGGTAATTATGTGAGGAATCAGTACAACACCCTTATATGCATACATATATATATATGAATAAACCGCTCAGTCTCACACCCCCACTTCGGGTTTTATTACAAGAATAAACCCTGGTTTGCTCATAGACATGAGGGTGACCAACATAGGTCAAAGGTAGTGGAACAGTACTTATTAGTACCTATACACAGGGGACATACCTACACTAACTAATTCTAAACTATAGCTATGAAATACAAAAGGGGAAATAGTAATTCAAAAGGCCCAGAATGGAATTCCTAATATTGACAAAATGTAGCATTGAGTAAGCTGGTACATATATGTATAACACAATTTGTTAAATGGAATAGCAAGCAATAAGATTCCTGTAAGTTAGCAGCAGTAGATGGCAGTGGTGAGTAAGTGTGCAGCATAGGTATGAATCAGTAAAAGAGAAACAATCTCCAATTTAAAGTAACTGAATATCAGGCAAAAGTAGCAATACATCAGCAAGTAGTAAAAGTCTTATATATGCCAGTAAAATGTAAGGATGTGTTATTTGAATGAACTCTGTACCGTACATAGATTCTGTCCTCTGGTGCTGCTAGTGCTGACAGGCTGCGTGGCTACAGGAAGTCCTGAGTCCTGAGTTTGAGATCACTGTGTCGCTCTGCCAGAGTGACGTAACACACTCCAATGTGTACAGATGCAGTACTGTGTGAGAAAAGAACTTGCAGTTGGTGGTGAGAGAAAATCAAAAATAACACGTTACCAAATAGTGCTGGCAGAATGGTGAACCGCTGAGGGGATTAGAGAGCTGAGATCCCAGGAACAATTAATGAGGATTCAGAGTTCAGTCTGTGCTGATCCAAAGTGAGGCTAGAGTGAAGATTCTCAGTAGTATCAAATTACCTAGCAATGATTGATGGACACAGGTAAGCTTAAATAGGATGTGCTGATCACATGATGTAGAAAGTTAAAGTGACAGTATGTCAATTAGGTGGTTCCTGACAACTGGAGACAGAGTATTTTTATCCACCAGACTCATACGTCTAAAACAACCTTGTACTAAGTTGGGTCCTAAATACATTGGACCTTTTCGAATTGTTTCCAAAGTTTGTTCTTCTGCATACCGCCTGGCCTTACCCAAGACTCTCAAGATCCATCCAGTGTTTCATGTCTCCCTACTCAAGCCAGTCATCTACAATCGGTACTCTATGAGGAGTAAACCACCTCCTCCACTTTCCGTAGAGGGAACTTCTGAGTTTGAAGTCAGCCAGATTCTGGATTCCAAGCTACGGGGCAATCAACTGTACTACCTGGTCCATTGGAAGGGTTATCCTATCTCTGAACGATCTTGGGAACCGGCTTCTCATGTCCATGCTCCAGCTCTTGTCAAGTCTTTTCACAAGAAATACCCTGCCAGGCCCGGTCGGGTCCCCCGGAGGGGTCCTTGAGGAGGGGGCATTGTCACGCTCGCCACTGGGAAGCTCTGGCAGTCCTCTCTGTGTGCTTGATTGACAGGTAGTCTGAGCCGCCCCTTCCTGATGTCACGACCAGGCTTTTTATTCCAGGCTGTTTCTTCAGTGCTCGTTTGTTTGTTCCTCTTTGTGGCTTCTGTGAGGAATTCGCTGTGGAAACTCTCTAACTGCTGATTTTCTGTTGCCAATCTCTTCAAGGACTGACTATGCTTGGTTAACCTTCAAACTTCCTGATTACCTGTTTCCAAACAATGCAAGTACTGTTTATTCTGTGAAACTCTCTAACTGCATGTTAACCTGCTGCCAAACTCTGCAAATACTGGTTTATTCAGTGTAAACCTTCAAACTGCTTGATATCTTGTTACTAAACACTGCACGTACTGTGAATTCTGTGAAACTCTCAAACTGCATTTTTAACCTGCTGCCAAACTCTGCAAATACTGTTTATTCTGTGAAACTCTCAAACTGCATTTTAACCTACTGCCAAACTCAGCAAGTACTGATTAATCTATGTTAACCTTCAAACTACCTGATATACTGTTGCCAGACTCTGCAAGTACTGAATATTCTGTGTTAACCCTCAAACTGCCTGATAACCTGTTGCAAACTCTGCAAGTTCTGACTATTCAGTGTAAACCCTCAAACTGCCTGTTAACCTGTTGCAAACTCTGCAAGGACTGACTACACAGTGTTAACCCTCAAACTGCCTGATAACAAATTACCTACTCCTGCATTATTAACTGTTTCTTGTTTTACCCTTCTTCTGTCTGAGTATAAGTGGACTAAGTTTAAGTTCGCCCTAGCATTTGGGTCTTTTTTCTGGACATTTCCTAACCTGACAATCAATTTTTTATATTTTATCATTTTGTTTTATGCCATATTATTGCCATTATTTTTGCATCCCATACTAATTGTATTTGAACTTACCTTTGTACACTAGAATATACCATCTTATCATTTACATTTTCTATTTTATGATTGGCGCCTCTTATAGATATTAGTTTGGCACTTAGTTTCTTTTGCGTATCTTATTTATGACTAAATTTAAGATTATTTCTTGGAATATAGGTGGTATCTCGAACCCTATGAAAAGGAACAGGTTTTGTGCCAGCTTAACAAGAGTAGGGCTGATATAGCTTTCCTACAGGAGCGCCACCTTTCTGAAGCTGAGCACAATAAACTTAGGATGCATTGGGTAGGGGAAGTCATTGCCATCCCGTGTACTTCACGTAAGCATGTTGTGGCCATTCTGTTTAGGCGGGGAATAGAATATCAAATTACATATCAGGAATTGGATCCTAAGGAGCAATTTATTATTTTAAATATAAGCATTGAAAATAGGTTACTTACCTTTTGTAATGTATATGGGCCCAATGATATGGATGAGCCCTTTTGAAGACATCTTAAAAATAAATTAGTACAACATGCTAATTCCATCTTAATTGTCCCTGGTGATTTTAATATGGTGTTTAATAGTATTGATAGATCTCGCAATGTGGGTGGTTGTTGGTCAAGGCTAAGTAAAAAAACTCTGAGACCTCTAAACACCTTGGTGGGGAAAAACAATGAGTACAGCTGTATACTCACAAGTGAAGATGCACATCCAGTGCAATAATAAACAAACAAGACGTCGGATGAAGAGGATGCTCTGCGCCGGATGTCTTGAAGATAGAGCCGCTCCGCGTCGGATGGATGAAGATTGAAGATGCCGACTGGATGAAGACGTCTGGAGGACCACTTCACCCGGCTTTGCCTTCTCCCGGTAAGACGATCTTCAGGGGGTTAGTGTTAGGTTTTTTTTAAGGGTTTATTGGGTGGGTTTTAGAGTAGGGTTGGTTTTGTGGGTGGTAGGTTTTAATGTTGGGGGGATATTTGTAATTTTTTTTTACAGGTAAAAGAGCTGATTTGTTTTGGGCAATGCCCCGCAAAAGGCCCTTTTAAGGGCTATTTGTAGTTTAGTCTAGGCTAGGGGCTTTTTTATTTTGGGGGGATTTTTTATTTTGATAGGAATTAGATTAAGTGTAATTAGTTTAAAATTCTTGTAATTTGTTTATTATTTTTTGTTATTTAGTGGGGGGGGGGGTTGTGCTTTAGCTTATTGAATTTAATTTAGGTATTTTTTTAATTGTAGGTGTAGGTTAGGTGAATAGTGTAGAACAGGTTAGGTTTAATTTTACAGGTAAATTTGTATTTATTTTAGCTAGGTAGTTATTAAATAGTTAATAACTATTTAATAACTATTATACATAGTTAAAATAAATACAAACTTGCCTGTAAAATAAAAATAAACCCCAAGATAGATACAATGTAATCATTAGTTATATTGTAGCTAGCTTAGGGTTTATTTTACAGGTATTTAGTTTCAAATAGGAATTATTTAGGTAATGATAGTAATATTTATTTAGATTAATTTAAATTATATTTAAGTTAGGGGGTGTTAGGGTTCAACTTAGGTTTAGGGGTTAATAAATATATTCTAGTGGCAGCAATGTTGGGGGCGGCAGATTAGGGGTTAATAATTTTAATGTAGGTGTTGGCGATGTTAGGGATGGCAGATTAGGGGTTAATAAGTGTAAGATTACGGGTGTTTAGACTCGGGGTTCATGTTAGGGTGTTGGGTGTAACATAACTTTTGTTTCCCCATAGGAATCAATAGGGCTGCGTTATTGACCTTAACGCAGCTTTTTTGCAGGTTTTAGTTTTTTTTCTGCTGCCTCTCCCCATTGATTCCTATGGGGAAATCGTGCACGAGCACACAAAACCATCTTACTGCTGATTTAAGCAGCGCTAATATTGAGTGTGGTAAGTTACGCAATAGAGCTCAACACTGCCATTGTTCCAGCATTGTTCCAGCTAACGCAAGCTATTTGCGAACATGTAATAGCGGCATTAAAAAAAAAAAGGTGCGGTGCAATAACTTGCAAGTTATTATCGCACCGCATTATCGCAAAAAATTGTAATCTAGCCGTAATTTACTTATATTATCAATTGCACTTAGTTCTCTTTGAATCCTTTGTTAAAGAGTACTCCTAGGTTTACTCAGGAGTGTGCACGTGTCTTTAGGCAGCAGAGATTGCAACAAAATTTATAGCAATGTTATATATAGTTACAAGCACTGCTGCACAGAGTGCAAAATACACATCCTTAATGGAATATCTATCAGCCTCTGAGGTTTACTCTTTGACAAAGGATACCAAAAGAGCAAAGCAAATTAGATAATAGAAATAAATGAGAAAGTTAGGTAAAATTGCTGCTCTATATAAATTATCAGCGTTTAACTTTCTCTGTCAGATTTGACTTCTGTTTTTGATGATGTTTTCCTAATTATTCTGTGATATTGTGTTTTTAATTATACAAAAAACACAAAATACTGTTCTGGATTCCAATCATTTTTATTTGCATGAAAAAACCATTACATATACGGTAATTATATAGTCAAAAGCAGCATTACATGATATATGCACACAATGGTATAAATATACCCTACACTTGTTCTTGATACAAAGGGATTTATCAGACATATAATGTTCCCTTTATATATATATATATATATATTATATATATATATATATATATATATATATATATATATATATATATATATATATATATTATATATATATATATATAATATATATATATATATATATATACAGTATGTGCAGGGCCGGACTGGGAAATCAGACCGGCCCTGGAAATTTATATAGAACGGCCCAGCCATGCCCTTTACAGCACAGCCACGCCCCCTACTGCACAACCACGCCCCCTACTGCACAGCCAACTATGCTCATTAAAAAAAACATAATTTATGCTTACCTGATAAATTTATTTCTCTTGTAGTGTATCCAGTCCACGGATCATCCATTACTTATGGAATATATTCTCCTTCCAAACAGGAAGTTGCAAGAGTCCACCCACAGCAAAGCTGCTATATAGCTCCTCCCCTAACTGCCATATTCAGTCATTCGACCGAAAACATACAGAGAAAGGAAAAACCATAGGGTGCAGTGGTGACTGTAGTTCAAATGAAAAAATTACCTGCCTTAAAGTGACAGGGCGGGCCGTGGACTGGATACACTACAAGAGAAATAAATTTATCAGGTAAGCATAAATTATGTTTTCTCTTGTTAATTGTATCCAGTCCACGGATCATCCATTACTTATGGAATACCAATACCAAAGCTAAAGTACACGGATGATGGGAGGGACAAGGCAGGTACTTAAACGGAAGTTACCACTGCCTGTAAAAAAACCCTTTCTCCCAAAAATAGCCTCCGAAGAAGCAAGGTATCAAATTTGTTAAATTTGAAAAAGTATGAAGCGCAGACCAAGACTCCGTCTTGTAAATCTGTTCAACAGAAGCCACATTTAAAAAAGGCCCAAGTGAAAACCACAGCTCTAGTAGAATGAGCTGCAATCCCTTCAGGAGGCTGCTGTCCAGCATTCTCATAAGCTAAATGAATTGTGCTTTTTAACCAAAAAGACAGAGAGGCTGCTGAAGTCTTTTGACCTCTCCTCTGTCCAGAATAGACAACAAACAAGGTGAACGTTTGATGAAAACTGTAGTAGCATGTAAGTAAAACTTTAAAGCACAAACCACGTCCAATATTGTGTAATAGACGTTCCTTCTTTAAGGAAGGATTAGGATACAAGCATGGAACAACTATCTCTTGAGTGATGTTCTTGTTAGATACCACCTTAGGAAAAAAACCCAGGTTGGTACGCAGGACTACCTTATCCGTACGAAGGACCAGATAAGGAGAATCACATTGTAACACAGATAACTTGGAGACTCTACGAGTCGAGGAAATAGCTACCCAAAAGGAACTTTCCAAGATAAAGATTGATATCTATGGAACAAAAAAGGTTCAAACGGAACTTCTTGAAGAGCCTTAAGCACCAGGTTTAAGCTCCATGGTGGAGCAACAGTTTTAAACACAGGCTTGGATCTAACCAAAGCCTGACCAAATGCCTGAACGTCTAGAATACCTGCCAGACGCTGGTGCAAAAAAATAGACAGAGTAAAAATCTGTCCTTTTAAGGAATTAGCTGACAACCCTTTTCTCAAAAACATCTTGAGAAAAGATAATATCCTGGGAATCCAGGCTTTACTCCATGAGTACCCTTGGATTCATAACAATCAGATATTTACACCATATCTATGTTCAATTTTCCTAGAGACAGGCTTTCATGTCTGTATTAAGGTATCAATGACTGACTCGGAGAAGCCATGCTTTGATAACATCAAGCGTTCAGTCTCCAGGCAGTCCAACTCAGATTGATTCTATTTAGATGGTTGAAAGGACCCTGAGGTAGAGGGACCTGTCTCAGAAGCAGAGACCGTGATGGAAAGGATGACATGTCCACCAGATCTGCATACCAGGTCCTGCATGGCTACGCAGGCGCTGTCAAAAACACCAAAGCCCTCTCCTGCTTGGTCTTGACCTCCGAAGGAAATCCCACTCCCCCGGAAGAAAAGTCTGACGACTTAGAAAATCCACCTCCCAGTTCTCAACACCTGGGATATGGATAGCTGATAGACAAGAGTGAGTCTCTTCCAGAACAACAAAGTGATGAGCTGCACCAGGGTACTTGTTAAAAACTTTTATTGTAGGTCACAATATCTTCCTTCCAGAAGCATTATTTCACAACAATAAAGGACATTGTGGTGTGTATAGAAATCACCCAAAGAGCTTATTGCTGACGCGTTTCAGCCTAACTGGCTGTAATCGTAGCATAATGCTCATAATCCCAATCCACCTTTAAATCCACTGTGCTAAATTGTGATTGGATAAAACAATTATCCTGGGCGGTTTCTGAGAACACACCTGTTATACAGATACACCAATATAGGTTTTTCGATCTGTTACAAAAGGGCAGTTTATACGTTTGAAGCGGAGGCAAAAAAGAAAAAAAGGGGCTCTGATCTGCATCATCCCACTGCCCCGGAGGAACGAGGAAGCTCTCTGAGGACGGTCCAGTCTCTGCGAGTAGCGGAAAGCGTCAAGAACCGGGGAATATTCTCTGAACAGGGGTGAGTCTATTTACAAGACAACTCTATCTTGGTACATTTCAAGTTTGGGATTATCTAAAAATTAAGTGAATAGACTGGGCGGTTATATCAGGTGCTCACACAACCTATGACTTTGTATACTATACAGTGTGTTTTCTGTTAATTGTGGTTGATTACTATTTTTTTTTTTTTTTTTTTTTTTTAAATGATTTTTATTGAAGTCATAAACAAATACAGAAAATATGGTATGCCCCAAAACAATTACAGATCAATGTATACATCGCAAAATGAACAAGGTAATGCATTTCAGTATCACAAACATTACTATAATATGTGGGCAATCTCATGGAGAGACTTCAGTTTTGTTATAGAGAATTGTCAACATAATTTAAACAAGAATGGTCCTCTCCTAGCTATATAGGGAGAAGAGTAAGGTATCTATTTAAGTAAGGGTGAGGCTAGGGAGGAGGTGGCTCTATATTTTTAAGGGGGAGGGGGATGCAGCGGACGAGAGCCGCTCAAGATAGAATAAAGGGGGGGATGGGGGACGGAGCCGGCTAGTATGTCAGATTCAGATATATCCTGAGAACATCATTCTTTAATATGCTCTATGATATATAACTATCCTCTAATCACCTCTTGAATAAATTGAGGCTGGAATATGTAACGATAAGGGGAATTCCCTAAGGAGGATCCAGACAGGGGAGGTCAACTAAGTATATGAAAAAGTACATGAGAAACAGGGATAAATAAGGCCCTCGCATTGTCAGATATCTCCAGCACCATATATTATGTTAGTTACTACCTATATATCCGAACTAAGGTCATTAATTTATCTGATATACTGAGCCGTGCTTTCCCAGTTAACACAGCCCAGCAGTAACCCTTATATCATGTATTGAGAGACCTCCGTAGAGTCAATACCAACTCTCGAACTGAAAAGTATTGTTTGGAGATACTTAAGTAGTGAGTTTTTCAAACAAGAGCAAGTAAACTCGATATCAGAGATAGGTTTAAACATTTAGGGTAGCAATAGGATATATACAATAAGAAAACTGATTCAAGTCTGTAATAGGGAGTCGTATGATGGCATTCACAATGTATTTGACAAGAATCCTAATCTGGCGCCAGAGGGATCTAATACGTTTCCTGTGCTTATGTATCAAGAGGCCTCTCAGGTTAAGATTAGATTGAAAGACATAAAGTTAGCGGTGATAGGAAGAACAGACACGTAAATAAAAAAACATCATAAAGTCTAACAGAAAGCTCATACCGCTAGGGGTGACCTGTAGATTTCCTCTAAATCAGGGAGTAGCAGTGAGAACAGATATAGCTGTGAGAAGATATAGCAGGAGAGAGCAATCATTATTAGCTGAGACAATATGTAAAAAGGAGCATCAAACTAAACCAAGCTCCTACATTAATGAGATAATTTATATACAAACAAGGTTGCAGGTTCAAGGTAAAAGCGATGTGTTATAAACAGGGTTGGCATATATATATAAATTAAATGAAAATGAACACAGCTGCTAATCTCTGAGAGGCTCATATCGTTATAACTGTATAGGTTTAAAATAGTGCAATACTTCCAAGAGAGCTGTAACATATCAAAAGCAAAAATCAAATTATTAAGGGTTAACAAGAAAATATAATCAACAGCACATTAGGAGCGCAAACATTCAGCTAACACAGGTTTCAACAGTGAGAATTATTAAACAGTCACTTTCAGGCATTGGTCTAAGTAGCCGTATGCAGACCCGATTTCTAACCTACTCCAGCTGCGTGAGGGGGGCAGTAGTAGGGACAGTCAGCATGGCCCACATTATATTTTAGGAGGTACATATGTCTTACAAAAGCTTGGACTTCAGGCCCCTTTTGGAGGAGAGGAGCGGATGCGGTCAATAGCGATAGTTCATTTAGCCAGAGTCTCCCCCAGAGATCTAAAGATGCGGCCGTTATGACGTTTATGTCCGATGGAGGTCGAGGAAGACTCAGCACCTGGAGGGGCAGAGGTGAGGTAGCCATAGATTCCGTGAATGGGAGCTTCGCAAGTGATACTCCTCTCTCCTCTGACTCCGCCAAGAATGGGATGCTCCCTGTAGTGCCTGTTTCCTCGCTGCCCTCCGCAACATTCTGGTTCAGCGGTATGCGCGGCTCATACTCCGGCTCTCTAAACCCTGTATCAGAGGCAGGAAGTTGAAATATTTGCTGCGACTCGTGGTCAGCATGCTCCGGTAGCGTGCTAGATAGGTCCGCCGGCATATCTTGTGTGATGCCCCCATCAAGGGCCTTCCCATCAGGGCTGCAGGGATCCTGCTTCAAGACATATAATAGATCCTCCCTCTGTCGGTCTAATTTTGCGCTGAGTGCCGCAAAGATGGAAGGCAGGTCCATTGTTTCTTGAGCGGTTAGGTTGGTATTTGTAGTAGGGCTTATCCTTGTAGGCTGGGATAAGAGGGAGAGTGACATCGCTTCACTTCTAGCTCTTGAAATAAGTGTTAGATACCCAGAGGAAGTTAGGTTCAGTAGCAGGTTGAAGTTGAGCGACCGCCACGTGGATTCTGTGTCAAGCTGATGTTAAATTGTCCAGTTTAAGAACTCACCAGGGTCATGAGTATGGAGGTATTCCATTTAGAGTTATAGTTGTCTACTTCTGCAGTAAATAGTCACCCAAAAAGAAAGAGATAAAAGTGTTTTTAAAAGCTGATTAGCAGGAGCTCTCTTACTATGTGTCTGCTCTTATCGGCGGTTGGCTCCGCCCCCCTGGTTGATTACTATTTAACGTTTCTGGCGTGTAAGCGGCATATATCACAAGTTTCACAACATGGAACAAGAAATGAGGGACATTGAAGTAATACAATTTTATTCATTGCGGAGGTCAGATGAACGTGTGAAAAACACGGTAGAGATTGAGAATGTATTTTCCTCTGATTTTTCCACCTATACACTAAGCAAACTGTTTGAGCACATGGAGTCTCTCCTAGAGAAAGAAGTAAGACTTAAATGGGACATTTGGACACTGCAAAAGTATCTGAATCAGGGTATGATACCCAGGGGCCTGAGGGTCAACAAGTTTCCCACCTTTGTGGTGGAAGACGAAGAGTTCATAAGGGTCTGGAATGGGGTGCTTTCAGATTGTTCACTTAAACTGATGGGAATGTTAATTGAATTTAAATCCAAGCTGCTAGTTACTGTTTCGAAAGAAATTGATGTTTTGCAAATTGAATTAAATGTGCGTAGCAAAGAGTTACAATTTAAGAAATTTGATTCAATACTGCAGGTTACATTGGCAGAATCAAAGGCATTAATTATGGAGATTAAGCATGATAAATATTTGAGGGATTTAAGTGATTACGAAAACAATAAAATCTACATTTGGAATAGAAAACTAAGAACAAGCTATGGAAGGGAAAATGATCAAAAAAGGTTCCCCAAAGGTAAAAAATCAGGCAAGAAACAAAATAAACAAACTTTTAAATCAAAGAAAGTAACCTTTAATGAGAGTGAGGCTGAGTCCTCTGGGGATTGCTCCACTTCAGGAGAAGAGGAGGACGCAGCCAGTAATAAGGTCATAACTTTTAACTTAGATCAAACATTAGCCCCCATAGCTAAGACCAGCACAGAAATGAGCACTTCAAGGTATCAGCAAAATTATGCAAATGAAGTAAGTTCTGGGACCCATAGGGAAGAAGAAAGATCAGATGTAGCGCATGTTTTTTCAAAAGTCCCAGAAGGATTCGAAGGGGGGGGGAAACGCTATAAAAGGGAAAGGGATTCTAAAAGGGAACCCATTACAACAACGACAACCCCCCAGGAGAGGCAGATCAAAAACCAAGTATCAGTAAATTCTGTGATTAATCTGTCGTCACGTCCACTGAGTGCTATTGAAACCAAGGTCTTAAATTATGGCCTAAGCTTTGTGCCAGCTGACACATTTAATTTATTCCAAACCTTGGTGGACGTGAACAGACTGATCAGGAATCTTACAGTAAAGAAATATTTTGCTAAAGGTGGCACAGAGATGAGTCAGGATAAAACTGATGATAATAAATCCCTTTCAAACACAACATTCACATTTCAAGAGGCATGTGATTTGGAGGCACTGGAAAATTTGTACTTTGAGAGTGATAACAATGAGACATATACAGATACAAATAAAGTATCAAGTGGCCCTCAGTTTTCAAGTGCCTCTAAATTTTATCCCTTACATATAAGGGGAAATATTCTTGAACAATTTCAAAGAAGAGTGGAGAGGGATTTAACGAATTTAGCTTATGTTGCCAAGCAATATGTGCATCCAAATTTAAATAAAGAAGAACTTTCAGCACTAAACAGTCTCAAGGGAGATAAAAATCTGGTGATTAGATCAGCAGACAAGGGTGGGTCTGTGGTTGTCATGGACAAAAGTTTCTTTGTTCAAGAAGCACTACGACAACTTTCAGACCCACTCCAGTATACACTTTTGTCGCATGATCCCACAGTAAGATTCAAGCGTGAATTATTGCACTTAATTGACGATGGAAGGGAAGCAGGCTTTATAAATGAGAAAACAAGTGAATTTTTGATAGTAGATTCTCCGATAAAGCCGGTTTTCAATTTCCTTCCCAAGGTGCATAAGTCCTTAACAGATGTTAAGGGCCGTCCCATCATTAGTGGCATAGGCTCTATATTGGAGCCTATGTCACAATGGTTAGATTCCATCCTACAGCCAATGGTATCTAAGTTGTCCAGCCATTTGAGAGACACTAAGCAACTTCTGATTTAACTTGATTCTGTCTTCTGGCAAAGTCATTACAGTTGGCTGTCCATAGATGTAACTTCCTTGTACTCATCTATACCCCATGACAAGGGTCTAGAAGCATTATCGTTTTTTCTGAAAAGGATGACTGAGTATAGTCCCCAGCTTTGTAGTTACATCCTGAATGTAACAGAGTTCTTGTTAACTCACAATTTTTTCATGTTTGAGGGAGACCACTACCTCCAGAGATGTGGGACAGCGATGGGGGCCAAATTTGCCCCCTCCTATGCCAACCTGTTTATGGGTTAGTGGGAGCTGTCCCACATCTATGGAGATAGTGGACCCTGGAAAGCCAAGATAAATTACTACAGGAGATATATAGATGATCTTCTGATCATCTGGGAAGGAAGTGAATCAGAAGCTGAAGACTTCCTAAGGCATCTCAATAACAATACAGCAGGGATCAAACTAACACATGAGTTTAATATCACACAGCTCAACTATCTAGATGTAACACTGATGAGTAAAGAAAACAAAGTGTTTACAAAAGTGTTTAGAAAACCTATCTCAGGAAATACTCTGCTCCACGCGAAAAGCAACCACCCTAAAAGGTTTTTTTTGATCTGTTACAAAAGGGCAGTTTATACGTTTGAAGCGTAATTGTACAACTCAGGAGGAATTTGACATACAGGCTTCAGAACTAGAGGACCGCTTATGTCAAAGAGGTTATAAAAGAAAGGAAGTGTCTATTTCTAGATTAGAGATAGCCAAAAGAGACAGGTCACAATTTCTCAAAAAAGAGAAGCCCTGGAAAAAAGATGCTTTTGAAGGTGTTTCCTTTATCACTAGATATAGCAACCAATATCATCAGATCTGCAATATCATACGGAAACATTTCCGTATGTTATCGGCTGATGATGATCTTAGTGATATTGTATCAAAGGGGTGCAGGTATGCATTCAAAAAAGGGAAAACACTAGCAAATATTCTAGCTCCCACACAAATAAGCACCACAAAACTGGACCAATCATCCTGGTTAAGATTTAAAGGAGTCTTTAAATGTAGCTATACATCATGTATAGCCTGTGGATTCTTACAGTGTGGTGAAGGTTTCTCAAGTACAGTAACAGGGGAACAATTCAGGCACTATTCATGCCTGAATTGTCGAGCCACGTATGTGGTTTATTTGTTGACCTGTGTACAATGTGGAGTCCAATACACAGGACTCACATCCAGAGAAACACGGGACAGAATACGTGAACATATAAATAATATAAAAGCAGGGAAATTGACAACACCATTAGTGCAGCATTTTAAATTGACACACAGTAAGAATGCAGACACAATGAGATGGACAATCATTGAACAAGTAACCTGTAAGGCAAGGGGTGGAGACAGGGACAAACTTCTAGCAAAAAGGGAGGCCTTTTGGATACACAGACTCAGGACTAGAATCCCCACAGGTCTGAATTCAGAATTCGACATAATCAATTTTTGGGAATAAAGATTCTTGGATCTGTGTATCCAGGGGCATCCCCTGAGCACGCCTTGAAAGTAAATCCAAATTCAGAGACTGAAGATTAAAATTTAAAATTTGAAATTTAAAATTTGAAGTTTAAATTTGGAATTTAAACGAAGTATATTTGGAGCACATGTATAAGTTTATTTATTTATTTATTTATTAATCTAATTGAATTATGTTTGGCAACATAAGTCACCAGCATAGGGACATTAAAGTAATGTATGCAAAGAAAGTCTTATGTAAGTCTTTGCATATGTGAGCAGATTATTTAGTGTTTTTCATTTGACTCATATCTCTTACAGTTCATAAATGGGACTTAAAAACCTAGGTAGAAAGGCTTAGGGTAATAATAATAAAAAATAAAAAAATAAAAAAAATAAAAATGATAAGGATATTTTGACAGACTGTGTAATTAAGATAAAAAAGTCAACGGAAATGTAAGGACTTGAATTATAATATTCAGACTACAAGTCAATTGTTAGTCCCAACTGAGAATTCATCTGAGCAAAAGCAATTGGATAAAGTTTATATTACTTACTTACTATTGTTTATCAAACATATATGGAAAATATTCTATATTGGTGTATCTGTATAACAGGTGTGTTCTCAGAAACCTCCCAGGATAATTGTTTTATCCAATCACAATTTAGCACAGTGGATTTAAAGGTGGATTGGGATTATGAGCATTATGCTACGATTACGGCCAGTTAGGCTGAAACGCGTCAGCAATAAGCTCTTTGGGTGATTTCTATACACACCACAATGTCCTTTATTGTTGTGAAATAATGCTTCTGGAAGGAATATATTGTGACCTACAATAAAAGTTTTTAACAAGTACCCTGGTGCAGCTCATCACTTTGTTGTTCTGTAACCGCTATTGATCTAGCCAGCACCCATCGGACAGTTCTGACAGCTGATAGAACAGCTGAGGAGGAGGAAGCTGAGAGTAAAGATTCCGGTGACGTCAGACGCCAAGTTACCGCGAGTGGAGAGGGACCCAGGAGGAGAGCGGAACACAAGCCGGAGGCAAAAAAGAAAAAAAGGGGCTCTGATCTGCATCATCCCACTGCCCCGGAGGAACGAGGAAGCTCTCTGAGGACGGGCCAGTCTCTGCGAGTAGCGGAAAGCGGCAAGAACCGGGGAATATTCTCTGAACAGGGGTGAGTCTATTTACAAGACAACTCTATCTTGGTACATTTCAAGTTTGGGATTATCTAAAAATGAAGTGAATAGACTGGGCGGTTATATCAGGTGCTCACACAACCTATGACTAAGAGTGAGTCTCTGTCCAGTGAATTATTGTAAGACTTCTAACATCACTAGGGAACTTCTGTTGCCCCTTGATGGCTGATGTAAGCCACAGTCGTGTATATTGTCCGACTGAGTATGATGTACCTCAGAGTTGCTAACTGAGGCCAAGTCTGAAGAGCATGGAATATCACTCCCAGAATATTTATTAGAAGGAGGGTCTCCTCCTAAGTCCACTATCCCTGAGCCTTCAGGGAGTTCCAGACTGCATCCCAACCTAAAAGGCTGGCATCCATTGTAACAATTGTCCCATCTGACCTGCGGAAGGTCATACCCTTGGACAGATGGACCCGACATAGTCACCAGAGAAGAGAATCTCTGGTCTCTTGTTCCAGGTTCAACAGGGGGACAAATCTGTGTAATGCCCGTTCCTCTGACTGAGCATGCATAGTTGCAGCGGTCTGAAATGTAGACGTGCAAACTGTACTATGTCCCTTGCCGCTACCTATTAAGCCGATTTCATTCATGTACTGAGCCACCGAAGGGCGCGGATGGGATGAAAAACACGGCAGAAATTTAGAAACTTTGACAACCTGGACTCCGTCAGGTAAATTTTCATTTCTACAGAATCTATCAGAGTCCCTAGGAGGGAAACCCTTGAGATTGGGGATAGAGAACTCTTTCCTTGTTCACTTTCCACCCATGTGATCTCAGAAATGCCAGTACTACGGCCGTATGAGACTTGGCAATTTTGATGTTTGACGCCTGTATCAGGATGACGTCTAACTAAGGGGCCACTTCTATGCCCCGCGGCCTAAGGACCACCAAAGCAACCCCAGAACCTCAATAAAGATTCTTGGGGCTGTAGATATCCCAAAGGAAAGAGCTACAAACTGGTAATGCCTGTCTAGAAAGGCAAACCTGAAAAACGAAGGTGATCTTTATGCATCACAATGTGAGGATAAACATCCTTCAAATCCATTGTAGTCCTCTATTGACTCTCCTGGATCATAGTTAAGATGGTACGAATAGTTTCCATCTTAAATGACGGAATTCTGAGGAATTTGTTTAAGATCTTTAGATCCAAAATAGGTCTGAAGGTTCCCTCACCTTGGGAACCACAAACAGATTTGAGTAAAAACTCTGTCCCTGTTCCTCTCTTGGAACTGGATGGATCTCGTACACAATGTAAGAATGCCTCCTTCTTTATCTGGTTTGCAGATAATTGTGAAAGGCGAAATCTCCCCTTTTTTTTGGGGAGGAATCTTTGAAATCCAGAAGATATCTCTGGGATATAAATTCCAATGCCTAGGGATCCTGGGCATCTCTTGCCCACGCCCGGGCGAAGAATGAAAGTCTGCCCCCTATAGGATCCGTTACCGGATAGGGGTCCGTTCCTTCATGCTGCCTTAGAGGCAGCAGCAAGCTCCTTGGCCTGCTTATCTTTGTTCCAGGTCCAATTGTCTCCAGACCGCCTTGGACTGAGCAAAAATTCCCTCTTATTTTGCCTTAGAGGAAGTGGATGCCACACCTGCCCTGAAGTTTTAAAAGGCACGAAAATTAGACCTTTTTTTGGCCCTTGATTCCTATCCTGAGGAAGGGCATGACCTTTTCCTCCAGTGATATAAGCAATAATCTCCTTCAAACCAGGCCCGAATAGGGTCTGCCCCTTGAAGGGAAGTTAAGTAGCTTATTTATTAAAGTCACGACAGCTGACCATGATATAAGCCATAGCGCTCTGCGCGCCAGTATAGTAAAAAACAGAATTCTTAGCCGTTAGTCTAGTCAAATGAACAAAGGCATCAGAAAACAAAGGAATTGGCTAGCATAAGCTTGTCAAATATATTCATCCAATGGAGTCGCTAACTGTAAAGCCTCATCAAGAGACTCAACCCAGAACGCCGCAGCAGCAGTGACAGAAGCAATGTATGCAAGGGGCTGCAGGATAAAACCCTGTTGAATAAACATTTTTTATCCATTGGATCTAAAAAGCACAACTGTCCTCGCCAGAGGTAGTGGTACGCTTAGCTAGAGTAGAAACTCTTCTCTCCACCTTAGGAACTGTCTGCCAGAAGTCCCGTGTTGTTGGTAACTATTAGAAAACATTCTTCTAAAAAATAGGAGGGGAAGAGAACAGCACACCGGGTCTATCCCATTCCTTATTAAAAAAATTTTTTTTTATAGTAAACCTCTTTAGGTATTGGAAAAACATCAGTACACACCGGCACTGCATATTATTTATCCAGTCTACATAATTTCTCTGGCCCTGCGATTGTACACATTCATTCAGAGCAGCCAAAGCCTCCCTTAGCAACAAGTGGAGGTTCTCAAGCATAAATTTTAAATGTAGAAATATCAGAATCAGGTTAAATCATCTTCCCTGAGTCAAAAAAATCACCCACAGACTAAGCATATTGTGAGGTAGTATCATACATGGTTCTTAAAGCGTCTGTATGCTCTGTATCTACCCCCAGAGCTATCTGCTTTCCTTTAATTTCAGGTAGTCTGACTAATACTGCTGCCAGAGTATTATTCACCACCTTTGCCATGTCTTGTAAAATAAACGCTATGGACGCCCTTGATGTACTTGGCGCCATTTGAGCGTGAGTCCCTGAAGCGGGAGTCGAAGGGTCTGACACGTGGGGAGAGTTAATCGGCATAACTTTCCCCTCGACAGAATCCCCTGGTAAAATAAACACTATGGGTGCCCTTGATGTACTTGGCGCCATTTGAGCGTGAGTCCCTAAAGCGGGAGTCAAAAGGTCTGACACGTGGGGAGAGTTAGTCGGCATAACTACCCCCACGACAGAATCCTCTGGTGATAATGTTTTTAAAGACAAAAAATGATCTTTATTGTTTAACATGAAATCAGTACATCTGGTACACATTCTAAGATGGGGTTCCACCATGGCTTTAAAACATAATGAACACAGAGCTTCCTCTATGTCAGACATGTTAGAACAGACTAATAATGAGACTAATAAGCTTGGAAAACACTTTAAATCAAGTTAACAAGCAAATATATAAAACGTTACTGTGCCTTTAAGAGAAACAAATTTTGTCAAAATTTGAAAAACAGTGAAAAAAGGCAGTAAAACAAACGAAATTTTTACAGTACATGTAATAAGGTAACAGAGCATTGCACCCACTTGCAAATGGATGATTAACCCCTTAATGCAAAAAACAGATTAAAAAAACGACAGACGTTTTTAAAAACAGACACAACAAAACTGCCACAGCAGAGCTGTGGATTACCTTCCCTATAAACGATTTTGGAAGTCTTTTTAGCCCTTTAGAAATGTCCTGTAGTATTCATGGGACTGCAGAGGGAATCTGGATAATTCATTTTGTAATTTTAACAGTGGGAAGCTTCAGTTAACTGTTTCTATGCAAAATTTAAGCCAGCCATGTGGAAAAAACTTAGGCCCCAATAAGTTTTATCACCAAACATATGTTAAAAACGATTAAACATGCCAGCAAACGTTTTAAAACACATTTTTACAAGAGTATGTATCTCTATTAATAAGCCTGATACCAGTCGCTTTTACTGCATTTAAGGCTATAACGACATTACAGTGTTATCACCAATGTACGTTAAAAAATGATTAAACATGCCAGCAAACGTTTTAAAACACATTTTTATAAGAGTATGTATCTCTATTAATAAGCCTGATACCAGTCGCTATCGCTGCATTTAAGGCTTTACTTACATTACTTCGGTATCAGCAGTATTTTCTTAGTCAATTCCATTCCTAGAAAAATATTTTACTGCACATACCTTATCTGCAGGAAAACCTGCACGCCATTCCCCCTCTGAAGTACCTCACTCCTCAGAATGTGTGAGAACAGCAAATGGATCTCAGTTACGTCTGCTAAGATCATAGAAAAACGCAGGCAGATTTCTTTCATGTAATTAGCAAGAGTCCATGAGCTAGTGACGTATGGGATATACATTCCTACCAGGAGGGGCAAAGTTTCCCAAACCTTAAAATGCCTATAAATACACCCCTCACCACACCCACAATTCAGTTTTACAAACTTTGCCTCCGAGGGAGGTGGTGAAGTAAGTTTGTGCTAGATTCTACGTTGATATGCGCTCCGCAGCAAGTTGGAGCCCGGTTTTCCTCTCAGCGTGCAGTGAATGTCAGAGGGATGTGAGAAGAGTATTGCCTATTTGAATGCAGTGATCTCCTTCTACGGGGTCTATTTCATAGGTTCTCTGTTATCGGTCGTAGAGATTCATCTCTTACCTCCCTTTTCAGATCGACGATATACTCTTATATATACCATTACCTCTGCTGATTCTCGTTTCAGTACTGGTTTGGCTATCTGCTATATGTAGATGAGTGTCCTGGGGTAAGTAAGTCTTATTTTCTGTGACACTCCAAGCTATGGTTGGGCACTTTGTTTATAAAGTTCTAAATATATGTATTCAAACATTTATTTGCCTTGACTCAGAATGTTCAACTTTCCTTATTTTCAGACAGTCAGTTTCATATTTGGGATAATGCATTTGAATTAATCATTTTTTTCTTACCTTCAAAAATTTGACTCTTTTTTCCCTGTGGGCTGTTAGGCTCGCGGGGGCTGAAAATGCTTCATTTTATTGCGTCATTCTTGGCGCGGACTTTTTTGGCGCAAAAATTCTATTTCCGTTTCCGGCGTCATACGTGTCGCCGGAAGTTACGTCATTTTTTGACGTAAATTTCGCACCAAAAAATGTCGGCGTTCCGGATGTGGCGTCATTTTGGCGCCAAAAGCATTTAGGCGCCAAATAATATGGGCGTCGCTTTAGTCTCCTCATTATTTAAGTCTCATTTTTTATTGCTTCTGGTTGCTAGAAGCTTGTTCTTTGGCATTTTTTCCCATTCCTGAAACTGTCATTTAAGGAATTTGATCAATTTTGCTTTATATATATGTTGTTTTTTCTCTTACATATTGCAAGATGTCTCACGTTGCATCTGAGTCAGAAGATACTACAGGAAAATCGCTGTCAAGTGCTGGATCTACCAAGCTAAGTGTATCTGCTATAAATTTTTGGTACCTGTTTCTCCAGCTGTTGTTTGTATTGCATGTCATGACAAACTTATTAATGCAGATAAAATTTCCTTTAGTACTGTTATATTACCTGTTGCTGTTCCGTCAACATTTAATTTTCAGAGTGTTCCTGATAAACATAAGAGATTTTATTTTTTAAATCCATTTAGAAGGCTATGTCTGTTATTTCTCCTTCTAGTTTACATAAAAGTCTTTTAAAACTTCTCTTTTTTTCAGATGAATTTTTAAATGAACATCATCGTTCTGATACTGATAATGGTTCTTCTGGTTCAGAAGTTTCTGTCTCAGAGGTTGATGCTGTTAAATCTTTTTATTTGTTCAAGATGGAATTTATTTGTTCTTTATTTAAAGACGTATTAATTGCTTTTGATATAGAGGATTCTGGTCCTCTTGATACTAAATCTAAACGTTTAAATAGGGTTTTTTTTTTAAATCTCCTGTAGTTATTCCAGAAGTGTTTAATCTCCCTGATGCTTTTTCTGAAGTAATTTCCAGGGAATGGAATAATTTGGGTAATTCTTTTACTCCTTCTAAAACGTTTAAGCAATTATATTCTGTGCCATCTGACAGATTAGAGTTTTTTGGGGACAAAATCCCTAAGGTTTGGGGCTGTCTCTATTCCTGCTAAAATGTACTACTATTCTTACGGCAGATAGTACTAAATTTAAGGATCCTTTAGAAAAGAGAATTGAATCCTTTCTAAGAAAAGTTTACTTATGTTTAGGTAATCTTCTTAGACCTGCTATACCGGATGTTGCTGCAGCTTCATTTTTTTGGTTAGAAGTTTTAGCGCAACAAGTATCAGATCATAATTTTATAGCATTATTTTTATTCTATAACATGCTTATTGGTGATACCATCTTTGATATCATTTGAGTTGATGTCAGGTATATGTCTCTAGCTATTTTAGCTAGAAAAGCTTTATGGATTTAACTTGGAATGCTGATTTGTCTTCTAAAGTTAACTTTGTTTTTCCCTTTCTTTCCAGGGTAATAATCATTTTTTCGTTCTTTTTCTCATAATAAGGAGCAAAAGCCTGATTCTTCATCCTCAGGAGCGGTTTCAGTTTGGAAACTATTTCCAGTTTGGAATATATTCAAGCCTTATAGAAACCTATAGTCAGCTCCTAAGTACCCATGAAGGTGCGGCCCTTTTTTCCAGTTCAGCTGGTATGGGGCAGATTATGTTTTATTCAATGGAGTTTGGATCAATTCCATTCTCAAACTCTGGTTTCAGAACATTGTTTCAGAAAGGTACAGAATTGGCTTCAGTTAAGGCCTCCTGCTAAGAGATTTTTTTCTTCCCGTGTCCCAGTTAACACAGCAAGGCTCAGCATTTCTGAAATGTGTTTCAGATCTAGAGTTGGCTGGAGTAATTATGCCAGTTCCAGTTCTGGAACAGGGGCTAGGGTTTTATTGTATCTCTTCATTGTACCAAAGAAGGTCAATTCCTTCAGACCAGTTCCGGATCTATCAATATTGAATCGTTATGTATACCAACATTCAAGATGGTTACTGTTGGACTATTCTGCCTTTTGTTTAGCAAGGGCATTTTATGTCTACTATAGTTTTGCAGGATGTGTATCTGCATATTCCGATTCATTCAGATAACTTTTAGTGTTTGAGATTCTCTTTTTAGACAAGCATTACCAGTTTTGTGGCTCTACTGTTTGGCCTAGCCTCAGTTCCAAGAATTTTTTTCAAAGATTCTCGGTGCCCATCTTTCTGTATTCAGAGAACAGGGTTTTTGTATTTCATTATTTGGACGATTATCTTGGTATTTGCTCAGTCTTTTCATTCAAAGAATCTCATGCGATTCGACTTGTGTTGTTTCTTCAAGATCATGGTTGGAGGATCAATTTATCAAAAAGTTCATTGATTCCTCAGTCAAGGGTAATCTTTCTGGGTTTCCAGAGAGATTCAGTGTCCATGACTCTGTCTTTATCAGACAAGAGACGTCTAAATTGTTTTTAGTTTGTCGAAACCTTCAGTCACAATCATTCCCTTCGGTAACCTTATGCATGGAAATTCTAGGTCTTATGACTGCTGCATTGGACGCAATCCCCTTTGCTTGTTTTTCACATGCGACCTCTTCAGCTCTGTATGCTGAATCAATGGTGCAAGGATTACACAAAGATATTTCAATTTATATCTTTAAAACCGATTGTTCGACACTCTCTAACATGGTGGACAGATCACCATCGTTTAATTCAGGGGGCTTCTTTTGTGCTTTCGACCTGGACTGTAATTTCAACAGATACAAGTCTCACAGGTTGGGGAGCTGTGTGGGGATCTCTGTCGGCACAAGGAGTTTGGGAATCTCAGGAGGTGAGATTACCGATAAATATTTGGAACTCCGTGCAATTTTCAGAGCTCTTCAGTTTTGGCCTCTTCTGTAGAGAGAATCGTTCATTTGTTTTCAGACAGACAATGTCACAACTGTGGCATACATCATCAAGGAGCGACTCACAGTCCTCTGGCTATGAAAGAAGTATCTCAATTTTTTTGGTTTGGGCGGATTCCAGCTCCTGTCTAATCTCTGCGGTTCATTTCCCAGGTGTAGAAAATTGGGAAGCGGTTTATCTAAGTCGCCAAACGTTGCATCCGGGCGAATGGTTTCTTCACCCAGAGGTATTTCTTCAGGTTGTTCAAATATGGGAATTTCCAGAAATAGATCTGATGGCGTCCCATCTAATCAAGAAACTTCCCAGATATCTGTCCAGATCCCGGGATCCTTAGGCGGAGGCAGTGGATGCATTATCACTTCCTTGGAAGTATCATCCTGTATATATCTTTCCGCCTCTAGTTCTTCTTCCAAGAGTAATCTCCAAGATTCTGAAGGAATGCTCGTTTGTTCTGCTGGTAGCTCCGGCATGGCCTTATAGGTTTGGTATGCGGATCTTGTCCGGATGGCCTCTTGACAGCCGTGGACTCTTCCGTTAAGACCAGACCTTCTGTCGCAAGGTCCTTTTTTTCCATCAGGATTTCAAATCCTTAAATTTTAAGGTATGGAGATTGAACGCTTGATTCTTGGTCAAAGAGGTTTCTCTGACTCTGTGATTAATACTATGTTACAGGCTCGTAAATCTGTATCTAGAGAGATATGTTATAGAGTCTGGAAGACTTATATTTTTTGGTGTCTTTCTCATCTTTTTTCTTGGCATTCTTTTAGAATTCCGAGAATTTTACAGTTTCTTCAGGATGGTTTAGATAAGGGTTTGTCTGCAAGTTCCTTGAAAGGACAAATCTCTGCTCTTTCTGTTCGTATAAAAGCTTTGGTTCGTATAAAACCTGTCATTAAGTCAATTTCTCCTCCTTGGAGTTTGAATTTGGTTCTGGGAGCTCTTCAAGCTCCTCCCTTTGAACCTATGCATTCATTGGTCATTAAATTACTTTCTTGGAGAGTTTTGTTCCTTTTGGCCATCTCTTCTGCCAGAAGAGTTTCTGATTTATCTGCTCTTTCTTGTGAGTCTCCTTTTCTGATTTTTCATCAGGATGAGGTGGTGTTGCGAACTTCTTTTGAATTTTTACCTAAAGTTGTGAATTCCAACAACATTAGTAGAGAAATTGTGGTTCCTTCATTATGTCCTGATTCTAAGAATTCTAAGGAGAAATCATTGCATTCTTTGGATGTTGTTAGAGCTTTGATATATTATGTTCAAGCTACTAAGTCTTTCCGAAAGACTTCTAGTCTATTTGTTATCTTTTCCGGTTCTAGAAAGGCCAGAAAGCTTCTGCCATTTATTTGGCATCTTGGTTGAAATCTTTAATTCATCTTGCCTATGTTGAGTCGGGTAAAACTCCGCCTCAGAGGATTACAGCTCATTCTACCAGGTCAGTTTCTACTTCCTGGGCATTTAGGAATGAAGCTTCGGTTGATCACATTTGCATAGTTGCAATTTGGTCCTCTTTGCATATTTTTACTAAATTCTACCATTTTGATGTATTTTCTTCTTCTGAAGCAGTTTTTGGTAGAAAAGTATTTCAGGCAGCAGTTTCAGTCTGAATCTTCTGCTTATGTTTTTTATTAAACTTTATTTTGGGTGTGGATTATTTTCAGCAGGAATTGGCTGTCTTTATTTTATCCCTCCCTCTCTAGTGACTCTTGTGTGGAAAGATCCACATCTTGGGTAGTCATTATCCCATACGTCACTAGCTCATGGACTCTTGCTAATTACATGAAAGAAAACATAATTTATGTAAGAACTTACCTGATAAATTCATTTCTTTCATATTAGCAAGAGTCCATGAGGCCCACCCTTTTTTGTGGTGGTTATGATTTTTTTGTATAAAGCACAATTATTCCAATTCCTTATTTTATATGCTTTCGCACTTTTTTATCACCCCACTTCTTGGCTATTCGTTAAACTGAATTGTGGGTGTGGTGAGGGGTGTATTTATAGGCATTTTAAGGTTTGGGAAACTTTGCCCCTCCTGGTAGGAATGTATATCCCATACGTCACTAGCTCATGGACTCTTGCTAATATGAAAGAAATGAATTTATTAGGTAAGTTCTTACATAAATTATGTTTCTTCTTCCAAATACTGCCTGAGATAAACAGCACACTCCAGTGCCATTTAAAAATAACAAACTTTTGATTGAAGAATAAACTAAGTATAAATCACCACAGACTCTCATGACCTCCTATCTATGTTGAGGCTTGCAAGAGAATGACTGAATATGGCAGTTAGGGGAGGAGCTATATAGCAGCTTTGCTGTGGGTGGACTCTTGCAACTTCCTGTTGGAAAGGAGAATATATTCCATAAGTAATGGATGATCCGTGGACTGGATACACTTAACAAGAGAAAAGAGAAATAGGTTTTTTTTTCCTATAGACCAATCATTGCAATGAAATGGAGTAATAGAGAAAGTCATACTTGAAACTGTTTATAAGCAAACAACAAGGCAGTCGTTGAAATAAGTATTTTGTTTTAAAAATATTTAAATCACACCCTTTAGTTGCAAATCACAATTGACTACACAGCAATGCACCCAGCCTCAGTTATACGTATCAGTAGTTTGCAATTGCTAAGGATTTATATGTTTACAAGACAGCTTTGCCCCCAGTTGTGTCACCCACCTACATTAGCCTAAAAAAACACTTGTGCCCCTTCAGGCAGGACACTACCCCATGGTCCACCTCCGTGCTGACTTCCTCTGCTGGCTTCTCTGCTCTCCACGTCTATCTCTGAGTCCCCGGCTAGAGAGGAGGAGTTAGGAGTAGGATGAAGTGGGGGAAGAGGATGGAAGGGCTGCTGTGGCCCATGTGATCATGCCATGCACGCTTCTCTAGCCTGCAGCTACCAACACTGAGCTAGGAGAGAGGGGGCGGTCCCAATCCTACTGTAATCAATATGCAACAGCAGAGAGACGCTCTAAATCTAAAGTGATAAAACTTTACTGCAATCTGCTCTGACCTGCTATAACTTTATATTCACCCAATGAATGCCTTGTTCAACCCACATACAAACTCTACTGCATTTATTTTACCCAGCAAACAAACAAAACAAAATTACACTTTAAATGTCCTATACATTTAGTGTCTAAATCCACTGATATATACAACAAACAAATGAAACTGTTTAAACAAAGTAAATAAAACTCACATTTCATAGTGTACTGCTAAATTGCACTAAATTTGTTTCCATTTAAATTGCAGAGAATTGCAGAGAATACCCCTTATCACAGTACAGGGATTTCAATGTTTTGGTTATTTTTGCATCCTCACAGATCTGTCTGCTAAATGGCCAAAACACCCACTGCCCTGAATTTCTGTGTTATTTTAACCTCCAAAGAGAAGTCAGCCTGTAAAAAAGATGTGACATTTTGTTAAAGGTCACAAATATTTAGTAAACCTGTGAACATTTTACAGTTCTTTGGTCTTATGAGAAGACTTCCTTTGATCCTTTCTAGTGTTCTATTCATCTGCCGCTCTGCTCCCGCCTCAGTTCTCCCGCCTCCCAGTCCCTCACCTGCAGTGCTCAAACTCGGTAGCTCGTCCACTGCGCTGCACTCCCTGACTCATGTGTTGCGGCGCTTTTGCTGGCGCTGACTGTGCTCATTGATCTCCTCATGGTACTCTGTGCAGCTTTCGGCGGCCACAACCTAGGCCCGGCCCACTGAGATTTTTCCCGGCATCCCGGCTGCCCAATCCGGCCCTGAGTATGTGCTATTATCAGTTCTTGTGGCTTCTAATTAACATAAAAACATCTAATAGACATATCAAGTTACAGAACATGGCACACATATTACATACCCAGTATACATGTAGGTTATAGTAGCCATTTAAATTAAACTGATTATGATCACGTATGTACCGGTTACTGATATTGGGTCTGATTATAAATGGAACGCAAAATATCACTTTAGTTTAAGCAATATTTGAGCTCCTACTTGTAATAACAATGCACTCAAATGTGCGCTGGTATTACAGGGGAGGTGCAATGCTAACACGACCTCACATTTGTATTGCACTCACGAGAGCATGCTCCAATAGGCTCCAATGAGCCTCGTTCTCATGAGAACTAGCGCAGCGCAGGGGGTAGGTCGCGCAGCGATGGCAGCAAATATAAATATATAAGCATATTTATTAGTTAATATGTGTATTTACACTGTGTATATATATATATAAGCATATTTATTAGTTAATATGTGTATTTACACTGTGTATGTATATATGTAAGCATATTTATTAGTTAATATGTGTATTTACACTGTGTATATATATATAAAAGCATATACAGTATATTTACAGGGAACACACAGTTCCCATAGACCGCAATGTAAAGGCACTTTTCAGTGCTGTCTTTTTTAACACTGCACAGCCGGCAACTTTAACCCCCAAAAACTGCAGTTATTTTTGTTTTGTTTTTAAAAAATGCTATTTTTTTTTATTAAAGAAAAGTAACACTAACATTTAGGGGCATTTGGTGGACATTTATAAAATTAACCAGAGATCTTTTCTCTTGTTAATTTTATAAGCGCTAATTGCTACCATGAGCTCGTGGTAGAACAAATCAGCCGCTTGTAATGGCTGATAACTTATGGGCACATTTGCACATTTTTGTGTGTGCAATAAATTAGTGTTCCACTTGTAGTCTAGCCCATTGTGTCTCATTAAATAAAATCAGTTTACCCTCGGTAATTCCTCTGGTATATAACATGTACAATGCTAAGCATCTATTGCTATAAGAAAAGGTTTATACACATGATGTGCACAATAAATATATCTCCCACATGTCAATCATTTGAGACTGATGTTCTTGTTTATATAATTCTCTAACACTCTATTCATATAAAGACTCCTTTATTCTGTAAATATAATTATTTCCTCCCCTATGTAAAACAAAAGTACAACTGCTAACACTGGCATATTAATAAACAACACTGAGGATGCTTTGGTGGTGAATGGTTGTGTAAACTGGTCAGTATGGGGACAGATCTGTATATTCTTGTGTGGTGTTTGGATTCTATTACATTGATATGAGAGAAACTGAGGTGCACATATATAGAGGAACAAAGGACAGCAGGAGAGCACTTCCAATCTGGGGCTTTTATAACTGGGATTTAGAAAGTATTATTTACAATAGGATCCTTTATAATGGTTCTATTTAGAAAGTTTGTCCTCTTTAGGATAATGGTAAAAAGGTTTGTACACTGTGTAAATAAAGTTTGTGTGTAAATATTTGGTGTTTTGTGATACCTGATTTCAATAAAAACCTTTTTCCCACTTTCTAAACATGTGAAAGGTTTCTTCCCTTGTGAATCCTTTCATGACTTTTCAGACTATTTATTTGTGTAAAACTTTTCCCATACTCTGTACATGTGAAACGTTTTTCTCCTGTGTGAATCCTATCATGAGATTTCAGATGACTCATTTGTGTAAAACATTTTCCACACTCTGTACACGTGAAAGGCTTTTCCCCTGTATGAATCATTTCATGAGTTTTCAGACTATTTATTCGTGTAAAACCTTTCCCACACTCTGTACATTTGAAAAGTTTTTCTCCTGTGTGAATCCTTTCATGAGTTGTCAGACTATTTATTTGTGTAAAACTTTTCCCACACTCTGTACATTTGAAAGGCTTTTCTCCTGTGTGAATCCTTTCATGAGTTTTCAGCTCACTAATGTACGTAAAACTTTTCCCACACTCTGTACATGTGAAAGGCTTTTCTCCTGTGTGAATCCTTTCATGAGTTTTCAGATTATTTATTTGTGTAAAACTTTTCCCACACTCTGTACATGTGAAAGGCTTTTCTCCTGTGTGAATCCTTTCATGAGTTTTCAGCTCACTAATATATGTAAAACTTTTCCCACACTCTGTACATGTGAAAGGCTTTTCTCCTGTGTGACTCATTTCATGAGTTTTCAGATGACACTTTACTGTAAAACTTTTCCCACACTCTGTACATGTGAAAGGCTTTTCTCCTGTGTGAATCCTTTCATGCTCTTTCAGATTACTCTTTTGTGTAAAATATTTTCCACACTCTGTACATGTGAACAGCTTTTCTCCTGTGTGACACCTTTCGTGAATATTCAGATGACTCTTTAATGTAAAACATTTTCCACACTCTGTACATGTGAAAGGCTTTTCTCCTGTGTGAATCCTTTCATGAGTTTTCAGCTCACTAATATATGTAAAACTTTTCCCACACTCTGTACATGTGAAAGGCTTTTCTCCTGTGTGACTCCTTTCATGAATATTCAGATAACTCTTTTTTGTAAAACATTTTCCACACTCTGTACATGTGAAAGGCTTTTCTCCTGTGTGACTCCATGTATGATAATTCAGAGTACTTTTTTCTGTAAAACATTTTCCACACTCTGTACATGTGAAAGGCTTTTCTCCTGTGTGAATCCTTTCATGAGTTTTCAGACTACTCTTTATTGTAAAACATTTTCCACACTCTGTACATGTGAAAGGCTTTTCTCCTGTGTGAATCCTTTCATGGGTTTTCAGATCACTCTTATGTGTAAAACATTTTCCACACTCTGTACATGTGAAAGGCTTTTCTCTTGTGTGAATCCTTTCATGGGTTTTCAGATCACTCTTTTGTGTAAAACATTTTCCACACTCTGTACATGTGAAAGGCTTTTCTCCTGTGTGAACCCTTTCATGAGTTTTCAGATGACTTATTTGTGTAAAACTTTTCCCACACTCTGTACATGTGAAAGGCTTTTCTCCTGTGTGAATCCTTTCATGAGATTTCAGATTACTCTTTTGTGTAAAACATTTTCCACACTCTGTACATGTGAACAGCTTTTCTCCTGTGTGTCTCCTTTCGTGAATATTCAGATGACTCTTTAATGTAAAACATTTTCCACACTCTGTACATGTGAAAGGCTTTTCTCCTGTGTGACTCATTTCATGAGTTTTCAGTTTACTCTTTTGTGTAAAACTTTTCCCACACTCTTTACATGTGAACAGCTTTTCTCCTGTGTGAATCCTTTCATGTGCTTCCAGATTACTCTTTTCTGTAAAACATTTTCCGCACTCTGTACATGTGAAAGGCTTTTCTCCTGTGTGAATCCTTTCGTGGGTTTTCAGACTACTCTTTATTGTAAAACATTTTCCGCACTCTGTACATGTAAAAGGCTTTTCTCCTGTGTGAATCCTTTCATGGGTTTTCAGATCACTCTTATGTATAAAACATTTTCCACACTCTATACATGTGAAACGCTTTTCTCCTGTGTGAATCCTTTCATGCTCTTTCATATTACCCTTTTGTGTAAAACATTTTCCACACTTTGTACATGTGAAAGGCTTTTCTCCTGTGTGAACCCTTTCATGGTTTTTCAGATCACTCATTTGTGTAAAACTTTTCCCACACTCTGTACATGTGAAAGGCTTTTCTCCTGTGTGAATCATTTCATGAGTTTTCAGATGACTCTTTTGTGTAAAAATTTTTCCACACTCTGTACATGTGAAAGACTTTTCTCCTGTGTGAATCCTTTCATGAGTTTTCAGTTCACTCTTTTGTGTAAAACATTTTCCACACTCTGTACATGTGAAAGGTTTCTCCCCTGTGTGGGTCTTTTTGTGACACTTAAGGCTTCCTTTAGATGTGAAACATCTCCCGCATTCTGTACATGTGTGAGGTTTCACAACTGTGTGGTGTTCAAGGAGATGCAAATTACATGTGAAGCTTTTCTCACATTCTGTACATTTGAATGGTTTCTTATTTGTATGAATAATTTGGCTAAACTTAAGATTTTCCCCTTCTTTTAAATGTTTTGAAAACTCAGTAAATGTGTGTGGTTTATCCTCTGGGATAATCATTTCACTAGAAAAGGCATAAATGTTGTCCTCTTGTTTGATGACTAAATTACTCTCTGTACAAAATGATTGCTGTCCAGTTCCTGCCAATTTTCCATCTCCTTTAAATATCTGCTGTGAGTTCCCCAATGTTTGTGAAAAGTCATTAGAGTCTGAGACTATTGGAGTTTGTGGTATCATTCTGATGCTTTCTGTAGTGAAGGATGGGTATGAACTATTCAAGTGATTGTCTACATAAAAAGAAAAGGAATGAAGAAAATAAAGAAAGTTTATTCTTTAAAATGGATTCCATCGTCTTACACAAATTATATTATTTATTTACATTCCATAAAATGGCTTCTGTTTTGTGTTTATTTTTATATTGATTAACCTGTAAATCACAAATTTAAACAAAAAAGACAAGTAATGTAAATATTTCTATATCATAATAAACTAAACCACTGATTACTGATTAAAACAATTTTAGCGCCCCATTAAATAAGGTGCAGGTGGATAATGTTCTCAGCCAGGGAACAAGTACATATGTATTCTGGGCAAGATAGGTGGCATCTACCATCCTTATTTAACATTGCACAAACAACTGCACATACAGCACTGCCCGGCCCATGCTCAACCAGTAGGGTGAGAATATGATGTCTTAATCATCACAGACTAATAATTAGTGTGAGATGTTTTGAAAGGCTAAAGGAGCAGTGATCTTATGATACATCTTAGCTTGCAGTTGTTTAATTTATATAATCAGCCAAAAATGTATTAGTTTAATAAGACTCACTGTGAAATTAAGCACACAAATCAGTGGCGGTTCTGGGGTGGGGAACACTTACTGGTGGAGTTCTGGGTGTTCCACATATGGGAACTAGTGTAGTTATGGGAGTTCCATGAGTTGGGTTAGGGCAGGGGAAGGTAGAGTTGCAGGTGATCTGAGAGCCGGTGTTGACACAAATGTACTTAAAGATGCAGATATAATTATTATAGTTTATACTTGTTTAATGAGGGATCTATTCTATTTTCCCAGTAATTAAAGTCAGCATAATATCTATTTTACTCACCTAACACATATGAGTTCATGCTGATAACAGGCTCCAATGTCTGTGCTCAGGAAGAAGGTTCCCTTATTCACTCCAGTTACATCAATACCTGATATCTCTACGTGCTCTGGCCGTGTCTGTAAAAAGAATATTAAATGGTTAAGACAGATAATAATAAATAATGGTTCTGATTAACTGTACGTATGGTATAATTAAAGGCACACATAACAATTCATGTGATACAGATCAGATGATTAGGTTATTACATAAGTGCTATTGATTCAGCACAGGAATTTAGTACAGTTAGCTCTGTGGGTGTTACAGTTGCACATTAAATATTTATCTTTCCAGAAATTTACAAGTACAGTATAAGCTCATGAGTAGACAATCTATTTATGAGTGGGACAGACCACAACCTTACAAATATATTATAATCATTTTTAATATCATTTATATCAAAGAGCAGCAGTTACACAAATGTTAGATAAGAGTTGTTTATATGTAATTTAAATCTAATACTACAGTATTGATATTGTACTTTCTACAGATCCTCACTGTCAGACATTTTGTATTTACTAAAAATAAAATGTGTAACAAAAACCACACACAAATAGTGATAATAATACAGACCAATATGTAATACCGACCAATATGTAGTAATATATCCAACGTGAAAAGAGTCTTTAATGGAGACAGTACCACAAATACAAATAGTACATACAATGTTCCTCAGAAGGAAGAGAAAGAAACACATCATAGCATAATACTGTGTAATCTTCACTCCCCAGATGTAAGGCTGTAAGGGTTAAAACGTGACCTCTCTGTCCCTTTAAGCCTTTTGCCTATTTAAGGCACCACCCACTAAGAATCAGTGCTGCTTTATTGAGTTCTAATCCTCATTGCTGTGTACACAGACCTCTACAGAGTTTTATGCTCAATTCTTTTGGAAATCATCCTATACTACACTTTTACTTGGAATTCTAAAAGTTGCTCACTAACTTGTATAGTAGATTCTATACTTTCTGGATTATCGTTTCAGGTGCTGCTTCACATCTTCCTAAACAGCCTGTGTGAGAACGGCACTCGATAGCCGTGACGTAATCAGAGGCAGACCTCTGCATCTCTCCCTGCCTGTCAGCTCTAACCGGCTCTCCACGCTACTGTTTGTTTTAACTCACGGTTCCATACAGAGTTAAATATACTAAACAACACAAGGGGAACTTATCTACTCCGGAACATTACTCACAGGTCTGATTAACTTTATCTACTCCAATTTCTTATACTGTGAATTATCGTCTTAACTATCAAGTTTCCTCATTATACAGTTTACCTTATATATTCACCTGTTACGTTTGCCACATTATAGTTTGTGTGATATATCCAATATTTCATTGCTCAACTATAACGCCTTGGCATATATAAAAGTACTAGGTATTACTTTAAAATCCTTTACTGGAATACTTAGCCAACAACAAAACCCTTATCAATCTCATAGGATTACTGTTGTCATTGACATATTTAAACAGTACCTTACAAATTATTACATAATAAAGCAGCCAAATAAGAGATTCATTAAGGGTTTGTTTTGGCCGAAGTTTTCATTAAAACAGAATATCACCATAATTTACTTCCACCATGGAACAGGATCCAATTGGTGAAAGAGTTCAAGTATTGTCTGATAGGCTCGATGCCTTGTCAGGTTCTTTTCATGAGCTACAAGTAGAAAACCAGGCCCTAAAAGCCTGTCTACGAGAGGTATTGGCCCCTAAGCCGAGCCCCTCAGAACAAACACCTGAGCCCTTGGTCTCCCCTCCTGAGAAATTCTCTGGAGACAGAGCCCACTTCAGAGAATTCAGGAATTCCTGTTTATTGTTATTTGACCTAAAACCACGTACATACCCCACAGAGAGGGTTAGAGTCTTAACGGTCATTTCTTATCTAAGGGGTGAGCTCAGGGCTTGGGCTGACTCATTCTATGAGAACCAAGACCCTGTCTTAGGATCTCTTTCAAGTTTTTTCAACCAGATGGCCGCACTTTATGATGACCCCTTCAAACAGGTTTCTGCAGAAAATACCTTAAGGGCCTGAAACAAAAGAAAAATCCAGTGGAAAATTATATCACCCTCTTCAAGATTTCTGCACGTGACTCAGGATGGAACGAGGTGTCCCTTAAGACACAATTTCGTTTGGGGTTAAGTGAATAAATTAAAGATGAATTATCCCGCATTGGTATCCCTGACTCCCTGGAGGAATTTTTCACACTTACAATTAATATTGATAGACGCCTCAGGGAAAGGAGGAATGAAAAAGCTACGAGCTCCAAAGGATATCTCCCAACTCCAACTTACCAGGTGAAGGATAGTGCCCAACCCATGGATATCGGGTTTATGAAGGGACCACTCACCCCCCAGGAAAAAGCCAGAAGAAAAATGCAATGCCTTTGCATGTACTGTGCTTCCCCAGCCCATGAAGTGAAGGACTGCCCTATACTAGCTAAAACTAAGAAGGGTAGGTTGTTAACAACACATACCTCATACGTAATTAAGACAATTAAAAATGCTTACATCACTGTCCCAATTCTTTTACAGTGGGACCACTACCAGACAACCACTGAAGCACTCATAGATACAGGCTCATGTAGAAACTTTATCCATCTAGGTTTTGTGAAATCCAATAAAATACCTTTTGTGTGTAAAAGCAATCCAGTCTCGGTGAAGGTTATTGATGGGTCTTTACTTGCTTCAGGGCCTGTATTACATCAAACTGATCCTATTCAGGTAACTATTAATAACTCAGTAACTAAATCTTGTATATTTGATGTTATTACATCCCCTATTTTTGACATCATATTAGGTATGGAATGGTTATGTATGTACAAACCTACTATAGATTGGGATAATCTCAGCCTAACCTTTCCTAAAACAAGTACATCCTTGTCAAATACTGATGTATCTATTCTATGTAATACTTCTGCTAATATCCTGCCCACTCAGTACACAGAGTATTCCGATGTGTTTGACAAAAAGGATGCTGAGGTCCTCCCTCCTCACAGGGCTTATGATTGCCCGATTGACCTATTACCGGGGGTCTCCATCCCGTATGGTCACATTTATCCGCTCTCTAAACCAGAGTTGGAACACTTAAAGAACTATATTGATGACAACCTTAAAAAGGGGTTTATCAGACCCAGTACCTCTCCTGCCGGGGCTGGGATATTTTTTGTTACTAACAAAGACGGTACTTTAAGACCTATTATTGATTACCGAGAATTAAATAAGCGTACACGTAAAAACAGGTACCCTCTCCCGTTAATCCCAGAGTTGATAGAAAGATTGAGGGGTGCCACGGTTTTCACCAAGTTGGATCTTCGTGGCGCCTATAATCTGATACGAATGAGGGCTGGAGACGAATGGCTCACTGCGTTCCGAACTAGATACGGTCTTTTCGAATACACAGTGATGCCATTCGGATTATGTAATGCTCCAGCTACATTCCAATGTCTAATCAATGATATTTTCCGAGACATCCTGGATGTGTATGTTGTTGTCTATTTGGACGACATTCTAATTTATTCACAAGACCTAGATCAGCATAGACTACATGTAAGAGAAGTCCTTTCTAGACTTAGGACACACCATCTATATGCCAAACTCGAAAAATGTATATTTGAATCTCAGAACATAACCTTCCTTGGTTATGAAATCTCCCCAAAAGGCATTAAAATGCAAAACGACAAGGTTCAGGCTATTTTAGATTGGCCTGTCCCCCAATCAAAGAAAGACGTACAGCGCTTTCTAGGGTTTTCTAATTATTATAGAAAATTTATACCTGGCTTTGCAGCCCTCACAAAACCCCTGACTGTACTCACAAAATTGAATCAACCATTTGCCTGGAACCATCAAACTCAGTCAGTATTTGACAATTTGAAGTCCCAATTTACTTCAGCTCCCATCCTCCAGTATCCAGATCTGCAAAAGCAATTTATACTAGAGGTGGACGCCTCAGAATTTGCCATTGGGGCAATCTTGTCTCAGAGAAAATCTTTCAAGGATCCGTTACATCCAGTGGCTTTCTTCTCTCGACTCCTACAACCTTCTGAATTGAATTACCCAGTAGGAGAAAAAGAATTGCTCGCTATCAAGTGTTCTTTTGACCATTGGAGACACCTTTTAGAAGGAGCTACCCAACCTACTGTTATTTATACTGATCATAAGAACTTGCAGTACTTACAATCTAATCGTACTTTGTCTTCCAGGCAAGTGAGATGGAGTCTCTATTTTTCTCGCTTTCAATATATCATCACCTATAGACCAGGTACCAGGAATGGCAAGGCAGACGCCCTTTCTAGACAAGCCACCAAACCTTCACAATCTCCTTTGCCCTCTACCATCATACCCAAGGAATGTATAGTAGGACTCATGACGGGTCTTGAACCCCTGTTCAAAAGAGCACTTGACACAGATACTTCTGTTCCTTTTCAGGACTTACTACCTGACGCTAATGGAGTATTACGCAAGGACCACAAGCTGTATATCCCAACAAACCTCAGGAAAGAGGTACTGAATTCTGTTCACGAATCTCCTTTAGCAGGGCATATGGGTAGGGATAAAACTATGGATTTGCTCACTAGATTCTATTGGTGGCCAACCTTACGTTCGCATCTTAAAAATCACTTGGATCAGTGTGTCATCTGTGCCACCTCTAAACCCTCCAGACAATTGCCAGTTGGTCTTCTACAACCTCTACCAGTACCCCATGTTCCATGGCAGACTGTGTCTATGGACTTCATAGTTGATCTACCAACATCCAATAATTATACCACTATCATGGTGGTTACGGATTTGTTCTCAAAAATGTCACACTTCATACCCATAACATCATTACCTACGTCCAAAATTTCTTGTGATCTATTTATACAAAATGTAGTACGCTTGCATGGCATCCCACTAACAGTTATCAGTGATCGTGGAACTCAGTTCACCTCCAAATTCTGGAGATCTCTTTGTAAAGCCCTCCACATGGAACAGAAGCTCTCCACCGCTTATCATCCGCAGACTAACGGACAAACAGAGAGAGTCAACCAGTGGCTAGAGCAATACTTGCGATGTTACTGTGCAAATCAACAGGAGTCATGGGCATTCTTCCTCCCACTAGCAGAGTTCGCGTATAACAACAACAGAAATTCTTCCACTGGTTTCTCTCCATTTTTCATTAATTATGGTTTACACCCTCGATTTACTTTACTACCTAAGGTTGAGACACCTTGTCCTGTAGTAAACGATTTGGTCAATGATATCTCAGCTCTATTCCCAACTATTCATGATAATATTCTACATGCCCAAGCTTACCAGAGTAAATACTACAATCTCCGTCATAGGTCTAGTCCCACATATGTGGTAGGACAAAAGGTTTGGCTCTCAACTCGGAATCTTAGACTCTCATACCCTAGCAAGAAGATGGGGAAGTTGTTCATTGGTCCTTACCGCATCATTCGGATCACAAATCCATCAACTGTCACCCTACAGCTCCCTTCCAATTTCAAAGTTCATCCTACTTTTCACGTGTCCTTAGTTAAACCTTGCTCCGTATCTACCCCTACTTCTCATGATTCCGAACCAGTTCCGATACCTTCCCCGGATCAAGAATTTGTTGTACATAGCATCCTGGACTCACGCATCCGTGGGGGAATTCTATTTTATCTTATTCATTGGAAGGGGTTTGGTCATGAAGAGGACTCTTGGGAACCTGCTACCAATGTCTCTGCTCCTCGCCTTGTGTCCCTTTTCCACCGGCGAAATCCGGATCGTCCCAGACCTTGACCCACGCTGTGGTTCTTTGTGGGGGGGGCTCTGTAAGGGTTAAAACGTGACCTCTCTGTCCCTTTAAGCCTTTTGCCTATTTAAGGCACCACCCACTAAGAATCAGTGCTGCTTTATTGAGTTCTAATCCTCATTGCTGTGTACACAGACCTCTACAGAGTTTTATGCTCAATTCTTTTGGAAATCATCCTATACTACACTTTTACTTGGAATTCTAAAAGTTGCTCACTAACTTGTATAGTAGATTCTATACTTTCTGGATTATCGTTTCAGGTGCTGCTTCACATCTTCCTAAACAGCCTGTGTGAGAACGGCACTCGATAGCCGTGACGTCATTAGAGGCAGACCTCTGCATCTCTCCCTGCCTGTCAGCTCTAACCGGCTCTCCACGCTACTGTTTGTTTTAACTCACGGTTCCATACAGAGTTAAATATACTAAACAACACAAGGGGAACTTATCTACTCCGGAACATTACTCACAGGTCTGATTAACTTTATCTACTCCAATTTCTTATACTGTGAATTATCGTCTTAACTATCAAGTTTCCTCATTATACAGTTTACCTTATATATTCACCTGTTACGTTTGCCACATTATAGTTTGTGTGATATATCCAATATTTCATTGCTCAACTATAACGCCTTGGCATATATAAAAGTACTAGGTATTACTTTAAAATCCTTTACTGGAATACTTAGCCAACAACAAAACCCTTATCAATCTCATAGGATTACTGTTGTCATTGACATATTTAAACAGTACCTTACAAATTATTACAAAGGCAGACCCAGAATAATCACATTAGTTAGAGCTTCAACAGATCAAGATAATCAGGTTTATTGTGCAGACCCTAGGCAGACTGGATACAGACACAGACAAATGCTTAAAGGGACACTGAACCCAACATTTTTCTTTCTTGATTCAGATAGAGCATGCAATTTTAAACACATTTCTAATTTACTCCTATTATCAAATTTTCTTCATTCTCTTGGTATCTTTATTTGAAATGCAAGAATGTAAGTTTAGATGCCGACCCATTTTTGGTGAACAACCAGGGTTGTTCTTGCTGATTGGTGGATAAATTCATCCACCAATAAAAAGGAAATTTATGCTTACCTGATAAATTTATTTCTTTTTTGATACAATGAGTCCACAGAGGAAGCGAGGCCACGCAGAAGCGAGGAGAATCACTGACGCATTCTTCCTATTTGATTCGAACAATCACCCGGCAAAAAAAACGCAAACGGGGGAAACAGACATTCTAGGCTGAAGGACCAAGAACTGCCAAGGCAGTTATCAGCTCGGACCGGAGGCCCTGGACCTGGACCCGTATCTCAAAAAACCAGGCAGGCTGATAAGATGCCATGAGATCCAACTCCAGCCGACCCCATTTTAAAAACAGTTTGGAAAATACTCCCGGACAGAGTTCCCACTTTCCCGATGAAAAATATGACTACTCAGAAAATCCATTTTCCAGGTGTTCACCCCTGGGATATGGAACGCGGACAGATAGCAAGAAAGAACTGGGGTGAAGCCAACTGAGGCCAGACCAGAAGAGCCTTGAAGCTCGCTCTAAGTTGCATGAAGTTTATAAAAAGAACAGACTCCGCTAGAGTCCACATTCTGCGAAGTCAAGTCCAAAATCATTGTCCCTGAGATAGGTGATCCAGAGACAATCATTATAGAAAAAAGTCCGTTGTCTCCTGATCTAGAGTTATTGGAGGAGACAAGTTTGCATAACCTCCATTCCATTGCCTGAATATGCTTAACTGCATAGGTCTGAACGAACAAACGGAAATTTAAGCGACACAAGGCGCTGCTCAATTAATCAACTTCAGAAGGATGAAAGGTTGAGTGGACCTCACCGTGGATGACCCTGTTACCCTCAAATCGCTACAGAGCTCAGCCATAGTGCCTTAGCATGCTGAGCCATCTGTCCGGCTAAGGTCCATTACCGTCACCATTAGCCCGAATACCTCTATGTACTGAGCCACTGAAGGCAAGAAATGGACTGAAGAGCTGGACCTGAAATGCCTAGATATCCTGATCTCAATCAGAAAAATCTTCATTGATATGGAATACATCATGATTCCCAAGAAAGCTACCCTTGGGCTTGGGACTAAGGAACACTTCCAAAATCACCTTTCACCCGTGAGCTCACGGGAAGTATAATAACATTTGTGTAAATCTTGATTGCTGTAAGAATGACGCATGGACTAGTAATATTAGCCAGATAGGGCGCCATTGTAATGCCCCATAACTGAAGCACCGCCAACAGCGATCCCAGAGTCTCCAAAGAACTTGGAACTATGGCAAGACCAAATATGAGAACTGGAACAACCACTCCCAGGTCTAAGAGGTTTCCTACGCAGAATAAAGACGACTCTCCCTTTGTCTGATTCTCAGACAATCTTGAAATCAGAAACTGCCTCTGAGAGGAAAACATTTGAGCTCGAAACCAGACTTGCGTGAAAACAGAAAGTCAGCCCCCTACAAGATCCAATCCAGGACCGGGGCAGGTTCCCCATGCTGTCTTTGATTCAACAGCAGGTAATGTGTTTACCAAGATCTTGGTCTTAAAACATATTCCACAAAACAAGACTCTAACCATAAGAATCCAAGAGCCGAAACAGAGTCACCTATGCCTCCAGTTTGATAACTGGAAGAGAAGAAACTGATAAAAAAAGGAATTAGTCAATTGAAAGATTTATCTCGTCCTTGATTTTATCCAGGGAAAGTACTGAATAATAACCTCATACAACACATCAAACCAATATGCTGTCACATCAGTGACGGTAAAAAAGTACACAGATGGTTGCCATAGAAACAAAACCTGGATTGTGTCCCATTACTAAATGTTATCCCTAGGAGTATCCTCTAAGGGTATAGAAGTTTTCGTAGTAATAATTGAAACTACTCCTTCCCCCCCTAAGGACTGTTGTCCAGCCTCCTAGCTGATAAGGCTATGGGAAACAGTATTTGAAGTAAACGCAGCGCACTGCATGTGGGCCAAAAAAATTTGTGGCCATCGTTAACAGACTCTCAGACAGCAATGGCCGTAGAGGGAGTCGGTTCAAGAAGAAAAAATAAAATGGAGAAATTATTCCATAGGAAACGATACAGATCCTTAACCTGAAAAGTAACTTTATCCTTGTGTGCATTTGTTTCATCTTCAGTCACAAGAGATGAACTAACAAAGGAACAGCTGAAAGTCACTTATTATAATGTACCCCGAACAAAACGTTACTGTCACTTTATAAATATGATAGTATGTATGTATATACTGGGCACCTGTAAAGCGCAGCCAAGCACCGTAAGGGTCTCATGGCACTGCTAATATTATTGACTACTGAAATCGAACCTGCAACCCTTGGGTTGCTACAGAGTTAAGCCCCAGTGTCTTAGCATTTGTTGAGCTATCTGACCGGCTATACTCATTTATGTGTGTTTCTATACCATCCTAAGTCACAAAAGGTGACATAACAAGAAACAGTTACAATTCTTTTAATAAAATTTTCACACAAAAAATTGTACTGTCTCTTTAAATTATAAAAGAGCATCTTATTTATTTCATGCAGAAACAGACCAATATGAATAACAATATTGCTGTAACTAGACATTGTTAAGGACATCAAAGCAATGTCTATGCAAGGAACCGCAGAGCACTGCCTGTGGGTGAGCAATAATTGCGGACACTATAAGTAGAAAAATGCGGAAAGCATTGACCGGTGTCACCAGACTTCTAACAGTCACTTTAGAAGGAGTATATAAAATAAAAATCAACACAAGCAAATATGTTACTATCACTTTAAATTTTAAAAGTGTAACATTTTTCCTTTTTAGGAATTTGCAGTAAATAGGGCCAAAAACAGCGTAAAAAATGTTGCTAGCTTATCAATACCCTTCAGTAGTATCTCCCTCTGAGTAGTATGTAGTCTAAACCGGGGCCCCACCGCAACTCAAAGACTATGCAAGGGTCTTTTGTGTGAGTGTTTCAAATAAATAGACTACAATTGCGTCTAAAATATGGTAAAACATATCTCCTCGGATCTTTATAAAAATGATCCATATAGAGAGGGGAAGCAGAGCGCGATACTCCACAATGACCACCCTCGTGTGTGTTGACATAATCTATCTCCCGGTCGGCATGAAGAACTATTGAACCGCCGGGAGATGAGTAAAAGCGTGTCATGTAAACAGTGTCACAACCTGTACTGTCTTAGCAGATAAAAAAGGCATGCCATGTAAAAGACGCCTTCAAGGACCGCCCTTCGTGGGCGTATGCAGAAATTAACCATGCAGTCATCTCCCGGTCAGCATGTAGATCTATTGAACCGCCGGGAGATGATCAATAGCGTGTCATTTAAACAGTGTAACTGCGCTGTCTCTATTTCAGGTCACCGACACAACAGATAACTCCCAGGCTGCATGATAGATTTATTGAACCACCGGGAGACAAAAAAAAGGCGTGCAATATAAGAGACGCCTCCAAGGATCGCCCTTCGTAGGCGTATGCAGAAGTTAACCATGCAGTCATCTCCCGGTCGGCATTGTCTTCTGTAACCATCGGGAGATGTGATAAAGTACACAATAACATAAAAAAAGGCGCTTAATAACCCCCAAAACTTCCATCCTGAAGCATAGGGAACAGAATCGCCCATTAGGCATCTCCCGGTCGGCATTGCCCTCTCATGTAACCGCTGGGAGATGTGACAGATTATCAAAGAGAATCTGAACCCTGGCCCTGAGTCAATTATACCGCCTAGGGCAGGGGTGTCCAAACTTTGCTCTCCAGAGGTTTTGGAACTACATTTCCCATAATGCTCAGCTAGATAAAATGCTGGCTGAGCATCATCGGAAATGTAGTTCCAAAACCTCTGGAGAGCAAAGTTTGGACACCCCTGGCCTAGGGAAATATCAGTAGAGTCATCTCCCGGGTGGCATGTATGTAATGAAACCCCCGGGAGAGTAGATCTTCCTAAAGAGCCAAAGTAATACATGTGCTTTCTAAAAGTAAAACATACCTGAGTTAAGAGCCCATCTCTTTCTCTAAGGGCTTTTGATCACAATATGAGTGGCCACGTCTTCTGAGTTCTTGTATATCCTCTAAGGGTATATGCCAGCCAAGAAATAAAAAATGACACTTATCTCACCATCTGCTGACAGCAAAGGCAGCTCCCAGGTGTGTGAAGTCCTACTGCTCACATGGACCTGAGGATAACAAGGAAAGCACTGAGTAAGATCCCTCAGAATTTTTTCCCCGAATAGGGCAGCAACAGTATATGGGAGGCGCAGTGAGAATAATGTCTCACAAGTTCCCATTGCTTTAAAGCCACAAAATGCTCTATTGTAGAGACTGATCTGGTCTAGGCTACACCCTAGCACAAAGTAGCACTCTTTGGCACTACTTAAAAAATAATAAACTCTTGATTGAAGAATCTATAACTAACACCTCACTTTGCCTCTTCCTATAACTAACACCTCAAAGAGAATGACTGGGTTGGGACTGAAGGAACAGCTATTTATACAGCTCTGCTGTGGTGCTCTTTGCCTCCTCCTGCTGACCAAGAGGCGTAATCCCACAATTAAGGATGAAATCCGTGGACTCATCGTAGCTTGAAAAAGAAAAGTTGCTGTTCAGAGTCCAGAACCAAAAAAAAAAAAGCTTAGATTTATAATAAATATTTATAATAAATATATAAAGATAGCAAGAGAATGAAGAAAAATTGATAATAGGAGTAAATTAGAAAGTTTCTTAAAATGTCATGCTCTATCTGAATCATGAAAAAAAAATTTGGGTCCAGTGTCCCTTTAAAGCAAATGAACAATTTATTAATAACAAAAGCTAAAGTTCTTGTAAATCACTAAGGGTAACAGGTACAAACATACACAGATACTATGCGTGTGATCAGGGGTGTATTTATGCATAGGCCAACAAGGCCGTGCCTAGCGCAGCAAATTTTGGGGACGGCACTTCTCCGTTGGCACTGAAAATTTGGGCATGAGTTTAAAAAAAAATCATTTTGACTGTGCGGCAGTCACGTGACCCATTTTTTGCTAAGGTCATGTGACTTTTTCATCCTGCGACCCGCCTTCCTGTCTGTTGACATGCCGCGGTGAGAAGTGCTAGAAGAAGAAGTGGAGCTGCGACTGCTGTGGAGTCAACGAGATCGGTGGTTTGGCTGAGCGGATCCTGAGAGAACTGGAGAGGATGGGGCTGAGTACTTAACTCAGGTAGGGCAGGGCATGCCACAGCTCCAAAGTTTAACAACGGTGGCATGTGGTATATTGGATAGCATAGCATACTAGCGTTAATTTCAATTTAGGAATTGTATTACTATTGGAAAATATTACTAAGTTCAACCTCACTCACGGAGATCAGTGTTAGCTCATGATGCCACAGCTTCAAACTAGTTTAACAATTGGGACTAGCCGGTAGCCACCTCGCGGAGATCAGATGATCAGTGTTAGCTCAGTTAATATTTCATGGAGACTGGAGAGAGCTGAGTCAGCTGCCAAATAAAAATAGATATGCACAGGACAGGTACTTGCCAAATGCCAACACATTAACAAAAACCACTCTCTGTTCAGATGGTGGAAACTTACAAAACTGGCACTGTGACTGTCTAATACAATATCCTCTCCATTCTCCATGAAATATTTATATACCTAAACCAACTTCCCACTAACTTTATTCACCATAGCAAGATTAATAATACAGAATCTCTAATAATACAGAATCCTATCTAACTATACAAGGGAACCCTAATATATATATATATATATATATATATATATATAATCAATGTAATTAGAATATATCCTAAGGCTCCCATATCTAATTACACTGATTTTATTTATATATATATATATATATATATATATATATATATATATATATATATATATATATATATATATATATATATATAAAACAAAGGGAGAGAGCACACAAGAAGACTCTAAGTGCAGTGTGTTTATTACAAAATGAAACAAATATATATATATATATATATATATATATATATATGACACCCAAAGAACAATTAGTAGATTATGTCCAGCACACACTTATATACGGCTAATGACTCCTCATACTGTGTCACAAAAGAAAAGAGACAAACCCAGATTGCGTTCAAAAGAAAAAAGTTTATATATCTTAAATGAGATACATCTGACAGTCTACTTTTGTTAATCACAAACGGGAACAAGAACTAAGTGCTAAATACTGGGGTACCCCAAGGGCCAATTCTTATCTGGTAATGCTTATAAATTCTGAACAATTCAAAAATGCAATTGGCATATATAGGGTATCACATAAACCACATTTTATTCTCTTGACAGGACTATAGATATCGAATAGAAATGTCCCACTCGTATAGTGCAACAAATTGCCTTGAATATTACATAGTCCTGCAAACTCATTTTCCCATACGAGAGAATAGCCAAAATTAGGGAGTCTTAAGTATAGCAGTTAGTCTCACCCAATGTTAAGTTTCCTCCTTGAAACCTTAGCTCCGGTTACTTTACCAAAAATTAAACTTGCACTCTGCATCGGATCATCGTGCTGCAGTCGTAGAAGAGGTACTTTTTTAGGACAGAGAAGACAAATCAACCAATCAAAAGAAGGAGAGGGGGCAGAAAGCACAAAAAAAAGACAATGGCAAGAAAGGAGGGTATTTACTGCGAAGCTCGCAAACAGTGGAGAAATAGACCTGGAGGGTAATGACACTATGGAGGTAGTGAATCTATCTAAAAAAGTTCTTAACAATGATCATTTGAAATTATTGAAAAAAGGATTAACGTTTTGTCCTATGAACAATGCTGATAAAGTTACAATTACTAAAGATCTCCAATTGTTTGCAAGAAGAGTAGTATTAAAAAGAATCTATGCCAACAAAGGTGATAATAGCAAATTAGATATGCATGATCAGCAAACATTGCAAGAATTAGAAAAATTGTTAATTGAGAGTGAAGGAGGAGAGGTGAGTGAGTCATCCAGCATAGGCTTCAGTAATTTGAAGCCTAAGTCATCGTACATGCCTTCTCTCTCAATGGTTTCCAATGTGGCAAATTTTGTTAAATTGGTTGAAGTAGATGTTAAAAAATTGGTTGAAACCAAAACATGTAATGATAACTTGGATACCACTGAGAGAGAAGCATTGAATGATTTAATTAATGACAACATGATTGTCATTAAACCGTCGGATAAGGGCGGGAATGTAGTTTTGTTGGACCACAGGGACTATGTAAAGGAATGTAAAAGACAGTTGGAAGTTGTAACTCAATATGAGAAATTATCTAAAGATCCAACTAATAAGTATAAAAATATTCTTGATGCCCTGCTTAAATAAGCTCAGGCTGAAGGGTGCATCAATAAAAATTAATTTAAATTTATGACTACCGATTTCCCTGTGGTACCAACTTTCTACACAATACCTAAGCTGCATAAGAAAATCTCCCCTCCTCCTGGTAGGCCGATAGTGTCCGGCCAACAAGGCCTTTGTGAAAATATAGGCAAATACATTGATTGGTGTCTCAGACCCTTCCTATCTAGTCTTCCCTCGTATGTCCAAGACACACGAGATGTCCTCAGAAAACTTGATAATATAGTTATCTCCTCCACAACACTGTTAGTGTCAATTGATGTAGAATCTCTATATTCTTCCATCCCCCACGAATTGGGTCTTCAGGCAGTAAGGTATTTTCTAACACAACGTGGAGTGAAATATAATAACCATACAAATTTTGTTATGACCTTACTTAAATTCCTGTTAGACCATAACTATTATGTATTTGATAATATATATTAGACAAATTTTGGGAACAGCGATGGGGGCATGTTGTGCCCCCACATATGCCTGTCTTTACCTTGGCAGGTGGGAAATGGAAAATATTTTAGACATCCCTCCTGATATTGAGGACAAAATTGATCTTTGGATAAGGTATATTGACGATGCCTTATTGCATTGGAAAGGCACTGCAGATGAATTACATGATTTCATGCATAAATTAAACCAGAATGAATGGAATTTAAAGTTTACTTATTCATACAGCGAAACCAAATTAACCTTCCTTGATCTTAAAATAACTAAAAATAATAACACACTAATTACAGAATCCTATAGGAAACCTACAGCAGCTAATACATTATTACAAGCTAGTAGCCATCATCCACTATCCCAAATTAATTCAATCCCTATAGGTCAATTTTTAAGGCACAGGAGGAATTGCTCTACTAAAGATAAATTTCGTGAACATGCTCTTGATCAAAAAATGAGATTTCAAAAACGTGGATATTCTAGAAGTAGTATTAACAAAGGATATCAACGTGCTATTAAGACATCAAGAGAATAACTATTATATGGTAACAGTAACCAGAAAGAGAGCATTGTTAGATTTACTTCAACTTATAACAATAAGTGGCTGGAAATTAGATTGATTTTAAGAAAACATTGGAATGTATTAACTATTGATAATGAAGTTAGAAAAATTGTGGGTGATAATCGATCATTAACTGCATGTAGAGCACCCTCGTTGAAGGACAAACTAGTCCATAGTCATTTTGTTAACCCTTTAGGAAGTGCACAACAAAACTGGTTAGGCAAAAGGAAGAATAAAAGTGGGTCATTCATTTGTGGTAAATGCATCATTTGCAAATTCATGATGAGAGGAAATAAAGTCTCTAACACTGATTGAAAAACTTTCCACGTAAAGGGACATATCACATGTAAAAGTGAGGGGGTTATTTATCTTGTTGGCTGCTCATGTCCGAAATTTTACATCGGCAAAACCTACAGAGAGTTGCATGAAAGGGTTAAGGAGCACCATAGGGACATCTTAAAAGAAAGAGTGAAAACAAGCGGGGTGGCAAGACACTTTGCAGAATGCCACAATAGCAGTGATGCTGGTTTTAGATGGATGGGTTTAGAATTAATAGATTTAAAATCTAGAGGAGTTGACGTAGATAATCTCCTGTTGAAAGCTGAGTGTAAATGGATTTTCAACATGAACTCATTGCAACCAATGGGACATATCACATGTAAAAGTGAGGGGGTTATTTATCTTGTTGGCTGCTCATGTCTGAAATTTTACATCGGCAAAACCTACAGAGAGTTGCATGAAAGGGTTAAGGAGCACCGTAGGGACATCTTAAAAGAAAGAGTGAAAACAAGCGGGGTGGCAAGACACTTTGCAGAATGCCACAATAGCAGTGATGCTGGTTTTAGATGGATGGGTTTAGAATTAATAGATTTAAAATCTAGAGGAGGTGACGTAGATAATCTCCTGTTGAAAGCTGAGTGTAAATGGATTTTCAACATGAACTCATTGCAACCAATGGGATTGAATGAGGAGATCAATTATGCACTATTCCTCACTGACTAAACGCAATTAGAACATAATCACTAGCTATCCTGTATATATATATAGCCATTATTATTTTTAATTTGTGTTTTATTTGAGACCTTTGTGATCATAACCTGAAATGACTAGGAAATAGACTAGTCATAATATGTAAACCTTTTAGTACTCTAAAAGTAGTTTAAACTAGATTTGAAAAGCTAACTAGCAATAAGTAGAAATCTGTAATCAGTGATTTTTTTGTAAATATTGTACATAAATAATATTCCCACTCTCTGTGACAATCTCTGAATATATAATATGAGAGTTTGGTATTGTTACATCTGACAGCCTGCATTTACCTATTTCACCATTGGTCACTATAATTTGCATAGCGAATAAAAGGTAGAACCCTTGCCTTTGAGAATTATGACGCTTGAGAAAGCCTGATACCAAACAACAGGTGAAACGTACGTTGCGTGATGTAATGGCTACACCCACTAACAACACGATGTGGGAGTAGCACCTTGATGCTGGAACTTGAAACTCTGTTGCAAACCACTGCCAATAAGTTTGCCTAAAGATTGATTACAAGAACCGCTGCCCGGCAATACTTACCTGTGAGAAAAAATAGCAGAGGAGGAAGGTCGCTTCAAGGTTGACGGCATCTGGAGCCGACTGCAGCACGAGGATCCGGTGATTGACATCAACCAAGTCTGGCAATACAGCCGGAGGAGGGTCTGTGTGCAGCATCCAACAAACAAGGATGACAGCAAGACGCCGACTGCAGCACGATGATCCGATGCAGAGTGCAAGTTTAATTTTTGGTAAAGTAACCGGAGCTAAGGTTTCAAGGAGGAAACTTAACATTGGGTGAGACTAACTGCTATACTTAAGACTCCATAATTTTGGCTATTCTCTCGTATGGGAAAACGAGTTTGCAGGACTATGTAATATTCAAGGCAATTTGTTGCACTATATGAGTGGGACATTTCTATTCAATATCTATAGTCCTGTCAAGAGAATAAAATGTGGTTTATGTGATACCCTATATATGCCAATTGCATTTTTGAATTGTTCAGAATTTATAAGCATTAGCAGATAAGAATTGGCCCTTGGAGTACCCCAGTATTTAGCACTTAGTTCTTGTTCCCGTTTGTGATTAACAAAAGTAGACTGCCAGATGTATCTCTTTTAAGATATATAAACTTTTTTCTTTTGAACGCAATCTGGGATTGTCTCTTTTCTTTTGTGACACAGTATGAGGAGTCATTAGCCGTATATAAGTGTGTGCCAGACATAATCTACTAATTGTTCTTTGGGTGTCCTATTTAAGTTTAGATTACCGTGCACTGATTGGGTCACCACAGTATTCATAAAGGGACCCAATCATTACTTGTGAGCAATACACGTGACCCTCAAGCTGGCATTTCTTTCAAATATATATATATATATATATCAGTGTAATAAGATATGGAAGCCGTAGGATGCATAATAAGATATTACCAGTGTAATAAAAAAACGTTGTATATTTCATAATGATTTTATAGGTAGTTCATCCATATATATTGGAATAGGTCTGACCCATCTCTAATAATTGTCCTTACAGTGAAATAGAGTTGTGCATGGTGACTGATGATTAATTATGACTGCATTATTAACTACTTTAGTTCAAACAAAGTGTTCTTTTATTGTATCTAGCCTATATAGGTATTTGTAGTTTTGTTGGGTTTCAGGACTTAGTATTATGTTTGGGGAATTATTGTTTCAAGAAATCTGTTTATATACATATATATATATACACACACAAACACACACAGTATATTGCAGCAATAGATACTAATATGTGTGAGTAAGAGTGTTTGCATGTGCGTTACCATGTGTATGTGCATAACTCTGTGTGTATATGTGTCTGTGTGTTTATGTGTCTCTGTGTGCCTGTGTGTGTATGTGTGTATGTGTGTGTGAAAGCTTTTTGCAAGCCCTGGTTAACATTTACTTTAGAAATGCCAAGCAAATAAAAAAAACATAATTTATGTAAGAACTTACCTGATAAATTCATTTATTTCATATTAGCAAGAGTCCATGAGCTAGTGACGTATGGGATATACATTCCTACCAGGAGGGGCAAAGTTTCCCAAACCTCAAAATGCATATAAATACACCCCTCACCACACCCACAAATCAGTTTAACGCATAGCCAAGAAGTGGGGTGATAAGAAAAAAGTGCGAAAGCATAAAAAATAAGGAATTGGAATAATTGTGCTTTATACAAAAAAATCATAACCACCACAAAAAAGGGTGGGCCTCATGGACTCTTGCTAATATGAAAGAAATGAATTTATCAGGTAAGTTCTTACATACATTATGTTTTCTTTCATGTAATTAGCAAGAGTCCATGAGCTAGTGACGTATGGGATAATGAATACCCAAGATGTGGATCTTCCACGCAAGAGTCACTAGAGAGTGAGGGATAAAATAAAGACAGCCAATTCTGCTGAAAATAATCCACACCCAAAACAAAGTTTAAATCTTATAATGAAAAAAACTGAAATTATAAGCAGAAGAATCAAACTGAAACAGCTGCCTGAAGTACTTTTCTACCAAAAACTGCTTCAGAAGAAGTACACATCAAAATGGTAGAATTTAGTAAAAGTATGCAAAGAAGACCAATTTGCTTCTTTGCAAATCTGATCAACCGAAGCTTCATTCCTAAACGCCCAGGAAGTAGAAACTGACCTAGTAGAATGAACTGTAATCCTTTGAGGCGGAGTTTTACCCGACTCAACATAAACATGATGAATCAAAGACTTTAACCCCTTAATGACCGGACCATTTTTCAATTTTCTTACCCTTAATGACAATGGCTATTTTTACATTTCTGCAGTGTTTGTGTTTAGCTGTAATTTCCCTCTTATTCATTTACTGTACCCACACATATTATATACCGTTTTTCTCGCCATTAAATGGACTTTCTAAGGATACCATTATTTTCATCATATCTTATAATTTCCTATAAAAAAAATATAAAATATGAGGAAAAAATTGAAAAAAACACACTTTTTCTAACTTTGACCCCCAAAATCTGTTACACATCTACAATCACCAAAAAACACCTATGCTAAATAGTTTCTAAATTTTGTCCTGAGTTTAGAAATACCCAATGTTTACATGTTCTTTACTTTTTTTGCAAGTTATAGGGCCATAAATACAAGTAGCACTTTGCTATTTCCAAACAACTTTTTTTCAAAATTAGCGCTAGTTACATTGGAACCCTGATATCTGTCAGGAATACCTGAATATCCCTTGACATGTATATATTTTTTTTTAGAAGACAACCCAAAGTATTGATCTAGGCCCATTTTGGTATATTTCATGCCACCATTTCACCGCCAAATGTCATCAAATAAAAAAAAAAGTTCACTTTTTCACAAATTTTGTCACAAACTTTAGGTTTCCCACTGAAATTATTTACAAACAGCTTCTGCAATTAAGGCACAAATGGTTGTAAATGCTTCTTTGGGATCCCCTTTGTTCAGAAATAGCAGACTTATATGGCTTTGGGGTTGCTTTTTGGTAAGTAGAAGGCCGCTAAATGCTGCTGCGCACCACACGTAAATTATGCCCAGCAGTTAAGGGGTTAATTAGGTAGGTTGTAGGGAGCTTGCATGGTTAATTTTAGCTTTAGGGTAGTGTAGTAGACAACCCCAAGTATTGATCTAGGCCCATTTTGATATATTTTATGCCACTATTTCACCGCCAAATGCGAGCAAACAATTAAAAAAAAATTCATTTTTCACAATTTTAGGTTTCTCACTGAAAGTATTTACAAACAGCTTGTGCTATTATGGCACAAATTGTTGTAAAAGCTTCTTTGGGATCCCCTTTGTTCAGAAATAGCAGACATATATGGCTTTGGCATTGCTTTTTGGTAATTAGAAGGCCACTAAATGCTGCTGCGCACCACACGTAAATTATGCCCAGCAGTGAAGGGGTTAATTAGGTAGGTTGTAGGGAGCTTGCAGGGTTAATTTTAGCTTTAGGGTAGAGATCAGCCTCCCACCTGACACATCCCACCCCCTGATCCCTCCCAAACAGTTCTCTTCCCTCCCCCACCCCACAATTGTCCCCGCCATCTTAAGTACTGGCAGAAAGTCTGCCAGTACTAAATAAAAGGAGTTTTTCTTTTTTTTAATAAAAAAAAATAAAATGTTTTAGCTGTGATGGACCCCTGCCTTAGCCCCAACCTCCATGATCCCCCCCCCCAGCTCTCTAACCCTCTCCCCTACCTAATTGCCGCCATCTTGGGTACTGGCAGCTGTCTGCCAGTACCCAATTTGCCCCAAAAACAAGTGTTTTTTTTATCTTTTTTGCCATTTTTAAATGTGTTCTGTAGTGTAGCAGCCCCCCACAATACCCCAACCCCCTCCCCCTCCCAGATCCTTATATATTTATTTATTTTATTCTTTTTTCCCCCCTCTTCCCTCCTCATTGGTGTCAGTGGGTAGCTAATCGCGCGCGCGCATGCGCGCCCCCGCACGCTCCCGTGCACATTGCACTTACAGGAGCCGGATGCCGGGTAGCGATGGGCCGCCCACCCGCCTCCCTGTTATGCTCCCACCCACCAACGAACCGGCACCATCGCTACCGGTGCAGAGAGGGCCACAGAGTGGCTCTCTCTGCATCGGAGTCTTCTGAAAGGGTATTGCAGGATGCCTCCATATGGAGGCATCACTGCAATACCCTGAGAGCTGCTGGAAGCGATTGCGATCGCTTCCAGCACTCTCTTAGACAACTGACGTACCAGGTACGTCTATTGTCATTAACTGTAAGTTAATGCATGACGTACCTGGTACGTCAGTTGTCATTAAGGGGTTAACCAAGACGCCAAAGAAATGGCAGAGGCCTTCTGACCTTTCCTAGAACCAGAAAAGATAACAAATAGACTAGAAGTCTTTAGGAAATTTTTAGTAGCTTCAACATAATATTTCAAAGCTCTAACTACATCCAAAGAATGCAACGATCTTTCCTTAGAATTCTTAGGATTAGGACACAATGAAGGAACCACAATTTCTCTACTAATGTTGTTATAATTCCCAACCTTAGGTAAAAATTTAAAAGAAGTTCGCAACACCGCCTTATCCTGATGAAAAATCAGAAAAGGAGACTCACAAGAAAAAGCAGATAATTCAGAAACTCTTCTAGCAGAAGAGATGGCCAAAGAAACAAAACTTTCCAAGAAAGTAATTTAATGTCCAGCAAATGCATAGGTTCAAACGGAGGAGCTTTGTCAGGGTAAAGGTCAATGAGATAATATATATATATATATATATATATATATATATATATATATATATATATATATATATATATATATATACTAATATATATACGTAAATGAAATAATATAAAAGGATGTGTGTATATATATGAAGCCGTCTATTTTATCAGATGTGCTGTAGAATAGAAATTCTGATGTCAGGATTTAACTCAAAACCCCCTACAAGATGAGAGCTGGGTGAATACACGTTTATCAGGATTGGAAATCAGCATAGCCTTTTGAAGCACGACCCCTGTAGTGTAAAACACACAAACATTTCTTTTCTAAAGGAAATAGCTCAGTGACCCTATTCATTTGACTATATATGCAGAGTTTTATAACTTCAGAACATTTGGTGATGTGAGAAAAGAATGTGTTCAAGGACCCCTTTGGAATTTGACACGTGTGATAACAACAGTTCTATCTCACTGAATCTCTGACATTTGAAGACGTACTGCAGACCCCCATCTTGGGGGAAGGTGACACAAATAAAATTAAATACATTTTGCAAGGGGAACAATGACAGTTTTCCATGTATGTTTAGAATGATTCATGATATATATATTGAAATTAAGCACATTGTATTAAATAGATAATTGCTGCAGGGGATATTTATATAGGAAATAAATTCAGATATACATAGAAATGATATATATGTTTTGAAAACATAAAAGATCTTACTTAGCCTCTGTGTTTTTAAGAATATAAATAAATACTTATGGACCATAGACATATGAATGCTTTGATCATCTCTAATAATTATTTCTATTTTATTGCAGACAACCATTGGTCATGAGCATCAATCTATGCACTTAGAAAGAGATGGAATGCCTGCATGAAATGAATTAAGTCATATCATATAAACGTGCAAATAAATGTTTATAAAGTTTCAAATACATCTTTTAAAATATAGTGAGATGAAAATATGGAAGTTACTTTGATGTGATATGACTATGAGATATATATTTGATGTGATATGACTATGAAATATAAATGATTTTAATATAATGCTAGATGTATTTGATGTTTCATATCAAAATGATCAGAAAATTCATTAAGATATAACTTATCCAAAACAAATATTGTGAATAGTTGTTGCAGTAAATTATGATAAAATGAATAACCATTTAATAGAAATACTGATTTAAATTGATTCAAATGTTGTTATGTATGTTTGTAATGATGCCACCCAGTGTTGCCATGAGAGAACTACAGCCAGAAAGCTTTTTGGCTGTTGGAAATGGGATATTCAGATTATCCAATAGAGGGACAAGGTTTCGAAGGGCCACCCATATTTCACACCTATGATTAGACTAATAAGTGGTATGCAGAAGGAAGGAGAGACACTGGCTGCAGAGTTTTGAACTGACTGAAACTGTTTTGCGTGGGACACAGTCAAACTACAAAAACAAAGAGGGCCATATTTCTCCTATTCCATTGCAATTACACTTATTTTATATGAGGTGTGAAATTGGATCCGTTGCGAAAATTGGAAACTGGATTGCTGTTATTTGGTGATGTATATAAAAGTTTTATTATAAGATAAGTTATATGCATAGTCAATTTTTATTTAATAGATTTAAAGAAACAGTGGCCTAGATTTGGAGTTTTGTCGGTAACGACCCGAAAAACTAATGCCGGCTTTTTTCTGGCCGCACCATAAAAATAACTCTGGTATTGAGAGTCCACATAAAGGCTGCGTTAGGCTCCAAAAAAGGAGCGTAGAGCATTTTTAACGCAGCTTCAACTCTCAATACCAGAGTTGCTTACGGACGCGGCCAGCCTCAAAAACGTGCTCGTGCACGATTCCCCCATAGGAAACAATGGGGCTGTTTGAGCTGAAAAAAACCCAAACACCTGCAAAAAAGCCGCGTTCAGCTCCTAACGCAGCCCCATTGTTGGCTATGCGGTAACCCTTCCTACGTCTGCACTTAACACTCTAACATGTACCCCGAGTCTAAACACCCCTAACCTTACACTTATTAACCCCTAATCTGCCGCCCCCGCTATCGCTGATCCCTGCATATTATTATTAACCCCTAATCTGCCGCTCCGTAAACCGCTGCTACTTACATTATCCTTATGTACCCCTAATCTGCTGCCCTAACATCGCCGACCCCTATATTATATTTATTAACCCCTAATCTGCCCCCCACAACGTCGCCTCCACCTGCCTACACTTATTAACCCCTAATCTGCTGACCGGACCTGAGCGCTACTATAATAAAGTTATTAACCCCTAATCCGCCTCACTAACCCTATCATAAATAGTATTAACCCCTAATCTGCCCTCCCTAACATCGCCGACACCTAACTTAAATTATTAACCCCTAATCTGCCGACCGAATTTCGCCGCTATTCTAATAAATGTATTAACCCCTAAAGCTAAGTCTAACCCTAATACTAACACCCCCCTAAGTTAAATATAATTTAAATCTAACGAAATTAATTAACTCTTATTAAATAAATTATTCATATTTAAAGCTAAATACTTACCTGTAAAATAAATCCTAATATAGCTACAATATAAATTATAATTATATTATAGCTATTTTAGGATTTATATTTATTTTACAGGTAACTTTGTATTTATTTTAACCAGGTACAATAGCTATTAAATAGTTAAGAACTATTTAATAGCTAAAATAGTTAAAATAATTACAAATTTACCTGTAAAAGAAATCCTAACCTAAGTTACAAATAAACCTAACACTAGACTATCAATAAATTAATTAAATAAACTACCTACAATTACCTACAATTAACCTAACACTACACTATCAATAAATTAATTTAATACAATTGCTACAAATAAATACAATTAAAAAAACTAGCTAAAGTACAAAAAATAAAAAAGAACTAAGTTACAAAAAATAAAAAAATATTTACAAACATAAGAAAAATATTACAATAATTTTAAACTAATTACACCTACTCTAAGCCCCCTAATAAAATAACAAAGCCCCCCAAAATAAAAAAAATGCCCTACCCTATTGTAAATTACTAAAGTTCAAAGCTCTTTTACCTTACCAGCCCTGAACAGGGCCCTTTGCGGGGCATGCCCCAAGAAATACAGCTCTTTTGCCTGTAAAAAAAAACATACAATACCCAAGCCCCCCAACATTACAACCCACCACCCACATACCCCTAATCTAACCCAAACCCCCCTTAAATAAACCTAACACTAAGCCCCTGAAGATCATCCTACCTTGTCTTCACCATACCAGGTTCACCGATCGGTCCAGAAGAGCTCCTCCGATGTCCTGATCCAAGCCCAAGCGGGGGGCTGAAGAGGTCCATGATCCGGCTGAAGTCTTCATCCAAGCGGGGCAGAAGAGGTCTTCCATCTGATTGAAGTCTTCATCCAAGCGGCATCCATCCGGAGCGAAGCGGCAGCATCCTGAAGACCTCCACCGCGGAACATCCATCCTGGCCGACGACTGAACGACGAATGACGGTTCCTTTAAATGACGTCATCCAAGATGGCGTCCCTCGAATTCCGATTGGCTGATAGGATTCTATCAGCCAATCGGAATTAAGGTAGGAATATTCTGATTGGCTGATGGAATCAGCCAATCAGAATCAAGTTCAATCCGATTGGCTGATCCGATCAGCCAATCAGATTGAGCTCGCATTCTATTGGCTGTTCCGATCATCCAATAGAATGCAAGCTCAATCTGATTGGCTGATTGGATCAGCCAATCGGATTGAACTTGATTCTGATTGGCTGATTCCATCAGCCAATCAGAATATTCCTACCTTAATTCCGATTGGCTGATAGAATCCTATCAGCCAATCGGAATTCGAGGGACGCCATCTTGGATGACGTCATTTAAAGGAACCGTCATTCGTCGTTCAGTCCTCTGCCAGGATGGATGTTCCGCGGTGGAGGTCTTCAGGATGCTGCCGCTTCGCTCCGGATGGATGCCGCTTGGATGAAGACTTCAATCGGATGGAAGACCTCTTCTGCCCCGCTTGGATGAAGACTTCAGCCGGATCATGGACCTCTTCAGCCCCCCACTTGGGCTTGGATCAGGACATAGGAGGAGCTCTTCTGGACCGATCGGTGAACCTGGTATGGTGAAGTCAAGGTAGGATGATCTTCAGGGGCTTAGTGTTTGGTTTATTTAAGGGGGGTTTGGGTTAGATTAGGGGTATGTGGGTGGTGGGTTGTAATGTTGGGGGGCTTGGGTATTGTATGTTTTTTTTTACAGGCAAAAGAGCTGTATTTCTTGGGGCATGCCCCGCAAAGGGCCCTGTTCAGGGCTGGTAAGGTAAAAGAGCTTTAAACTTTAGTAATTTACAATAGGGTAGGGCATTTTTTTATTTTGGGGGGCTTTGCTATTTTATTAGGGGGCTTAGAGTAGGTGTAATTAGTTTAAAATTATTGTAATATTTTTCTTATGTTTGTAAATATTTTTTTATTTTTTGTAACTTAGTTCTTTTTTATTTTTTGTACTTTAGCTAGTTTATTTAATTGTATTTATTTGTAGCAATTGTATTTAATTAATTTATTGATAGTCTAGTGTTAGGTTTATTTGTAACTTAGGTTAGGATTTCTTTTACAGGTAAATTTGTAATTATTTTAACTATTTTAGCTATTAAATAGTTCTTAACTATTTAATAGCTATTGTACCTTGTTAAAATAAATACAAAGTTACCTGTAAAATAAATATAAATCCTAAAATAGCTATAATATAATTATAATTTATATTGTAGCTATATTAGGATTTATTTTACAGGTAAGTATTTAGCTTTAAATATGAATAATTTATTTAATAAGAGTTAATTAATTTCGTTAGATTTAAATTATATTTAATTTAGGGGGGTGTTAGTATTAGGGTTAGACTTAGCTTTAGGGGTTAATACATTTATTAGAATAGCGGCAAGATTCGGTCGGCAGATTAGGGGTTAATAATTGAAGTTAGGTGTCGGCGATGTTAGGGAGGGCAGATTAGGGGTTAATACTATTTATGATAGGGTTAGTGAGGCGGATTAGGGGTTAATAACTTTATTATAGTAGCGCTCAGGTCCGGTCGGCAGATTAGGGGTTAATAAGTGTAGGCAGGTGGAGGCGACGTTGAGGGGGGCAGATTAGGTGTTAATAAATATAATATAGGGGTCGGCGGTGTTAGGGGCAGCAGATTAGGGGTACATAAGGATAACGTAGGTGGCGGCGCTTTGCGGTCGGCAGATTAGGGGTTAATAAGTGTAGGCAGGTGGAGGCGACGTTGAGGGGGGCAGATTAGGGGTTAATAAATATAATACAGGGGTCGGCGGTGTTAGGGGCAGCAGATTAGGGGTACATAAGTATAACGTAGGTGGCGGTCGGCAGATTAGGGGTTAAAAAATTTTTTTCAGTGTCAGCGATGTGGGGGGACCTCGGTTTAGGGGTACATAGGTAGTTTATGGGTGTTAGTGTACTTTAGAGCACAGTAGTTAAGAGCTTTATAAACCGGCGTTAGCCCAGAAAGCTCTTAACTACTGACTTTTTTCCTGCGGCTGGAGTTTTGTCGTTAGATGTCTAACGCTCACTTCAGAAACGACTCTAAATACCGGAGTTATAAAAATCCCATTGAAAAGATAGGATACGCAATTTACGTAAGGGGATCTGAGGTATGGAAAAGTCGCGGCTGGAAAGTGAGCGTTAGACCCTATTTTGAGTGACTCCAAATACCGGCGGTAGCCTAAAACCAGCGTTAGGAGCCTCTAACGCTGGTTTTCACGGCTACCGCCAAACTCCAAATCTAGGCCAGTGTGTTTTAGTTAGCATTTCACAGCCTATATATATATATATATATATTGTTTAAATCTGTATCTGATTTGCTAAGTAAATCATCTGTGCAAGTTCTGATATTGTAAGTTAATTCTGTATTAGGATAAATTGCAGTTAAATAGCAGAATATATATATATTATCCTATTGTTGAAAGAGCACAGTTTAGAATTGTATTGCTTGGATGTTAAAGGTTTTAGTCCCATTGTATTAAATAAATAAGGCTGAATTGTGAAGGTATATTTTTCTGGGTTTTGTAAGAAGGATAGCATATCTTAAAAGTTGGTTTTAACGCATATAAATTTTGTTTCATTTCCTTTTATTGCGAATATACTTCAATATGTTTATGGATATTAACTAAATAAAAGAATTCAGATATTTATATTAATTGTATGGTCTAGTAGATGCATGGTTGATTAGGGTTTCAATTTTTAAGGAAAATTAATATAAGATTGTGTTTATAACCCTGCCATAAACTGATATATTATTTGGATAGCACTACTAAGATTTTCATAAACATACTGACATATCAATTGGAGGCACTGCTGAGATTTATTAATATTCCATCATATTGGATATAATATATTTGTAAGTAAATAGAAATTATTATAAAAGAAAAAAAAAAAAATCATATTTCGATATTAATATTTTGAAGATATAATTTTTGAAAAGTTGAAATATTGATTTTCATATTTCGAGATTGATAATAATATCTTGAAATATTATTAAAGATTAATTTTGAAAAATTAATAAAAATATTAATTTTTCATATTTAAAAATTAATCAAAAATATTAATTTTTCATATTTCGGAATATTAATTTTTCATATTTCAAAATTAATAATATTTTTTTTTTAAATATAATTTTTTTTTTCTCTTCTCTCTTTTTATTGGCAAAAATTGTATTAGCGTTTTAGTTAAATAAATACTAAACCAATACAATAATGTCTGTAGCCAGAAGTGACTCATTTAATTCTATACATAGCGTTGAAATTGGTCCCATTACAATACCCATTACTAAAGGTCAGGTCCTTAAGAAAGATATCTTAAGTTACATTAAAGGGAAGTTAAATATTGCTGGTGAATTAAATGATTTTGTGGATATGCTTGAAACTAGGGCTAAAAATATTACTGTTAATAATAATATGTGGAATGAAGAGAATGAATTCTTCCAGGAATTATTAATGATTAATCAATGCAAGGCTCTCAAAAAGCGAGACGAACTAATACTAAAATGCTGGCCCCTTTTAATATGCATAATTGACGAAATGTCGTTTTGTGTCACAGACAAACGATTGCAAATACAGGATCTAGAAAATAGTATTCATTCCTCGCGCAGACGCAAAGAGGGTTTAAAAATAGCCAAAAATAAAATGGATGAATTTGCCCAAAACCTAGCCACCTTAGATAAACATAATATGGACTTAATCGCGCAGATACAAGATTTAAATAAACAGCTTGTGCAAAGCCAGAGAGAATTAAGCGATTTAAAAAGGTCATATCGCCATAATGAAAACCCTTATGTTAACAATGAGAATAATACAGATAATGCTAACTCCTTTAGCGAACGCGTCAGGGACGAGGTACAAAAATATATAGAACAACATAGACAAAACCCCTAACGGGTCAGAAATAGATTTCCCAAATAGACAATCCCCTCAGGATGTAAATCCAGAGGACAGCTGTAGCGCAGCTGGCGCGGGGGAGGGAAACTCTAACAGAGAAGTCCAGAGTAAGTCTGATAAAGTCTATGATTCCCATAAAATAATCACCTTCGTACAATGCGCAGTACCTATATTCTCCAATAAGGGAACAACATCTGTAATTGATCATTTACAGGCTTTTGAAAATGCGTTAGCTATAATGAATGTTACAAGTGAGAAATTGAAAATTGAATTTCTACCTTGGGTATTTGACAGTAAGCATCACAAATTCTTTGCCTCACTAAAGGATATGAATATTCATTCCTGGAATGGGGTAAAACAACAATGCAGAAAAGAATTCGGGCAATATCGCACTAAAACTGCCGCGAAGATAGCGGTATATGGTTTAAAGTGTCGTGCGAATCAGAGTCCAATCGAATTCCTTTCTGTATTGAAAAATGTGTACAGTATGGCTGAAGATAATACCAAATTTGACGGCTCAGAATTCGTAAATTTATTTTTTGAAGCACTGCCTACACCCATCAAAATAAACTTAGCTAGAGATTTTGATGAGGACTGCTGATTGGAATGGCTGATCAAAGAGAGTACAAAATTATACTCTATTCAGCAATCCAGTGAACAGGGGGTGAAAAAGGAGTCAAAACCCAAAATTGTAGCAGAAACTAGGGTGTCACCTAGCCCCCTCAATTTGGAATCTAAAAAGAGAACTTATGCAGACGTGGCCAGTCAAAACAGGCCATCTCCACAGAGGTTTAATTCTGCCCCTCCCCCTACGCAGGTTGAGGCGCAGGGAGACTATAACCAAAGTGGGGGACATAATCAGGTGAATAATTACTCACAAAGAGAATACCCACCAAATAATTGGTATCCGCGCAAGGGTAGATACAATAGACGGCGAAGATATTCTCAGGGTAACCAGACACCCCAGGTATATAATGCTCCCCAAAATACTAATGCTGAACAAGCTGAACCCCAGGGGCAACCACGCCAAAATAGAAATAACGGCCCTGATTCTGAGGGAACCCAATGGTCCAGGAATCAGTACAATGGGGCACCAGGAGATAGGCCCAGGGGTAGAGGTAACTTGTACAATCAGGTAGATATGCTGTTTACCCAGTTAAATCGGTTGAGCGAACAAATTGCTAATATGAGTCAAAAATCTACAGCTCAGCAACCGAACAATACTTTTTTAGGGGTACAGCCAGTGGTCAGCAGTGGACCACAGGCACAGTCATAAATACTGCAGTATCACCTGAAGGGGAGGGGAGAGATATGCAAAATGTAATAATAAATATCAATGATACTAATCATGTTCTCTCCCCACAGACCGAAAACGGACAATTTAGCTGTGATGACAGGCAACCTCATCCGGGAAAAACTAACGAATCTCTTCCTTTGCAGCACTCTCTTAACCTTATCTCCACAGATGCAGTACACAAGAATCCAGCCGAACCTGTCATAGAGGAAACAGGTAGGTATGAAGATTCTTCTGCATCAGAAAGCATGGCAAACTCAGGTAACACGTGGCGAAGCCCACAAATGTATGCTAACGCCAACTTTATGTGTGAAATGGTAGAAACTGCAGGAAGATATTATGTATTAGTTGAGCTGCAAGATTCAGTCTCCAACCCTATCAGGGGATTAATTGACACTGGGTCACAGGCAACTATCTTATCCCACAGGTACTACACACAGCTAAATGAGCTAACACCCCACAAACCTAAAATAAGAGAATTTGACGGTTCTCTAATAGGTGTTGGGGGTGACTCCCTAAAAGTCTACGGTACTGCCTGGTTAAAATTTAAACTGGGAAAAAGGGTCATAAGACACCCTGTCATTATAGTGGACCTGCCAACTGATCGTTTAATTATTGGTAGTGATCTCCTGAAACGATTAAGCACCATAATTGATTGCATAAATAATGTAATTTGGTCGCAAGTTAAACGGCCTATCAATTATGAAAAATCTGATATATCTCGCACCCGACATAGCTGTCACGTGGTGGAAGAGAAACCAGATGCTGTGGAGATTCATTTCAGGAATAACTCTGTACCTGAAATCACTATTCTACAAATAGATGATCAGACTCCTTTAGGTGGCTCTGATGGTAATACTTTTAAAATTTCGCCTGGAAAGATAGCGAATATTTCCCTAGATGGCGATGTATTAACCATATCACTCCACAAGGGGGATCATAAAATCCCTAAGGGGGGAGGCCACGCTCAATACCTCACAGGGATTGAGAGAGTTAAAGAGGATCTATTTATCCCTATACAAGTGCATGACCTTGGTAAAACCAAGTATGCTAAAATAAACTTAAAACAGGAAGCTAGCTATATAAGCGAAGGTTTATTAACGCAAATAGCTGAACCTAAAGTGATTAAATATCTTTCTCCCCAAGACCACAGTGTCAACGGCCTGGATGACAGGTCTGAAAGCTATAACATCACAGCTAAGTGCTTATTATCTATCTCTATTGGTAATAAGTCAGTGAAGCACCTGTTTTTAGTTTTAAATACTCCCCATAATCAAATATACATTGGCAATGATATCTTACATAGATATGCCATACAAATAGATTTGATTAATTCTTGCCTCTGGAGCAGGTTGAAGGGGGACCCTGAAGTATTTCAGGATGAAAATTCAGCCCTGAAATCAAACCAGCAATTGCAATATGCCGTGAATATGCAGGTATCTAGCGATGTTATAATTCCTGCTGGGGCTGATAAATTTCTTTTACCCTTACAGGTAAAGAGAGGTCAGAAATTAAAAACTTCTGAAACACTAATATGCCTCTCCCATAGAATACAAAATCTGGGTGTCACAGTAACCTACACTCCTATGGTGAATATTGGAACTGTTCCAATACATATTATTGTGCATAACATGACCCCACAGGATATAACATTATCCAAGGGAACTACCATAGGATATGCACTGGAATCAAGTTATTACACTTTTGGATTCCAGAATAATGTAATTGGGCTAATACCTGAAGGATACCTAACTGAAGAACAATTAATAGAACAATCCTTTGCATCTATGCCAGAGGGTCTATTTAATGTTCAGTCTATTTATCCCTTCAGCTCAGAGGAAGGCATCTGTAAAATTGAAGAAGCCTCTCTAGTGTTTGATCAGCCAATCAAACAGCAAGATTACCCCAATACCCAGAGTCATGGGAGCAATGTAAACTATAACCAAGGGGATCTCACCTCTAGGTTGGAGGAAGCCTATGAAATAGGACAGCCTGAAATCTTTCCAGGATTTCAGCAATTAGTCGAAGAGCAAATATCCTTAGCTAATGGCTGTTCCAGCGATGATGAACGCCAACAGCTGCGAGAACTCCTGATGGAATACAAGGATATTTTTGCTAAGGATTCTTATGACTGTGGTACTACAGACTTGCACATTGCAAGGATACAAACAGATCCTAATGCACCACCTGTATTTGTCAAACAATACAGACTTCCCTTAGCCTCATATGATTCTCTTGCAGAGATCATAAGGAATTTGGAAGAAAGAGGTATTATCAGACAGGTGCACAGCTCTTATAATAATCCTATTCTAGGTGTCCTTAAGCCCAATGGACAATGGCGTTTGTGTGATGACTTAAGACAGCTAAACAAACGAGTATACATGTCTGGCTGGCCTGTACCATACATTGACCAGTGCCTAGCAAAAATGCAGGGATCCAAAATATTCACTGCCATTGATTGTGCGCAGGGATATTGGACCATAAAGGTACATGAAGAGGACCAATATAAGCTAGCATTCTCCTTCCAAAAGGTTCAGTATGCATTCCAGAGACTTCCATTTGGATACATAAATTCTGGACATGAATTTGCTGTATTCATGCATAAGGCTATGCCGGACGCACTGGAAAGGGGAACCTTATCTTATGTTGATGATGTTTTAATCAAAAGCACAGACTTTGAAAAACACATCGCAGAGCTTAAACACGTCCTCAGCCAACTTAAAAGGGCAGGTGTCAAATTATCCCTGCAAAAAGCTCAATGGTGCCGCACTCGTGTAAACTTCTTGGGACATGAAGTTACCTCTGACGGATTAAATCCCCAGAAGAAAAAGGTGGAAGCGATAGTGAATTCTAAAAACCCAACTAACTTAAAGGAATTGAGATCATTCCTGGGTATGACAAATTATTCTCTCAAATTCATTGATAATTATGCGGAATTAGCTAAACCACTACTACTTCTCCTAAAGAAAGAGGTGAAATGGCACTGGAGTGAGTCTCAAGAGACAGCCATCAGAGAGCTGAAGAGAAAACTCACTCAAGCACCTTGCTTAGCGTACCCTGAAGGTGGCAAACCTTTCTACTTAGAAACCGGGTACACAGATGTAAGCATGAGTGCTGTTTTATACCAAAAGCATGATAATTTGAACAAAGCCATTGCTTATGCGAGCAAAAATCTATCCCCAGTAGAAATAAAATTTAGCGATTGCGAAAAAGCCCTCTTATCTACTGTATGGTCTCTACAACATTTCCGCAGCTATATACAGGGCGAGAAAATTATTGTGGAAACGGCCCACCAGCCTTTGCTATATTTGCAAAGTGAGAGAATAAGAGATGGGAATTTGTCTAATAGCCGCATAACAGCGTGGACTCTTTCCTTACAAGGCTGGCCCTTAGAAATTCGCTACAAGCAGAATAAAAAGAATCCAGTCGCACAAGGGCTTGCTGAGCTCCACGACTGTACTGCTAGAGATCCTGGGGAAGAATTATCAGAAGATGATTTTCTGGAGGAACAATTGCTTTCCCCATATAAAATGTACAATGAGGACCATTGTCAAACATTACCTTGGGTATATGTTGATGGTTGTTCTTACCATGCCACTATTGATAATGAGCGCAGATTAGTCGCTGGCATTTGTATAACTGGGGCAAATGGATTCCCAAATATATCTATAGGTTTCAACATTGGACCAAGATCAAGTCAGGTTGCAGAACTAACTGCTGTTTTCAAAACCATTGAAATGGCTATTGAACATGATATTCATGAATTTGTGATCATAACTGACTCAAATTATGTGCGTGACAGTTTTGTTGAATACCTGCCAACTTGGAAAAGAAATGGCATGCAGAAAAGCAATAACAAACCAGTCAAGCATGGCAAGTTGTTCTGCGAGATTGATAATCTGGTGGTATCCAATGATTTAACCATACACTGGACAAAGACCAAGGGTCATTCCAGAGTTCTAGGTCCTGATAAGGAAGGCAATGACCTTGCGGATTCATTAGCCAAACAAGGAGCCATAACTGGAGAACTCCTTAATATTGACCACTTAATGGGTGCAATTCAGGTTGAAGCCATTACCAGAAACCAGGAAAAACAACAGAGTGAGCCTAACTTGGTACAATGGAGTCAAGATTCTCCTAGTGAGGACCTGATCACTAGTCAAAAAGAAGACCCCATTGTAGGCATCTTCTATAAACACATAGAAGATCCTAAAAGCAACCCCATCTCAAAAGATGATTGTATTGGCAAAGAAGATCTGAGCATCTTAATAAAATCTAAATCACAATTCAAATTACAGGATGGTTTGTTAATTAGAACCTCCAAAACTGGCATCCAGCAGTGGGTAGTACCCACCAAGTTCCGAGGTCTAATGCTTCAACATGCCCATGATGCTCCCACATCTGGTCATCGTGATGCCAAACTCACGTATGAAATATTGCGTGATTACGCTTTTTGGCCACACATGTTGAAAGATGTTCAAACCTACTGTCAAGGGTGTTTAATCTGCCCACAGTTCCAACCCACTGCACCAACGCATAGAGCGCCATTGCAGAAAAGGGGGATGGTAATACCATGGTCAGATATACAAATTGATTTTATTGGCCCAGTAACAAGATCATCAAGAGGTAACAAATACATGTTAACTGTGACATGCCTGTTCACTAAATGGGTAGAATGCATTAGTGCACCTAACAATAGTGCTGAAACATGTGCAGCATTGCTCATCAACCATGTGTTTTCAAGATTTGGTTTGCCCCAAAGAATCGAATCAGATCGGGGGACCCACTTCACTAGCCAAGTGATGACCAAAATGTGGAAAATACTAGGGTTTAAAAGAAAGCTCCATATTGCTTATAGAGCTGCCTCAAGTGGTGGTGTAGAGCGTCACAACCAGTCTATTGTTAAAATCCTCAAAAAGTTTGTGAGTGAAACGGGTAAAGACTGGGATGTAAAACTACCTCTAGTCTTAATGGCATTAAGAGCAACTCCAAGTAGTGCTACCAAGATGTCACCTTTTGAACTGATGACTGGTAGAAGAATGGTTCTACCTCAGCATCTACTGTACCGTACATCAGACCAAAACTTGATAAACGCTGCCAATACACATCAATATGTGGAAAACCTAAGGAAACACCTGCAACATGCCTTTGCATTTACTCAAAGGAATTTAGAAAGAGCCGCAACTGCCACTAAAACCTATTATGATCTCAAAACATCCAAAAAGGAATATGAAATAAATGATAAAGTTTATCTTTATAACTTTGGAAGAGATCAGGTTAAGGAGAAGAAATTTCTTCCCTCATGGAAAGGTCCTTTTGTCATTACTGACAAAATATCTCCAGTGGCCTATAAAATAAGAATCCCCAAAAATGAAGGTTTCATAGATAAATGGGTCCATATAAATCAATTGCGGGCATGTCATCCCAGATCCCAACTACAAGTCATAGAGGGAGAATGAAGTGTCATATCCCCAAATGCACTAAAGACATACTGTAATTTAAAGATGACCAGCTGATGAACGTGAAGGCTCAAAATCACAAACTTTCTACATAAGAGACTGTCTATGTTGTATATGGCCAACATCCTCACCGAGTACCACTGACTTTGATCCAATTCAAAAACATGTGTCCTACATATATTTGAATTTGAAAGGGGGAATTAAGTCAGGGTAAAGGTCAATGACATAATATATATATATATATATATATATATATATATATACTAATATATATACGTAAATGAAATAATATAAAAGGATGTGTGTATATATATGAAGCCGTCTATTTTATCAGATGTGCTGTAGAATAGAAATTCTGATGTCAGGATTTAACTCAAAACCCCCTACAAGATGAGAGCTGGGTGAATACACGTTTATCAGGATTGGAAATCAGCATAGCCTTTTGAAGCACGACCCCTGTAGTGTAAAACACACAAACATTTCTTTTCTAAAGGAAATAGCTCAGTGACCCTATTCATTTGACTATATATGCAGAGTTTTATAACTTCAGAACATTTGGTGATGTGAGAAAAGAATGTGTTCAAGGACCCCTTTGGAATTTGACACGTGTGATAACAACAGTTCTATCTCACTGAATCTCTGACATTTGAAGACGTACTGCAGACCCCCATCTTGGGGGAAGGTGACACAAATAAAATTAAATACATTTTGCAAGGGGAACAATGACAGTTGTCCATGTATGTTTAGAATGATTCATGATATATATATTGAAATTAAGCACATTGTATTAAATAGATAATTGCTGCAGGGGATATTTATATAGGAAATAAATTCAGATATACATAGAAATGATATATATGTTTTGAAAACATAAAAGATCTTACTTAGCCTCTGTGTTTTTAAGAATATAAATAAATACTTATGGACCATAGACATATGAATGCTTGGATCATCTCTAATAATTATTTCTATTTTATTGCAGACAACCATTGGTCATGAGCATCAATCTATGCACTTAGAAAGAGATGGAATGCCTGCATGAAATGAATTAAGTCATATCATATAAACGTGCAAATAAATGTTTATAAAGTTTCAAATACATCTTTTAAAATATAGTGAGATGAAAATATGGAAGTTACTTTGATGTGATATGACTATGAGATATATATTTGATGTGATATGACTATGAAATATAAATGATTTTAATATAATGCTAGATGTATTTGATGTTTCATATCAAAATGATCAGAAAATTCATTAAGATATAACTTATCCAAAACAAATATTGTGAATAGTTGTTGCAGTAAATTATGATAAAATGAATAACCATTTAATAGAAATACTGATTTAAATTGATTCAAATGTTGTTATGTATGTTTGTAATGATGCCACCCAGTGTTGCCATGAGAGAACTACAGCCAGAAAGCTTTTTGGCTGTTGGAAATGGGATATTCAGATTATCCAATAGAGGGACAAGGTTTCAAAGGGCCACCCATATTTCACACCTATGATTAGACTAATAAGTGGTATGCAGAAGGAAAGAGAGACACTGGCTGCAGAGTTTTGAACTGACTGAAACTGTTTTGCGTGGGACACAGTCAAACTACAAAAACAAAGTGGGCCATATTTCTCCTATTCCACTGCAATTACACTTATTTTATATGAGGTGTGAAATTGGATCCGTTGCGAAAATTGGAAACTGGATTGCTGTTATTTGGTGATGTATATAAAAGTTTTATTATAAGATAAGTTATATGCATAGTCAATTTGTATTTAATAGATTTAAAGAAACAGTGTGTTTTAGTTAGCATTTCACAGCCTATATATATATATATATATATATATATATATATATATATATATATATATATATATATATATATATATATATATATATATATATATATATATATATATATATATATATATTGTTTAAATCTGTATCTGATTTGCTAAGTAAATCATCTGTGCAAGTTCTGATATTGTAAGTTAATTCTGTATTAGGATAAATTGCAGTTAAATAGCAGAATATATATATATTATCCTATTGTTGAAAGAGCACAGTTTAGAATTGTATTGCTTGGATGTTAAAGGTTTTAGTCCCATTGTATTAAATAAATAAGGCTGAATTGTGAAGGTATATTTTTCTGGGTTTTGTAAGAAGGATAGCATATCTTAAAAGTTGGTTTTAACGCATATAAATTTTGTTTCATTTCCTTTTATTGCGAATATACTTCAATATGTTTATGGATATTAACTAAATAAAAGAATTCAGATATTTATATTAATTGTATGGTCTAGTAGATGCATGGTTGATTAGGGTTTCAATTTTTAAGGAAAATTAATATAAGATTGTGTTTATAACCCTGCCATAAACTGATATATTATTTGGATAGCACTACTAAGATTTTCTTAAATATACTGACAGCTTGAAGAGCCCACCAAATTCAAACTCCAAGGAGGAGAAATTGACTTAATAACAGGTTTTATACGAACCAAAGCTTGTACAAAACAATAAATATCAGGAAGACTAGCAATCTTTCTGTGAAAAAGAACAGAAAGAGCAGAGATTTGTCCTTTCAAGGAACTTGCAGACAAACCTTATCCAAACCATCCTGAAGAAACTGTAAAATTCTAGGAATTCTAAAAGAATGCCAAGAAAAAAGATGAGAAAAACACCAAGAAATGTAAGTCTTCCAGACTCGATAATATATCTTCCTAGATACAGATTTACGAGCCTGTAACGGAAGAGTCCACGGTTGACAAGTGGCCATCCGGACAAGATCCGCATACCAAAACCTGTGAGGCCATGCTGGAGCCACCAGCAGAACAAACGAGCACTCCTTTAGAATCTTGGAAATTACTCTTGGAAGAAGAACTAGAGGCGGAAAGATATAGGCAGGATGATACTTCCAAAGAAGTGAAAATGCATCCACTGCCTGCGCCTGAGGATCCCTGGATCTGGACAGATCTATTTCTGGAAGTCCCCACATTTGAACAATCTGAAGAAATACCTCTGGGTGAAGAGACCATTCGCCCGGATGTAACGTTTGGCGACTGAGATAATCCGCTTCCCAATTGTCTATACCTGGGATATGAACCGCAGAAATTAGACAGGAGCTGGATTCCGCCCATACCAGTATTCGAGATACTTCTTTCATAGCCAGAGAACTGTGAGTCCCTCCTTGATGATTGACATATGCCACGGTTGTGACATTGTCCGTCTGAAAACAAATGAACGATTCTCTCTTTAGAAGAGGCCATGACTGAAGAGCTCTGAAAATTGCACGGAGTTCCAAAATATTGATTGGTAATCTCACCTCCTGAGATTCCCAAACCCCTTGTGCTGTCAGAGACCCCCAAACAGCTCCCCAACCTGTCAGACTTGCATTTGTTGAAATCACAGTCCAGGTCGGAAGAACAAAAGAAGCCCCTGAACTAAACGATGGTGGTCTGTCCACCACGTCAGAGAGTGTCGTACAATTGGTTTTAAAGATATTAATTGAGATATCTTTGTATAATCCCTGCACCACTGGTTCAGCATACAGAGCTGAAGAGGTCGCATGTGAAAACGAGCAAAGGGGATCGCGTCCGATGCAGCAGTCATAAGACCTAGAATTTCCATGCATAAGGCTACCGAAGGGAATGATTGAGACTGAAGGTTTCGACAAGCTGAAACCAATTTCAGACTTCTCTTGTCCGTCAGAGACAGAGTCAAGGACACTGAATCTATCAGGAAAACCTAAAAAGGTTACCCTTGTCTGAGGAATCAACAAACTTTTTGGTAAATTGATCCTCCAACCATGTTCTAGAAGAAACAACACTCATAAAAGACTGGAAAGGTTCTCTCTAGTGAAGATGAGCAAAGGGAATTGAATCCAATGCTGTGGCCATAAGACCTAAAACTTCTATGCATATATAGCAACTGAAGGAATTAATAGAGACTAAAGGTACCGACAGACGGAACCCAATAGAATTATCCCTTGTCTGATAGAGACAAAGACCGTGACGCAAACTATCTGGAAACCTAAAAAAGGTGACTCTTGTGTGAGAGATCAAGAGCTTTCGAAAAAAAGATCCTTTAACTATGTCCTGAAGAGCAAGTGAATCATATGAGATTCCGCATCCTCAGAAAATAATCTGAATGAAAACAGAAAAATGAAAATATGCATTTATTGTATCTAATGAAAACAAATAATGCTATCAATGACCATAAAAAGGCAAAATAGTTTGAATAAAACTCCAAACCCGGTTCCTAAAAAAAGAACTGGAAGAAATACCCCAGAAGATTCCAGGTCTGAGCAGCGCTTGAACCCCATGGGTGCCCAGCCATGCTTCAACAGTACCCAAAATATATAGGACAGAAACACACTTAAAGAAAGTGTTAGCCTTACTGGAATAAAATCAAAGAAATTTGGACAAAATAGAACCAAATAAATTTCAAAGAAGTCTTAACCTGTCCCTTACCAGCCAAGCTGGAATACGGCACGTACATCGCAATATTAGGGAATTGATTTCGAAACCCAATTATAAACATGTTACTTGGGAAAGAACTCAGGAATTCGTTCCTTAATAAGAACAACCAAACTAGTATAAGCTTAAAGTTTTAGTCTTAGAACTCAATCTTGAAGCCCAGAGTAACAGTTAAGAATTGAATCCAATTATAAAACAAATAATTGATTATCTTAGAACAAAAGAAATATGGATTTTTTTATTTTTTTTTTAAATCACAAAATTCTTCTAGCTAAAATAGCTAAAGACATAGATTAACCCTCATTTGCGAAAATATTCAATAAAATGAAGACACAAATGAAATTATTAGCATGATAGTCCAGTTTAAAGGACCAGTCAATAAAGAGGACTTGCATAATCAATAAATGCAAAACAACAAGACAAATGCAACAGCACCTAGTCTAGTAAATGTTGTCCCTTAACAATGCTAAAATAAATCATAATCTGATACTTGATCTTAAAGTAAACAGAAAAAATGAAGCAATTGCAATATCCAAATAAATCACAGGACCAAGAAAAGTACCTGAAACTAAATAATTTTCCATAAATAAGATACAACTATTCTAAAGGAAAATAAATACTATTTTGCTATAGAAACAATAGCATAATTAGTAGAAGTAGAGATAGCCCCAATAAATTGGAGAACCCTCCAAATTGAATTTAACCGCTGGCAAAGAATATAGTTTAAAACCTTTGAAGAAGGAATAAAAGAAAATTCTCAGCCTATTCCATTCCCTAGAATGGGAAATTGGAAAGAAAAACCTCTGAAAACACATAAGAAATAAATAGGCAGAAATAGTGTCAGCTAGTCTTAAAGAACTAGTTACCTTAATATCCAAAATAATCAACACCTTTTCAACAAAGAACAAATGTACTTTAATAATAGAAAAATAATAAAAAAGTAGATTTGTTAGTGTCAATATCTGATGAAGAAAATTTCTGAAAGAGAAAAAACATCATCAGAGAAGGATAAATCAGTATGTTGTTGGTCATTTGAAACTTCAATTATTAAAAAAGAAGTGAAAAAGACCTAAAATTTTATTAGAAGGCACGAAGTCAGACAAAGCCTTTAAAATAGAATCAGAAAAATATTTCTTATAAATCTTCTAAATATTTCTTGTACATAAGATGTAAGAATGGAAATATATAAAGCATAAATACTAATGGATTCTGCATGTAGAAGTATATCATAATAACTTAATACAAACCATAGCTAAAGATAAACATTTATAACATTTAAAATAAATGAACTTAGCTTTGGTAGAACTGAAACTCAGTTAAGCGTTTTTCCAGAAGTGGCTTCTGATTCAGGGTCAATCTGAGACATCTTGCAATATGTAACAGAAAAAACAACATATAAAGCAAAAAAAGATCAAATTCCTTAAATGACAGTTTCAGGAATGGGAAAAAAATGCCAATGAACAAGCTTCTAGCAACCAAAAGCAATAAATAATGAGACTTAAATATTGTGGAGACAACAATGACGCTTAAATTTTTTAGCGCCAAAAAAGCCGCCCACATTATTTGGCGCCTAAATGCTTTTGGCGCCAAAAGTGGCGCCACATCCGGAAACGCCGACATTTTTTGGAGCAAAAACGTCAAAAAATTGTATGACGCCGGAAATGACAAGAAAATTTTTGCGCCAAGAAAGACGCAATAAAATGAAGCATTTTCAGCCCCCGCGAGCCTAACAGCCCACAGGAAAAAAGTCACATTTTAAGGTAAGAAAAAATTGATTTATTCATATGCATTATCCCAAATATGAAACTGACTGTCTGAAATAAGGAACGTTGAACATCTTGAATCAAGGCAAATAAATGTTTAAACACATATATTTAGAACTTTATATAAAAGTGCCCAACCAATAGCTTAGAGTGTCACAGAAAATAAGACTTACTTACCCCAGGACACTCATCTACATGTAGTAGAAAGCCAAACCAGTACTGAAACGAGAATCAGTAGAGGTAATGGAATATATAAGAGTATATCGTCGATCTGAAAAGGGAGGTAAGAGATGAATCTCTACGACCGATAACAGAGAACCTATGAAATAGACCCCGTAGAAGGAGATCATTGAATTCAAATAGGCAATACTCTCTTCACATCCCTCTGACATTCACTGCACGCTGAGAGGAAAACCGGGCTCCAACCTGTTGCAGAGCGCATATCAACGTAGAATCTAGCACAAACTTACTTCACCACCTCCACAGGAGGCAAAGTTTGTAAAACTGATTTGTGGGTGTGGTGAGGGGTGTATTTATATGCATTTTGAGGTTTGGGAAACTTTGCCCCTCCTGGTAGGAATGTATATCCCATACGTCACTAGCTCATGGACTCTTGCTAATTACATGAAAGAAAAGTTAATCCCTGAGCAAAAAATATTATGGCCAAAAATGGACTAAATCAGGGAAGGGCAGAATTCTGAGTGCCTAGGGCAGCACAATACCTAAATATGCCACTGCGTGTGATAGTTTGTTGTTACAGACCGCATGAAGCTACACACTGTATCTGTAGTCTTTCTGTACCGGATAGGTACCCTTCGTTGTGACCAATTTGTACAATGCTTAAAAGACTCTACATTTCGTATTTTTCATGTGCTCCACCCCCAGTCCTTTAAATTTTCTTGCTCAGTAGTGAGTTGTCTTAAATCACACTGCAAGAGGGGGGATTCAGAGAGACAGGCTCTAAAATGTTAACTTTTAATTGTTTTCTAGGATAGAGATAAGAAAAGGAAGCCTTTGTGTTTACATATATTGATAACATAATAAGATATGATTTCTCATCAAGCTCGGCCCATTTAAAATGTTCATAAAGTATATAATAACAAAATCAACAGATGCAAACTAACAATACAATTAGTAATGCACCGAAATGGAAATTGTGGACTGAAATCGAACCTGAAAATCTGGGATGCACTTGGTTGAAAACTGAAACCGATACCGAAAATGTATTTTTTCAAATTATTTTCAATTTTTGTTGTTGCATAATTAGACTATTTAATGAAAAGCCCACACTTTTATTGAAAGTAACACACTAAAATTGGAGAAAAATATCTTAAAACAATAATATGCTACCAGTGGCGTATTTAGGTTTTGTGCTGCCCTAGGCACTCCAAATTCTGCTGCCCCCCCCACCCCCCACACTCCACCCCCTAGGTTTTAGGCCTTTTTTAGCCATAATATTTTTGGTCAGGGTGTAACATTAAAAAAAAAATGTTAATGTCTTTCTAAGTAGTTCACCAGTGCTTGCATTTACTCAGATGGGTTGATTTAAACCTAAATGCATAGGCAGGGTGTATTGAAAGCAAAGACTACAGTTTTGCTGATGGGGGTGTGCCAAGCAAGTGCATACTGTGGGGGGTAGTTATCAAGCCGTCAACCTCAAATACGCTGCGTATTCCGCAGCGTATTTGTGGCGAGGCTGATACGCCTTAGTTATCAAAGGCTCGAGACCGGCAAAAGTAGAATTTTGTGACGTCAGCTTCGATCCGCCGGACTCAGTCCGACACAGATCGATTCTTACGTCACTCCAGATGTTCCGCACACAAGTGCGGCACATTCTCACTACTTTTGCTAGCTATCAAAAAACTAGCAGGTACGCTCGGCACTTTTACGGCCCAGCGTACCTGGTTTTCAAAGCGCCAGCCTGGAGGTGGCGGATCCCATAGGAATCAATGGGAGTCTGACCATAGCGAAAGTACAAGTTCGCTGCTGACAGACATCCCATTGATTTCTATGGGAGCTGTCTACACCTAACACCCTAACATGTACCCCGAGTCTAAACACCACTAATCTGACCCCCCCTACACCGCCGCAAATAAATAAAGTTATTACCCCCTAAACCGCCGCTCCCGGAGCCCACCGCAAGCTACTCTATACATATTAACCCCTAAACCGCCGCTCCCGGAGCCCACCGCAACTATAATAAATGTATTAACCCCTAACCCGCCGCTCCCTGAACCCGCCGCAACCTATATTAAATGTATTAACCCCTATCCTGCCCCCCCTACACCGTCGCCACCTATAATAAATTTATTAACCCCTATCCTGCCCCCCACTACGCCGCCGCCACTGTAATAAAATGATTAACCCCTAAACCTAACCCTAACGCCCCCTAACTTAAATATTAATTCAATAAATCTAAATAAATTAACTCTTATTAACTAAATGAATCCTATTTAAAACTAAATACTTACCTTTAAAATAAACCCTAATATAGCTACAATATAAATAATAATTATATTCTAGCTATCTTAGGATTTATTTTTATTTTACAGGTACCTTTCAATTTATTTTAACCATGTACAATAACTATTAAATAGTTATTAACTATTTAATAGCTTACCTAGCTAAAATAAAGAGAAATGTACCTGTGAAATAAATCCTAACCTAAGTTACAATTAAACCTAATACTACACTATCATTAAATTAACTAAATAAACTACCTACAAAGAACTACAATGAAATACAATTACATAAACTAACTAAAGTACAAAAAATAAAAAAAGCTAAGTTACAAAAAATAAAAAATTAAGTTACAAACATGTTAAAAATATTACAACAATTTTAAGCTACTTACACCTAATCTAAGCCCCCTAATAAAATAACAAACCCCCCCAAAATAAAAAAAATCCCTACCCTATTCTAAATTACATAAATTTCAAAGCTCTTTTACCTTACCAGCCCTTAAAAGGGCCATTTGTGGGGGCATGCCCCAAAAAGTTCAGCTCTTTTGCCTGTAAAATAAAAATACAACCCCCCCCCAACATTAAAACCCACCACCCACATACCCCTAATCTAACCCAAACCCCCCTTACAAAAACCTAACACTAATCCCCTGAAGATCATCCTACCTTGAGTCGTCTTCACTCAGCCGAGCCACCGATGGAACTGAAGAGGACATCCGGAGCGGAAGAAGTTAATCCTCCAAGCGGCGCTGAAGAAATCTTCCATCCGATGAAGTCATCATCCAGGCGGCGCTGAAGAAGTCTTCGATCCGGCCGATGTCATCTTCAAAGAGGCGCTGAAGAGGTCTTCTATCCGGGCGAAGTCATCTTCCAAGCCGGGTCTTGAATCTTCCTTCCGCCGACGCGGAACCACCTTCTTCACCGACGGACTACGACGAATGACGGCTCCTTTAAGGGACGTCATCCAAGATGGCGTCCCCTCAATTCCGATTGGCTGATAGGATTCTATCAGCCAATCGGAATTAAGGTAGGAAAATCTGATTGGCTGATGGAATCAGCCAATCAGATTGAGCTCGCATTCTATTGGCTGTTCCGATCAGCCAATAGAATGCGAGCTCAATCTGATTGGCTGATTGGATCAGCCAATCGGATTGAACTTGAATCTGATTGGCTGATTCCATCAGCCAATCAGATTTTCCTACCTTAATTCCGATTGGCTGATAGAATCCTATCAGCCAATCGGAATTGAGGGGACGCCATCTTGGATGACGTCCCTTAAAGGAGCCGTCATTCGTCGTAGTCCGTCGGTGAAGAAGGTGGTTCCGCGTCGGCGGAAGGAAGATTCAAGACCCGGCTTGGAAGATGACTTCGCCCGGATAGAAGACCTCTTCAGCGCCTCTTTGAAGATGACATCGGCCGGATCGAAGACTTCTTCAGCGCCGCCTGGATGATGACTTCATCGGATGGAAGATTTCTTCAGCGCCGCTTGGAGGATTAACTTCTTCCGCTCCGGATGTCCTCTTCAGTTCCATCGGTGGCTCGGCTGAGTGAAGACGACTCAAGGTAGGATGATCTTCAGGGGATTAGTGTTAGGTTTTTGTAAGGGGGGTTTGGGTTAGATTAGGGGTATGTGGGTGGTGGGTTTTAATGTTGGGGGGGGTTGTATTTTTATTTTACAGGCAAAAGAGCTGAACTTTTTGGGGCATGCCCCCACAAATGGCCCTTTTAAGGGCTGGTAAGGTAAAAGAGCTTTGAAATTTATGTAATTTAGAATAGGGTAGGGATTTTTTTTATTTTGGGGGGGTTTGTTATTTTATTAGGGGGCTTAGATTAGGTGTAAGTAGCTTAAAATTGTTGTAATATTTTTAACATGTTTGTAACTTAATTTTTTATTTTTTGTAACTTAGCTTTTTTTATTTTTTGTACTTTAGTTAGTTTATGTAATTGTATTTCATTGTAGTTCTTTGTAGGTAGTTTATTTAGTTAATTTAATGATAGTGTAGTATTAGGTTTAATTGTAACTTAAGTTAGGATTTATTTTACAGGTAATTTTGTATTTCTTTTAGCTAGGTAGTTATTAAATAGTTAATAACTATTTAATAACTATTCTAACTAGCTAAAATAAATACAAAGTAACCTGTAAAATAAATATAAATCCTAAGATAGCTATAATATAATTATGAATTATATTGTAGCTATCTTAGGGTTTATTTTACAGGTAAGTATTTATTTTTAAATAGGAATAATTTATTAAAGTATAGTGTAGTGTTAGGTGTAATTGTAACTTAGGTTAGGATTTATTTCACAGGTACATTTCTCTTTATTTTAGCTAGGTAAGCTATTAAATAGTTAATAACTATTTAATAGTTATTGTACATGGTTAAAATAAATTGAAAGGTACCTGTAAAATAAAAATAAATCCTAAGATAGCTAGAATATAATTATTATTTATATTGTAGCTATATTAGGGTTTATTTTAAAGGTAAGTATTTAGTTTTAAATAGGATTCATTTAGTTAATAAGAGTTAATTTATTTAGATTTATTTAATTAATATTTAAGTTAGGGGGGCGTTATGGTTAGGGTTAGACTTAGGTTTAGGGGTTAATCATTTTATTACAGTGGCGGCGGCGTAGTGGGGGGCAGGATAGGGGTTAATAAATTTATTATAGGTTGCGGCGGGTTCATGGAGCGGCGGTTTAGGGGTTAAACTATTTATTTAGTTGCGGAGAGGTGCGGGATCAGCAGGATAGGGGTTAATAATTTTATAATAGAGGGCGACGGTATAGGGGGGACAGGATAGGGGTTACTAGGTATAATGTAGGTGGCAGCGGTGTCCGGGAGCGGCGGTTTAGGGGTTAATACATTTATAAGAGTTGCGGCGGGGTCTAGGAGCGGCGGTTTAGGGGTTAATACATTTATAAGAGTTGCGGCGGGGTCTAGGAGCGGCGGTTTAGGGGTTAGTAACTTTATTTAGTTGCGGGGGGCTCCGGGGGCGCCGGTATAGGGGGCAGAACAGTGCAGTTTAGTGTGAGTGCTTAGTGACAGGCTAGCAATAAAGCTGGGAAAAAGCCGAAGGGCAGCGAGATCGGATGAGTGATAACTGTCACAGTCCGCTGCTCATCGCCCCGCGGCTTTTTGACAGCTTTATTTGATAACTTAGGCGAACGTATTCAAGGTCCGCGGCGGCGAAGGTAGGCGAGCTTAGGCGGACGTATTGGGCCGGCGAAGCCAGAAAAGTAGACGGCTTGATAACTAGCCCCCTGTGTGTGTGTGTGTGTGTGTGAAAGAATAGACATTCACAGAACCTTATAGAGAAAAACAAAATCTTAATTTTTTTTTTATAAAACATAAGATTTGTTTGGCTCTATAAGTTCCTGTGAGTGCCTATTCTTTTAAATGCATAATATATATATATATATATATATAGAATAAAGTAGAAAAAAAGTTGCTAGCAGCGGTCTTAAAAGCAATAAGTCTTTATTGAAACATCAAAGGTAAAAAACACTCCAGGAGAGCCACAAATGTGCACACAACATTAGTCCGCTAACATGTTTCGGCCGAGGGCCGTAATCATAGCTACTGGACCTTGCACCTGCGTACCTTAAAAAGGACCAGGATCACCCTGATAGGATAAAAACAAAGTTACACGTTGTGTTGCTGTTTTAACTCATTGAGTACTTTAACATAGAAATACTATATATCAATTAGGAGTTATCCATTACACAAAACCTGTCACAGTTTCATATCAAATAGAAGTGGACACAAGCATATAAGACAGAAAATGATTTGATGGAAACTAATTATAAGGTCTTAAAACTTATTACAATATTACATAGAACATGCAAAGAGTCACATATATGCATACTACGTGGATTAACTGACATCCAGCCAACTTTTCTAAACCATTTAAATGCGATACAATACAAAATAATTTACTTATTTGAAGTCACTAAAACAGTTTACATGACACATTATTTCACTGTAAATAACAGTTGTACCGCATTGATACAAATAGTGGCAAAAAACGATACAGTTTAATATGTGAAAAATCTATGGAAAATATTACCTATTCTGCCTCATAAACAAAATCTATCAAATGCAAGATAGGGGATACGCTAATACATTGAAATGAAATACTAACCTAGAAAGAGAGGAAGCCTAATATTTATTTACATTACTTACTATAATAATTAAATGATCCAGTATGTATTATATGGGCAACACACAAATATTTATGGCATTTATATAAAAAGCATTAATGAGAATGGATTCAAAGGACATTTAACTTCCAATACTTTAGAATCTCTTATGGAGAACACATTATATTGCCAATAGATACCTTGCCCACCAAAGCAATATGGACTAGGAAAAGGCTCAATATATTATAGTATATGGAAGGGAATGGCTTGAGAAACAAATACACAATATTGTAGTGTTACACAGATTGCAAAATTGTAGATTAACAAAAACCACAAAATTTCAGAATTACACAATGACTGGGAGGGAGGTAATTGAGTCGGTCGCTGCAGGAAAGGGAATGAGGGCCCTGGTCAAAAAATCACTGCCAGTAGTTAATTAGGTCATACTCAGAGTTTAGGCCCGTAGGCACACGTGTCTGGAGTCTGAAGATCCAAAACATTTCCCTTTTCTGCAGCAACCTATCCCTATCTCCTCCCCTAGGAGGACAGGTAACTCTTTCAATAGCCTGCCACTTCAGTGTATTAACGCTACTACGATGATGTTTTGCAAAATGCTGCACCAAAGGTGTAGATGCAGTTCCTGCCTGTATGGTAGACAAATGATTACGTATGCGGACCTTCACCTCTGTTGTAGTGAGCCCCACATACTGTAAATGACAAGTGGTGCAGCTGAGGACATAGACCACATATGTGGAAGTACACTTCAAACATGTTTGTATGGGAAACCTTTCACCTGTCACTTCAGACTTGATGTGATCGGCAGGGAGAACAAATTCACATACCCTACATTTATTATGGCATTTGAAGATACCCCTATGTGTAAGCCAGGAGCTCTGTCGTATATCAGTTTTGGGCAAGATATATATATATTCACACATACAGTACATTCACACATACAGTACATTCACACATACAGTACATTCACACATACAGTACAGTGACACATACTTACACACATACAGTACATTCCCACATACAGTATATTCACACATACAGTATATTCACACATACTTACACACATACAGTACATTCACACATTCAGTACGGTCACACATACAGTACAGTCACATATACAGTACAGTTACACATACAGTACAGTCACACATACAGTATATTCACACATACAGTATATTCAAAGTGAACATTTTATAAGTGAGGCAATCATTTTTAAGATTTATACAAGAATTACACTCAATACTCTCCACACTGCTGGTTACTAACTATCAAACTGCCTACTGACATCTGCTAAGGAATGCTGAGTTAACCTACTGTCTCTTCTGCTTTCTGTTACGTGAATTAAGGCCCTGCACTGAAATCTTGCTATTCCCTGCTTTTCTGTCATTTTACACCAAGTCTCTCTGTGTGTATATATATATATATATATTGAGCAATTGAATTTAGGCTGTTAAAATTAAGTCCTGCATTTTTTGTAATGATTTTTCCCAATGTCTCAATTCTAATGTCTAGTTAATTGCCATGTGATGCTCACTCCTTATCAATACTTGCTATAACTCTAAAATGTATAGTTTTCTTATGTCACAGTTTTAACCCCCTGCAAATTTTATTGTCTCTTTACTTAACTCATCTCACCCTGACCAGACTCTAACATTCCAATTGGCCTTACCAACTGTCTTTGATTAGCAATTAAGTAAATTTAGTGGACTCAGCTGACTGCCCTACCTGTATATATCTCAGACTAGTTAGGGGATGTGCACTGCTTACAGGGCTGTGTACTTTTTAACAATAGCATATGTTCACATTTTCAAAGTGAACATTTTATAAGTGAGGCAATAATTTTTAAGAATTATACAAGGATTGGGCAAGGGGCAAGACACAAGGCAAGTACTCTTGTAATACTATGTTTTATGTATCTCAATTGTATCCTTTTGCAAGTGCTGCTGTAACACTGTGTCTTATGTGTTTACTTGGTTCCCACTTTCATAATAATGCTCAATATCTTCATATTCCTTTTTGCTACCTCTTGTCTCTATAACAAACTACATTGTATCTGTAGTCTTTCTGTACCGGATAGGTACCCTTCGTTGTGACCAATTTGTACAATGCTTAAAAGACTCTACATTTTGTATTTTCATGTGCTCCACCCCCAGTCCTTAAAATGTTCTTGGTCAGTAGTAAGTTGTCTTAAATCACACTGCAATAGGGGGGGGGATTCGGAGAGACGGGCTCTAAAATGTTAACTTTTAATTGTTTTCTAGGATAGAGATAAGAAAAGGAAGCCTTTGTGTTTACATATATTGATAACATAATAAGATATGATTTCTCATCAAGCTCGGCCCATTTAAAATGTTCATAAAGTATATAATAACAAAATCAACAGATGCAAACTAACAATACAATTAGTGATGCACCGAAATGGAAATTGTGGACTGAAATCGAACCTGAAAATCTGGGATGCACTTGGTTGAAAACTGAAACCGATACCGAAAATGTATTTTTTCAAATTATTTTCAATTTTTGTTGTTGCATAATTAGACTATTTAATGAAAAGCCCACACTTTTATTGAAAGTAACACACTAAAATTGGAGAAAAATATCTTAAAACAATAATATGCTACCAGTGGCGTATTTAGGTTTTGTGCTGCCCTAGGCACTCCAAATTATGCTGCCCCCCACCCCCCACACTCCACCCCCTAGGTTTTAGGCCTTTTTTAGCCATAATATTTTTGGTCAGGGTGTAACATAAAAAAAAAAGTGTTAATGTCTTTCTAAGTAGTTCACCAGTGCTTGCATTTACTCAGATGGGTTGATTTAAACCTAAATGCATAGGCAGGGTGTATTGAAAGCAAAGACTACAGTTTTGCTGATGGGGGTTGTGCCTAGCAAGTACATACAGTGTGTGTGTGTGTGTGAAAGAATAGACATTCACAGAACCTTATAGAGAAAAACAAAATCTTACATTTTTTTTATAAAACATAAGATTTGTTTGGCTCTATCCTGTGAGTGCCTATTCTTTTAAATGCATAATATATATATATATATATATATATATATATATATATATATATATATATATATATATATATATATATATATTCACACATACAGTACATTCACACATACTTACACACATACAGTATATTCACACATACTTACACACATACAGTACATTCACACATACAGTATATTTACACGTATATTCACACATACAGTACAGTCACACATACTTACACACATACAGTATATTCACACATACAGTACATTCACACATACAGTACAGTCACACATACTTACAGACATACAGTACAGTCACACATACTTACACACATACAGTACATTCACACATACTTACACACATACAGTATATTCACACATACAGTACAGTCACACATACAGTACATTCACACAAACTTACACACATACAGTACATTCACACATACAGTATATTCACACATACAGTACAGTCACACATACTTCCACACATACAGTATATTCACACATACAGTACATTCACACAAACTTCCACACATACAGTACAGTCACACATACTTACACACATACAGTATATTCACACATACAGTACAGTCACACATACTTACACACATACAGTACATTCACACATACAGTACATTCACACATAAAATACAGTCACACATACTTACACACATACAGTACATTCACACATACAGTACATTCACACATACTTACACACATAAAGTACAGTCACACATACTTACACACATGCAGTATATACACACATACATTACAGTCACACATACTTACACACATACAGTATATACACACATACAGTACAGTCACACATACTTACACACATACAGTATATTCACACATACAGTATATACACACGTACATTCACACATTCAGTACAGTCACACATACTTACACACATACAGTATATTCACACATACAGTATATACACACATACTTACACACATACAGTACATTCACACATACTTACACACATTCAGTACATACACACATTCAGTACAGTCACACATACTTACACACATTCAGTACAGTCACACATTCAGTACAGTCACACATTCAGTACAGTCACACATTCAGTACAGTCACACATACTTACAGACATACAGTATATTCACACATACAGTATATTCAAAGTGAACATTTTATAAGTGAGGCAATCATTTTTAAGATTTATACAAGAATTACACTCAATACTCTCCACACTGCTGGTTACTAACTATCAAACTGCCTACTGACATCTGCTAAGGAATGCTGAGTTAACCTACTGTCTCTTCTGCTTTCTGTTACGTGAATTAAGGCCCTGCACTGAAATCTTGCTATTCCCTGCTTTTCTGTCATTTTACACCAAGTCTCTCTGTGTATATACTGTATATATATATATATTGAGCAATTGAATTTAGGCTGTTAAAATTAAGTCCTGCATTTTTTGTAATGATTTTTCCCAATGTCTCAATTCTAATGTCTAGTTAATTGCCATGTGGGGCGCGATCCGATATAGATCGCAGTTTGCGGCGCAAGCGAGGAGACCGGCGTCGCCCGCAGTTTCAGCTCGCAACTCGAGCCATCCCATATAAGTCGCCGTCAGATGCTAACGTGCCGTAAGTCTCACAAACCAGCGATGTCCAGAAATCTGCGTAAGTATAAATTTCTGGCGTCGCCAGTGACTTGCGGCACGTTAGAATCTGCCGGCGCCTATAAAACCTGACTAAAGTTTAAAACACCCGCACTGTCTAACACGCCTCCCTAACATAGCCCGCACTGTCTAACACGCCTCCCTAACATAGCCCGCACTGTCTAACCCTCTATCCGCTATCCCCCCTCACTAGCCTAACAATAAAAAAGCTATTAACCCCTAAACCGCCGCTCCTTTACCCCGCCGCAACCTAATAAAGTTATTAACCCCTAAACCGCCGCTCCCGTACCCCGCCGCCAGCTATATTATATCTATAACCCCCTAAAGTGAGCCCCTAACACCGCCGCCATCTATATTAAAATTATTAACCCCTAATGTAAGCCCCTTACACCGCCGCCATCTCTATTAAAATGATTAACCCCTAATTTAATCTACCTACCCCGCCGCCAGCTATATTATCTATATTAACCCTAAGTATATTATAGTTAATATAGTTATTACATTATATATATATTAACTATATTAACCCTAATTATATTAGGGTTAATATAGTTAATATAGTTACTATAGTATTTATATTAACTATATTAACTCTATCTAACCCTAACACCCCTAACTATATTTATATTAAATTAATCTAATTAATTTATAAACTAAAATATTCCTATTTAAATCTAAATACTTACCTATAAAATAAACCCTAAGATAGCTACAATATAATTAATAATTACATTATAGCTATGTTAGGGTTAATATTTATTTTACAGGTAAATAGTTAATTATTTTAACTAGGTATAATAGATATTAAATAGTTATTAACTATTTAATATCTACCTAGTTAAAATAATTACCCAATTACCTGTAAAATAAATCCTAACCTAAGTTATAAATACACCTACACTATCAATAAATTAAATAAACTACAAACATCTATCTAAAAATACAATTAAATTAACTAAACTAAATTACAAAAAAAAACAAACACTAAATTACAAAAAATAAAAAAAAGATTACAAGATTTTTAAGCTAATTACACCTATTCTAAGCCCCCTAATAAAATAATAAACCCCCAAAATAACAAAAATTCCCTGCCCTATTCTAAATTAAACAAATTTCAAAGCTCTTTACCTTACCAGCCCTTAAAAGGGCCTTTTGTGGGGCATGCCCCAAAGAATTCAGCTCTTTTGCATTCAATAAATACAATCCCCCCCCCATTACAACCCACCACCCACATACCCCTATTCTAAACCCACCCAAACCCCCCTTAAAAAATCCTAACACTACCCCCCTGAAGATCTCCCTACCTTGTCTTCACCACACCGGGCCGAACTCCTGATCCGATCCGGGCGATGTCGTCCTCCAAGCGGCAAAGAAGAAATCTTCCTCCGGCGATGTCATCCTCCAAGCGGCAAAGAAGAATTCTTCCTCCGGCGACGTCTTCCTCCAAGCGGCAGCAAAGTCTTCATTCTTCCGGCGGCATCTTCAATCTTCTTTCTTCGCTCCGCCGCCGCGGAGCATCCATCCCGGCCGACTGCTAAACTTGGAATGAGGTACCTTTAAATGACGTCATCCAAGATGGCGTCCGCCGAATTCCGATTGGCTGATAGGATTCTATCAGCCAATCGGAATTAAGTTAAAAAAATCTGATTGGCTGATTGAATCAGCCAATCAGATTCAAGTTCAATCCGATTGGCTGATCCAATCAGCCAATCAGATTGAGCTCGCATTCTATTGGCTGTTCCGATCAGCCAATAGAATGCGAGCTCAATCTGATTGGCTGATTGGATCAGCCAATCGGATTGAACTTGAATCTGATTGGCTGATTCAATCAGCCAATCAGATTTTTTTAACTTAATTCCGATTGGCTGATAGAATCCTATCAGCCAATCGGAATTCGGCGGACGCCATCTTGGATGACGTCATTTAAAGGTACCTCATTCCAAGTTTAGCAGTCGGCCGGGATGGATGCTCCGCGGCGGCGGAGCGAAGAAAGAAGATTGAAGATGCCGCCGGAAGAATGAAGACTTTGCTGCCGCTTGGAGGAAGACGTCGCCGGAGGAAGAATTCTTCTTTGCCGCTTGGAGGATGACATCGCCGGAGGAAGATTTCTTCTTTGCCGCTTGGAGGACGACATCGCCCGGATCGGATCAGGAGTTCGGCCCGGTGTGGTGAAGACAAGGTAGGGAGATCTTCAGGGGGGTAGTGTTAGGATTTTTTAAGGGGGGTTTGGGTGGGTTTAGAATAGGGGTATGTGGGTGGTGGGTTGTAATGGGGGGGGGGGATTGTATTTATTGAATGCAAAAGAGCTGAATTCTTTGGGGCATGCCCCACAAAAGGCCCTTTTAAGGGCTGGTAAGGTAAAGAGCTTTGAAATTTGTTTAATTTAGAATAGGGCAGGGAATTTTTGTTATTTTGGGGGTTTATTATTTTATTAGGGGGCTTAGAATAGGTGTAATTAGCTTAAAAATCTTGTAATCTTTTTTTTATTTTTTGTAATGTAGTGTTTGTTTTTTTTTGTAATTTAGTTTAGTTAATTTAATTGTATTTTTAGATAGATGTTTGTAGTTTATTTAATTTATTGATAGTGTAGGTGTATTTATAACTTAGGTTAGGATTTATTTTACAGGTAATTGGGTAATTATTTTAACTAGGTAGATATTAAATAGTTAATAACTATTTAATATCTATTATACCTAGTTAAAATAATTAACTATTTACCTGTAAAATAAATATTAACCCTAACATAGCTATAATGTAATTATTAATTATATTGTAGCTATCTTAGGGTTTATTTTATAGGTAAGTATTTAGATTTAAATAGGAATATTTTAGTTTATAAATTAATTAGATTAATTTAATATAAATATAGTTAGGGGTGTTAGGGTTAGATAGAGTTAATATAGTTAATATAAATACTATAGTAACTATATTAACTATATTAACCCTAATATAATTAGGGTTAATATAGTTAATATATATATAATGTAATAACTATATTAACTATAATATACTTAGGGTTAATATAGATAACATAGCTGGCGGCGGGGTAGGTAGATTAAATTAGGGGTTAATAATTTTTATATAGGTGGCGGCGGTGTAAGGGGTCAGATTACGGGATAGATAAGGTAGATGGCGGCGGTTTTAGGGGCTCACAGTAGGGGGTTAGTTTATGTAGATGGCGGCGGGGTCGGGGAGCGGCGTTTTAGGGGGTAATAACTTTATTAGGGATTTCGGGGGGGGGGGATCGCGGTTGACAGGGAGATAGACATTGCGCATGCGTTAGGTGTTAGGTTTATTTTAGAAGATCGCGGTTGACAGGGAGATAGACATTGCGCATGCGTTAGGTGTTAGGTTTATTTTAGAAGATCGCGGTTGACAGGGAGATAGACATTGCGCATGCGTTAGGTGTTAGGTTTATTTTAGAAGATCGCGGTTGACAGGGAGATAGACATTGCGCATGCGTTAGGTGTTAGGTTTATTTTAGCAGCTAGTTTAGGGAGTTACGGGGCTCCAATAGTCAGCGTAAGGCTTCTTACGGCTGCTTTTTGTGGCGAGGTGAAAATGGAGTAAGTTTTCTCCATTTTCGCCACGTAAGTCCTTACGCTGCATATTGGATACCAAACTGCGCGGGTTTGGTATACCTGCCTATAGCCCAAAAAACTGCGGGCGACGGCAGAAATATACGCGCGTAACTTCTAGCTTACGCCGTATATAGGATACCAAATCCGCGCAATTATTGGCGTCGCCGGCTTTTGCGGGCGACGCTTTATATCGGATCGACCCCCTTATGCTCACTCCTTATCAATACTTGCTATAACTCTAAAATTTATAGTTTTCTTATGTCACAGTTTTAACCCCTGCACATTTTATTGTCTCTTTACTTAACTCATCTCACCCTGACCAGACTCTAACATTCCAATTGGCCTTACCAACTGTCTTTGATTAGCAATTAAGTAAATTTAGTGGACTCAGCTGACTGCCCTACCTGTATATATTTCAGACTAGTTAGGGGATGTGCACTGCTTACAGGGCTGTGTACTTTTTAACAATAGCATATGTTCACATTTTCAAAGTGAACATTTTATAAGTGAGGCAATAATTTTTAAGAATTATACAAGGATTGGGCAAGGGGCAAGACACAAGGCAAGTACTCTTGTAATACTATGTTTTATGTATCTCAATTGTATCCTTTTGCAAGTGCTGCTGTAACACTGTGTCTTATGTGTTTACTTGGTTCCCACTTTCATAATAATGCTCAATATCTTCATATTCCTTTTTGCTACCTCTTGTCTCTATAACAAACTACATTACTCACTTACTCCTTCTCCCTCTCCACCTGCACTGTTCAATAGCCCATCTCTCTTATACTCACCTTACTTTTGTACTCATGAACTCTACCTATTCCTAAATACTCTCCCCCCTGCATTTCAGCCAAACCACAGTCTCATTACTGCAAATCTGCTTCTCATCTCATGTCACTCTCCCTCTTGCTCATACTAGCTGCTGGCGACATCTCCCCTAATCATGGTCCCTCACAACCTCCTAACCTTTCACATCCTTGTGTGCCTTTCAATAGACTTCATAAACTAAACTCTGGTAACCTTAATCACATTCCTCTTACATCTAAAAACCCCTCCCCCTTCACTTGTGCACTCTGGAACTCTCGCTCTGTTTGCAACAAGCTCACTTCTATCCATGATCTCTTTTTCTCCCACTCTCTTAACCTTCTGACTCTTACAGAAACCTGGCTCTCTGCTTCAGACACAGCATCCACTGCTGTACTGTCACATGGGGGTCTCCATTTCAGCCACACTCCTAGGTCTGGCAATTGACAAGGAGGTGGTGTCAGTATTTTACTTTCCTCTCGTTGCACCTTCCAACAAATACAGCCCTTCTCTTCACTCACATTTTCGTCATTTGAAGCACACATGATTCGGTTATTCTCTCCCCTCTCTATACATGTTGCAATCATATACCGCCCCCCTGGCTCCCCAACTCAATTTTTAGATCACTTTGCTGCCTGGCTTCCTTATTTCCTTTCCTCAGATACCCCTGCCCTCATTCTTAGCGACTTTAACATCCCTCTTGACAATCCCAATGCCTCCTCTGCAATACAACTTCTTCAACTGACTTCCTCTTTCGGCCTGTCACAATGGACTGACTCTCCCACTCACAAACATGGTCATTCCCTTGATCTGGCTAAACAACTCAGTAACGCCTATAAATCCTATATCAATAATAACTCCAAATCTGCCTGGGCTGTGTATCAGAGGGCGAAACAAGAGCAGGATCTTTTTTTTAAGGAAAAAACTCTACGGGAAGACATCCGAATAAATGCAAAGTATAGCGGACAATTTGGCAGATCAGCTAAGTTTTTGGCTAGTCTAAACAAGGCTAGGAAAAAAGGTAATACAATTGAAGCCATTAGAGTTGGCCAGGTAAAACACTCAGAACCATCAGAGATTAAAGAAGTGTTTCATAAGTACTACCAGAATATTTATGCGGCAAATGAAATTAACTTTGAAAATAAAAATTCTTTTTGGAATAGTATTACAATTCCTCAAATTTCCGCTTCTTTTATGGAAGCTTTGAATAGCCCTATCACTGATGAGGAAGTAGCCGAGGCAGTCGACTCTACCAAAACTAACAAGGCCCCTGGCCCCGATCAACTTTCGGCAGAATTTTGTAAGATCATGAAAAAGGACCTTCTCCCCATTTTGACTAAATTGTTCAACGACTATTTTCTATCAGGGAAACCTATGTCTAGATATTTCTCGGCGTCGGCTGTTACGTTAATTCTTAAGAAAGATAAAGATCCCCTTGAACCAGCTTCGTATAGACCTATATCGCTCTTAAATGTAGATTATAAGTTACTTACTTCGATAATGGCCAAAAGACTTAAATTAGAAATTGGGCAAATAATACATGAAGACCAATTTGGCTTTATGCCAGGAAGATCTTCCATCAGAAATATCAGGCGTCCATCTTAGAATACCTCTGGCTCAATAAACAGCACGATAAATATAGTAAAAATCAGGATTATGCATTATTAACAGCCGACGCCGAGAAAGCCTTTGATTCAGTAACCTGGGATCACTTATATACCACGCTTGGAAAATTTGGTTTCAGGGGGAATTTCCTTTCATTGGTCAAGTCTATCTATAATTCTCCGACCTCATATATATTAGTTAATGGCATTCCAACCTCTAGATTCCGGATATATAAGGGGACGAGACAGGGATGCCCTCTTTCGCCCCTCTTATTTAATATTGCCATAGAACCTCTGGCAATCTTACTAAGAGAGTCTATCCAAGGCATAGAATTTGGAGACCAGCGGATTATATTATCAATATATGCGGATGACCTACTGCCTTTTTTACAAAACACTAAAGTAAGTATTCCCCTTGTATTGAAGATTGCAAAACAATTTAGTTCTTTTTCGGAATATAAACTGAACCTGAACAAATCTGAAATTATGTGGATCCATCAACAGAAAAAGATAGTTATCAAGAGCACCCCTTCCAGGTCACAGATAATATAAAGTATCTAGGAATTAACCTACATAGGGATTCCAGGTTCTGGTATAAGGATAATCTCTCCATTTTTTTTTCGAAAGCCTACGAGAAGATGACTAGATGGACCTTGTTCCCTATTTCTCTCTCAGCTAGAATCATGTTAATTAAGTCCGTTCTCCTACCACAATTAATATATCTTCTCCAAAGTCTCCCTCTTTTTGTTTCTAACAAAGACTTAAGGCTGTTCAATAAACATTTCCTCTCTTTTGTTTGGTCTAAGAAAAGGCATTATTTATCTTGAACAAAACTGCATCAGTTATCAGAATTTGGAGGATTTGCTCTTCCTGATATAAAGTGGTATAACATTGCTATACTTGCACGCTTTGTTGTTGATTGGGTTACAGACACTAGTTACTTCACAAATCAACAAATTGAAAAATATGTGGTCACCCCTCTTTCACTCAAAGCTATTATTCATTGCCCAGTTGCCCAGCTACCACCATATGTTAAAAAAATGCTTGCAATCCGTAATGTGGTAACAACATGGCAAAAACTATGTACTGCACTAGATATAGACTACCATGTATCCTCATATTTACCCATTAGAGGCAATAATCTGTTCCCACCAGGATTGACCTCTGAAGTTTTCAGGAAATGGGAAGAGAAAGGCTTGATCTTTGTTTCACAACTATGTGATAATGAGTGTAAAGCTAGAACGTTTGAAGACATTTCCTATGCATATAACCTACCAAATCATAATTTTTTTTGCTTATCTAAAAGTTAGGCATTTTATCAACGGATTTCCAAATGTTGGAACAGGCTACGCTAATTTTGGCGAACTCAAAGATTATATAATCCTACATAAAAATAGCATTCATACTATTTCGCTGATATACAATATACTAATGTCCAAACAAGGTCAATTGGTGTTGGAGGCTTTAGTTGACTACTGGCGCCCCTATTTTCAAGAGATAACACTGGAAAAGGTTAAAACTAGTATTAAAACGGGTAAGAGAGGCTAAAATTCCTACCTCTTGGAAAGAATCTCATATCAAGATAATTAATAACTCATATATTACGCTGAAAATGCTAGCTAAATGGTCGCATAATATTGTTGGTGATTGCGATAAATGTAAGAAATCAAATGCTGATCTGTTACATTGTATCTGGTTCTGTCCTAAAATTCGACAATTCTGGGCCAAAGTCTCATATTGGCTAACTACGATCCTACAAATGAATATTACCTTAGATATATTTCAGATTTTCTTTCTAACTGATGAGACCATTATAAAATTTTATAAAATAGTAGATATATCAATCTTATTAGGCCGCAATTTAATTCTTCGGTGCTGGAAGAAGAAGACAGCTCCTCCATTTACAGTATTTAAGCAGGCAGTGTTATCACAAATTATGTTTGAACAAATAAACACGAATGAACTGCTTGACAGTCAGATCCGAGCATTCTTTGATAAATGGCTCACCCTAATATTAGAACAACCTAGTAATATACAATTCTCTTTAACAAAATGCTTCCATAAATCAGATTTTTTTTGAACGTTAGTCCTAAATAATATCTTCCCCTTCACTTGGCATTAACAATATAGTTTGAAGCGAGTGGGTGCAGTCAGGTTTCCCTCCCATCCCTCCCTCCCCCCCTTTTTTTTTTTTTTTTTTTTAGGTAAATTAGGAACGGCAGCACAAGTGTACATTAAGAAATGTTTAAGATTATACAATTATATGTTAAGCTTATTTGTGGTACAAACATTGTCCACCTATCTGAAATTAATGGAAGGTTTTGTTTTTTTTCTTTTTCTTTTTCTGTCGTTAATATCTTGCCACGATTGATGGATAATTTTCTGTTGTGATTATGGTATTCTCTTGATATTGTTTTATGTTTTGTAATGTATTTTGTGTTCGGAAATAAAAAGATATATAAAAAAAAAAAAATATACCGCTCCCCTGGCTCCCCAACTCAATTTTTAGATCACTTTGCTGCCTGGCTTCCTTATTTCCTTTCCTCAGACACCCCTGCCCTCATTATTAGCGACTTTAACATCCCTCTTGACAATCCCAATGCCTCCTCTGCAATACAACTTCTTCAACTGACTTCCTCTTTCGGCCTGTCACAATGGACTGACTCTCCCACTCAAAAAGATGGTCATTCCCTTGATCTGATTTTCACCTATCGATGCACTCTTTCAAATTTAACAAACTCCCCTTTTCCTCTCTCTGACCATCATCTCCTAACTTGCAACATCACTTCCCTACCTACAACTCACCCTCCCTCTACCCCTCACACCAAACTTCACAGAAGCACTAAGTCACTAGATCTGCATCAGCTCACTAGCTCTCTCAAACCTCTCCTCTCATCCATCACCTCCTTTTCCTGCCCTGACCAATCTATCTGCCAGTATAATTCCACCCTACATCGGTCATTGACACTCTGGCCCCTCCAACCTTAGCTCAGAAACCACACTCTCATCCTCAGCCCTGGCATACTCCTCTGACACGATACCTACACAGATGCTCCCGTACTGCTGAGCGACATTGGAGGAAATCTTGGAGTTCAGCCGACTTTCTTCACTACAAGTTCATCCTGAACTCCTACTATTCTGCCCTTATCTTTATAAGCAACAATATTTTTCCAATCTCATCTCTTCTCTTTCCTCTAACACTAAACGTCTGTTCAACACGTTCAACACTCTTCTCCACCTACCCCACCTCCTAACACAACCTCTCTCTCAGCTCAAGATTTTGCAAGCCACTTCAACAACAAAATTGACTGATAACAAATACCATGATATCACAAAAACGCAAAAATGTGAAATAAATGTGATAAAGTCATAAACAAAAAGTGATCATAAAGTATACATATGTGTAAAACCTAAGTGCTTATAAAAGTCAATATAAGGATATGTGTATTCTTCCAAGATCTTCACGCTTCTATTTTTCTTTTGATCCTCATATGAAAAGAAAGAAGAAATGCCACATAGCGTAACTCTGTAACTTTTTCAGTGCAGAATGTGTATGTACAAATGGTTACTCACATGAGATGGAGCTATAGCCAAGCTCAGGTTTGTGCGCACACCCAATGTTATACTGTTGGGTAAACAGTTGCTTGAACAGGATTTTGAATTAAAAGATTTATTTAAAATATAAATATAAAAAGCGCCACAAGAGCTGCAAAGACCACCAAATACAATAGGATCAGCAATACAATCAAGTAATTGCTCACATTGAGCTTATACACAATACCAGAGACCGTGGTAAGGAGTGCAGAAATGTAACCACACAACCTCCCCCTTAAGAGTCCAGTATATGTTGCTCTCCTTACTGGTGTGCAGATTCTTGGAAGGACGCCAAAGAACATACATTGTTCTTTGGCGTCCTTCCAAGAATCTGCACACCAGTAAGGAGAGCAACATATACTGGACTCTTAAGGGGGAGGTTGTGTGGTTAAATTTCTGCACTCCTTACCACGGTCTCTGGTATTGTGTATAAGCTCAATGTGAGCAATTACTTGATTGTATTGCCGATCCTATTGTATTTGGTGGTCTTTGCAGCTCTTGTGGCGCTTTTTATATTTATATTTTAAATAAATCTTTTTATTCAAAATCCTGTTCAAGCAACTGTTTACCCAACAGTATAACATTGGGTGTGCGCACAAACCTGAGCTTGGCTATAGCTCCATCTCATGTGAGTAACCATTTGTACATACACATTCTGCACTGAAAAAGTTACAGAGTTACGCTATGTGGCATTTCTTCTTTCTTTTCATATGAGGATCAAAAGAAAAATAGAAGCGTGAAGATCTTGGAAGAATACACATATCCTTATATTGACTTTTATAAGCACTTAGGTTTTACACATATGTATACTTTATGATCACTTTTTGTTTATGACTTTATCACATTTATTTCACAACAAAATTGACTCCATCAGAAGTGAAATCAGCTCTCAACATAATTCCAATCTCCCACCCCCTCAAAAGCTCACGATCACCCAAAACCCAAATATCCAAAAATGCAGCTCTTTTGCCCCTGTTAATGAGGATGAAGTATCTGCCCTTATACTGTCCTCCCACCTCACTACCTGTCCCCTCGACCCCATCCCCTCACAGCTACTCCCCTCCCTCTCTTCTACCCTTACCCCCATACTCACACACATTTTCAACCTCTCCCTCAGCACTGGTATATTTCCCTCATCTCTAAAACATGCACTGGTCACACCTATCCTCAAAAAACCTTCCCTTGATCCAACCTCCCCTTTCAATTACCACCCCATTTCCCTACTCCCTCTTGCCTCAAAGCTCCTCGAAAAGCTAGTTTGCGCACGTCTATCCCATTTCTTTACACTAAACTCTCTTCTTGACCCACTGCAATCTGGATTTCGTTCCCATCACTCTACAGAGACAGCAATTGTCAAGGTTACCAATAACCTACTTACAGCAAAATCCAAAGCCCACTTCTCTCTGCTTATCCTCCTTGACCTGTCTGCAGCCTTTGACACTGTTGACCACCCTCTTCCACTCCAAACCCTCCAATTCTTCGGCATCTGTGACACAGCTCTCTCGTGGTTCTCTTCCTATCTGACTAACCGTACATTTAGTGTAGCCTTCTCCGGAGCATCCTCTGCCCCGTTACCACTTTCTGTTGGGGTACCTCAAGGCTCTGTCCTTGGTCCCCTTCTCTTCTCAATCTACACGTCGTCACTAGGTTCCTTAATAAAGTCCCATGGGTTTCAATACCATTTGTATGCCAATGACACCCAAATCTACCTCTCTGCACCAGACCTACCTCCTTCCTTACTAACCCGTGTCACTAACTGTCTTTCTCACATCTCATCTTGGATGTCCTCTCACTACCTTAAGCTAAATCTCTCCAAAACTGAACTCCTTGTCTCATTTGTTTAATTCATGTTTAGATCACTATGATTTATTGACTATCATTAATAAGAATGAAAATGGATGTTTATACCTTATGTTCACACCTTCTGTAAATACATTATTATTTTTATATATATATACCCATGTGCAGGGATAAACAAGGTGTCCGTACACGGACACTGGTGTCTGTGACTGGCCCTTGCAGTGTCTGCCACCCATTTTGCTGTGGGGAGGGAGGAGTAAGACAGATTAATACTGGTCCTGACTCCTCAACACATGCGGCACCACGTTTCGCATGGTTGTGGCCACTCACACATGATGCTGCTTAGTACCAGAAAATGACTCTGAGTGAGACAGAGAGAGAGGGAAGATTCAAGAAGCAAACTGCCACTGTGTCCCTAGAGCTTTATATGCAAAGGGAAAGCACTTTACCCAGCACCTGAGGTTTATTATAAGTAGTATTTAAAGAGAAAGAAAAGATATATTAAGGTTATGATTCATAACCTTAGTATATCTTTTCTTTCTGATTAAATAATAGGAAAGGGAGAATATATAGTGTGAATAAAGTTAGTGGCTTTTCAAGAAACTGCTAGCAATATTGGGTGATAAGTTATGGAATAAATAAAGCCTGAGTGAAATACTGGATGTGTATCTGCATCTGTATAATAACACCCAGCTCTATACAAAGACACAGAAGTGACACTGGCACATGTGTATAGCCAGACAAGGGCTGGTTATAGGATCAGTGGTATCTGCATCTGTACAGGGAGTGCAGAATTATTAGGCAAGTTGTATTTTTGAGGATTAATTTTATTATTGAACAACAACCATGTTCTCAATGAACCCAAAAAACTCATTAATATCAAAGCTGAATAGTTTTGGAAGTAGTTTTTAGTTTGTTTTTAGTTATAGCTATTTTAGGGGGATATCTGTGTGTGCAGGTGACTATTACTGTGCATAATTATTAGGCAACTTAACAAAAAACAAATATATACCCATTTCAATGATGTATTTTTACCAGTGAAACCAATATAACATCTCAACATTCACAAATATACATTTCTGACATTCAAAAACAAAACAAAAACAAATCAGTGACCAATATAGCCACCTTTCTTTGCAAGGACACTCAAAAGCCTGCCATCCATGGATTCTGTCAGTGTTTTGATCTGTTCACCATCAACATTGCGTGCAGCAGCAACCACAGCCTCCCAGACACTGTTCAGAGAGGTGTACTGTTTTCCCTCCTTGTAAATCTCACATTTGATGATGGACCACAGGTTCTCAATGGGGTTCAGATCAGGTGAACAAGGAGGCCATGTCATTAGATTTTCTTCTTTTATACCCTTTCTTGCCAGCCACGCTGTGGAGTACTTGGACGCGTGTGATGGAGCATTGTCCTGCATGAAAATCATGTTTTTCTTGAAGGATGCAGACTTCTTCCTGTACCACTGCTTGAAGAAGGTGTCTTCCAGAAACTGGCAGTAGGACTGGGAGTTGAGCTTGACTCCATCCTCAACCCGAAAAGGCCCCACAAGCTCATCTTTGATGATACCAGCCCAAACCAGTACTCCACCTCCGCCTTGCTGGCGTCTGAGTCGGACTGGAGCTCTCTGCCCTTTACCAATCCAGCCACGGGCCCATCCATCTGGCCCAACAAGACTCACTCTCATTTCATCAGTCCATAAAACCTTAGAAAATATGAGATATTTCTTGGCCCAGTCTTGACATTTCAGCTTGTGTGTCTTGTTCAGTGGTGGTCATCTTTCAGCCTTTCTTACCTTGGCCATGTCTCTGAGTATTGCACACCTTGTGCTTTTGGGCACTCCAGTGATGTTGCAGCTCTGAAATATGGCCAAACTGGTGGCAAGTGGCATCTTGGCAGCTGCACGCTTGACTTTTCTCAGTTCATGGGCAGTTATTTTGCGCCTTGGTTTTTCCACACGCTTCTTGCGACCCTGTTGACTATTTTGAATGAAACGCTTGATTGTTCGATGATCACGCTTCAGAAGCTTTGCAATTTTAAGAGTGCTGCATCCCTCTGCAATATATCTCACTATTTTTGACTTTTCTGAGCCTGTCAAGTCCTTCTTTTGACCCATTTTGCCAAAGGAAAGGAAGTTGCCTAATAATTATGCACACCTGATATAGGGTGTTGATGTCATTAGACCACACCCCTTCTCATTACAGAGATGCACATCACCTAATATGCTTAATTGGTAGTAGGCTTTCGAGCCTATACAGCTTGGAGTAAGACAACATGCATAAAGAGGATGATGTGGTCAAAATACTCATTTACCTAATAATTCTGCACTCCCTGTATAATAACACCCAGCTCTATACAAAGACACAGAAGTGACACTGGCACATGCGTATAGCCAGACAAGGGCTGGTTATAGGATCAGTGGTATCTGCATCAGTTTAATAAAATTCAGCACCGTAAAATAAAAGTTTTAATTTCAAATGTACATTTGTGTCCTTCACTAAAGGTCTTAGAAAATGTCCGCCACAGCCTTGGCTCATGCCTATCCCTGCCCATGTGTCAATTTCGATTGGATGTGAGAAACCTTGATTTACATCTTAAAAGTGAATATTACTATATGTACCCTTCATACACAACTATGTGATGTGGTTTTTAGAACATGAATATGTCATAAACATGATAATATTACCTTTTTTTGGCCATTTCCACACAGGTCTTATTATATGTTTTAAAAATATTACTGTACTAAAACACACCTCACATGGATGTGGATGACAATTATATGGTAAATAACAGAGGACAAGATTTATGCTGAACTATAACAATATTTTTATTTTTAGCTTCTTGGTTGAGGGAGCTGAGGTGACTGGAGTGAATTTCCTTGTTCTCCTGGTTTGAGAAGATTCTGGGGTTTCTGCTGGTGTGCTGGCCACAGATGATAGGCTGGAGGCAGTGTCCTGCTGTTGTGTAAAGTTCTCAACCAACACACCCTAGAGTTGATTTTGTTCTCGCCATCTATTGTCCATCTGCATATCGGACATAATTCACATCATATGTACTGGTTTTGCACACTTCCACTTAATGATGCTGCCATGTCCCTCTGCAGCTCTATGCTACGTTTGTGTAGCCTCTCTTGGCTCCTGAAGAACCTCTCTTGGCTCCTGAAGAACCTCTCTTGGCCTCTTTGTCTGCTCTCAGAGCTTGTTATGAGCCTCCTCTGGAGTGCAATGTATTCCTCGCCCAGGGGAGAATACAATACATCCACAGGCTCTTGAGCAGCAGGGCTTCTAGGTGCAGGTTCAGCTGCCTCTGCTGGTGCTTGTTGGACATTTTCAGCTGCATCTGCTGGATCTTGGGGGACAGGTTCAGCTGCGTATGCTGGATCTTGGGGGACAGTTTCAGCTGCATCTGCTGGATCTTGGGGGACAGTTTCAGCTGCATCTGCTGGATCTTGGGGGACAGTTTCAGCTGCATCTGCTGGATCTTGGGGGACAGTTTCAGCTATATTTACATCTACAGATGGTGGAGCTCTCCCAAGAGATGAGGATGGTGGAGCTCTCCCAAGAGATGAGGATGGTGGAGCTCTCCCAAGAGATGAGGATGGTGGAGCTCTCAGGGTGGATTGAAAGTCCCACTGATGACCAGTGTGTGACCACTCAGTCTGTCCAGTTGGCACTTCTTGTGACATACTCTGGGTGTAAAATCCATGACTGCCCTGAGATTGTGTTGGGGGGGGGGGGGGTAAATTCATGGACCCTTTGTGGCTGTCTTGGCTCCCCCTCAAAGCCAAAAGAAGAATATTCCTCTGGCCAGAAATCTTGCCAGGGGTCAAATGTCAATGGTGGTGGCATCACTTCCGGGTCCTCAACTGAAGCCACCCAACCCTGTTCATACCTGGGAGTATAATGTCCATGTGGTTGCCTGAAGACTGGTGGTGGTGGCTGCATGCCTGTGACTGGTGGTGGTGGTGGAGGTGGCAGCATGCCTGTGACTGGTGGTGGTGGTGGAGGTGGCGGCATGCCTGTTTGCATCCTTGTGACAGGAGGTTCTGTGGAGGAGTCACATGATGAGAGGGATTAGTACAGTCATGTCCATGTGGGCATACAATGAACATTGATACATGCTAGGGCCTATACTGATTGCCATGTCAAACTCTATAACATGCATGTGCACATTGTGATTTGTGATAGGAGGGATTTTAATATGCAAAGTATACAGGTATGTGTTTCATACAATAGTTATGTGTACATGTCAATAATGGAGAAAATGTGTTCTTTAAGTGACACTGGTCACACAATTTCCTTTAGCCTGATGTAGGCACAGAATGTGCTTTCTTGAGCTAAAAGTATTGTGATGGCTATAGTGTCCATTTACTGAAAACTCTACATGTGGCTTGTGGCCTGTGTTACTCTGAGACATGTTAGTATTGCACTATTCCACCTCATACCATGAATTGTAATGTGTTAAGTAGCATTAATGTCAAATATAATTGTAGACGTTTTTGTTAGTAGGCCAAATACCATGCTCCTCATTGTGTACATGAACGTGTGACATTAAAGGATGTTATATCTCAAATACATATAATACTGTTGTGTGGGATGTTACTCACCAGTATGATGTGCTGTGGTTGCAGCCCCTGAGTCACAAGCCCCTGCTGTGATACTCAGGGACCTGCGTATCATCTCCTGCCAGGTGTTGTATTCTGTTTCCAGGAGTGGACCTCCGCCTGTTCCCCTCTGGTGGATAGCTTCCTGCCCCATCTTTTCCTTCACCCACCTCTTACAGTCGTTCCAACACTTTTAAGGCCCTCAACAGTCCTCCTCTGCGGGGCCACACTGTTGACGGCATCCTCTACTGCCAACCACGCTGTTTTATGCCTTTTGGCACAGCCTTTGCCCTTCTCCTGCCAAAGAGGGCACTGTAATTTTCCATAACAGCCTCGACTAGGGCAACATTTTCAGAGAATGAGAAATTTGGGCATCTTAACCTCTCATCCTCCATGGGCTCCTGGCTTGAACCCTGTGATGTCCCTCGTGTGGTCCTCTACAATACTCCTCTCCCTGCCACTCCTCTCCCCTTCTCCCCTCCGCCCTACCTCTCCCTGCCATCCTCACACTACATACATTCACACTCACTCCCAGTTCAATCACACACAATCACAACCAAACACTCAGCCTATCACACTGTAAAATTGAAATAAAATGTGTTAGGTGTTAGAAAAAAAAAAGTGTATTTTGTATATGTATGTATGCAAAATGTGTGCAATATGTAAAAGTAAGTGTACAAGCTTACCCAAACGACAATACGACCTAACTACCTCCTCTGTTAACGCCTCTCTCACTACTCTAATTCTCAACTCCACTGTAGTGTGCTGTAGCTCAACGAACCATCCAAACACACTGAAGAAAATGGCGGCTGCGCATGGGTTTATATATGAATTTTGAATAGCATAATTACGTGTCACATTATTTAGAACTGGCGGTTATTTTTTACGATTGTTAGCCTAATTTGCATAAAACTACTCTTTATTGAGACTTTACGTGGACAAAATACTGGAGTAAGTACTTGCGACGACTAAAATGTGTATTTGCACACATTTGAGATGTTCACTGGTTTTTCATACTTACGCCAGTTTAGCATCAAACGGCACAGTATATGTAATCGCTCGTTGTGCAAGGTGAAATTACGGGCGGCGCGGGGTTCTGCTACAAATAAATTTTACAGAATGTTATAAATTATTATGTATTAAATTAGCCTATTTAAATGAAAGAACTAACTATTAAATTAATTAACACAGCATGAAAAAATTAGAAGACAAATTAAATAATTGCAGTGGTATTTTATATAAATTCAGTTTCTTGTAGGAAGTGAAATATTTTATCTTTATCATAACAAAATACAGAACAATATTTTCTCATCATTATATAAAACACAACAGTGTGAGGCTGCTAATAAAGATTTATATCAGATTTTGCATATTACCATTTAGCAGAAGCTCTGTAACTATGAAGTCTGTCTGGTTCCTCCTGTGATATCACTGAGTGTTACACAGATATTTATACTAATGTGGGAGTGTCACCTTTCTCTGTGTGACTCACATGAGTACAACTTGTCAGTTGGGTCACACCTGGCCTTTTGTTCTCATATAGATGTCTATTGTCCCCTCTGGTGTCACATGAATACAGAGTCCCTGCCTCCCCCTCAGAGTGTGATTATCATATGAATAAGTAAGGAGGAAACAAACTGTTAATTTAAATGTTAGAGATGTTTCTGTTCTGTCCTAAAATATCATAGGGTATAGCATTATATTATGTTTTTATTGATGGATATTGTTATTTTAACAGAACCTTTTTTTTTTTTTTTAAATATTTATTTGTAATCCAACAAGATCAATACAGCATTTTATGAAAAACTTAAAGCAATGTTACAATCACATCATTATCTCACTGCACAGGGTGATCAAATTATATCAACAAATATAACATCTAATAGTGTGCAGTATGTTTGTATATAAGCAATAAAGGAAGACAAAGGAGAGATAGACTGAATCATTTATCTGAGGAGGTATTGATTAGTTGATTGTAACCAAAGTCAAGGGGAGGGCTATCAATCCGTTATACTAGAGAGAGAACTAAGGAGAACCTTTTACGCCATTATTATAGATAGAGCATCCTCTTTTCCCTTTTCCCCTCATTCCCCCCCCCTTTCCTTCTCTTTCCCTTTCTTCTCTCTTTTTCCCCCCTTTTCCTTCCTCTTCCCCTTTTCTTTCCTTATTTTAACCTCCTATTTTTGGGTGCTGTATTAACCCTTGTTGGTAGATTTTAACTTTTTAGTATGTCACATTCATACACAACAACAACCACAACACTCACAACACAAGAAAAAAAAGGGAAAGAAAAAAACTCATATCCCTCCCTCGCAACCCTCCCATCAGAGTACTATATGCCCTAAGGTTGTCAGGTATAGCACAATTATACCCATTCTGGGGTTAGATTACCTGTCTGCATCAGTTTATCAAAATAATTTGTTTTCTTAATAATGAGTATAAATTGTTGTTGGATTAATGAAGAATAGGTTTTCATTATACCTAACCACTTTTGCAGATATTTCTCCAGTTTCCCTTCTATGTAAAGATCATTGGAGTATTGTTCCATAATAACTATATTAGCGATCGATAGTTTATAATTTTTAAAAGACAGGGGTTTAGTGGATTTACAATTTAGTAGAATTAGATTACGGGCGGCTAAAATCATTGTATTGATTGTCTTGTATTGTTTGTTTTTCGTATGGTTACACATAAAAAACCCTCCTGTTGACTTAATATGAATGATTCGTCTAAACTTCGGGAGATCCAGAACTTTACCTTGTTCCAGAATTGATTAATTAGTGGGCAACTCCAGAAGCAGTGCATAATATCTGCGTTCAAATTACCGCATTTCGGGTAAGCGCTATTACCAGCGGGGTACCATTTTTTAAGGTGGGCAGGCGTCACATATGTCATATTAAGGAGTTTGCAGTGTGATTCTCTCCATGATATAATGTTAGTTGATTTCCGTACTCTATTGAAACTGCCTTCCATTTCTTCAGAGGTAACTAGAGGAAGGTTTATTTTCCATTTCTCAACTAATACCTCTAAACGAGTCTGGCCGGGCCTATTAATTAATAATTTGTACATAAAAGAAGTAGACATGTTACCCTGTTTATAGATATTTATTATTGGATTAATATCTCCCAACTTCCAGTCTGTTTTATTTTCCTGCCAGAGTGATTCATACAGATGTCTCAATTATAAGTATGCAAAGAAACGGTGTTTATGTAGCCAAAATTCTTTCTGGAGGTCCACAAATGATTTCGCCATGTCTAACGTAGTGTCCCTAATTTGTATCACTTCTAGTAGTCCTTTGCTGGACCAGTCCTGAAAAATTTTAGAAGAAATTCCAGGTAGGAATTTGGGATTACCACATATTGGAAGATATTTCGAGGACCTCCAGTTGACTTCTAGCTCATCACATATTTTATGCCACGCCAAGATGGGGTTCAACATTGTCCCCATTTGACCCAGCCTCTTGGGTAACTCTTACTTATCAAGATGTATCAGCGCTCTTAGGGAATATGGGGTCACCATTTACATTTCTAGAGATAGGTTTGTTGAATAATCTTTTTCAGTAATCCAATCCAGCACATACTTTCTTTGTGTAACTAGATTATAATATCTGAGATTAGGGAGTGCCAATTCTCCAGAATTTGCAGGTAGAGATAGATTATATATACCGTATTTTTCGCTCCATAAGACGCACCTGACTATAAGACGCACCTAGTTTTTAGAGGAAAAAAACAAGAAAAAAAAAATCTGAATCAAATGGTGTAGAACATCAGTCAACAGTGTGGAATAAAGAACCTGGGTGCTGGTTGCTTGCTGCCAGTTCAACCATCAGACCCCCCCAGGCCCCATCCTAGTAGAAATTCATTCTGATATCCTCATACTCCCTAAAACCCCTTGGGGTTCAACACCTTCCTTCTGACAAACTACCGGAGTCTGTGAGCTATCAATCCGGGATTTCTACTTTCTAACCTGCTTTGCGTTTCACCACCTCCGCTACCTCAACCGCTCCTGGTTGCCATTTGCTGCTCTGAGGACGGCTGCAGAAGAAACTTTGTCATCCTCCCCGAGATAAGAGCTAATTCTATCAAACTTACAGTTCCGGTGATCTCTAACTCTATCAAACTTACAGTTCCGGGGATCTCTAACTCTATCAAACTTACAGTTCCGGTGATCTCTAACTCTAAGACCGCGGATCAGGCATTTTCACACAGAGTCTAGCCTGTCAGCAATTCCAGGGAGCGGATTGGAGGATCCGTACACACCCACATTCGCTACGTCACTGTAGCACTCGCTGCTGCCTCTCACAGCCAAAGTAAGACGCTCCTCAAGCAAACAAGCACATTTGTACAACGTAACCGGTACAAGTTCCGGTCAGCTTAAAGCAACCTGCTCAACTGAGAGACATTAAAGGGACATAGTAAACTAGTTGCAGGACAACATCAAGCAAGATTTCCTTAACTATTACTATATTTTTACTCTGAAATCCTGACACTGTGCGGTGTAATTCACTTCATTTTTTTTAATCAAAGGCCAGTTATATTCGCTCCATAAGACGCACAGACATTTCCCCTTACTTTTGAAGGGGAAAAAAGTGCGTCTTATGGTGCGAAAAATACGGTAGATAATGATATTCGTCTACGCTTTTGTTTCCATAAGAAACTTGCTGTAATACTTTTAAATAGAAACAGATCCCAGCCAAGGAGTCTAAGAAATGAATTTAGATTTTAATTTTTACAGCTACAAAATCATACAAAAGGAAGAGTACAAGAGAGCTTACTCATATCCACACATACCCCATCCATTGTATAATATTAACCTGTTATTAGATACATATGAGTTAAAATGCTGAGTATGTCAATACTAATATTTTGATTCTTATTATTTGTTCACTAACTGTTTATCTAATCTTCCTTTATTAATCTTTCTAGCATGAATTATATTTTTTCTGACTATATATTATTCTACACATATAAATTGCTGTACCCTGGAACTAACTGTAAGATTTTGTATGTTTTCATTGTGCTATATTTTATATGTAACATTTATTTCCATACATATGCATATAAAATATACCTGTACACAAACCATATTGCTCTAAAAAAAAAAAATCTAAATCCATACTTTGTATTAGCCTAAAATCTAAAAGCTAAAACTAAAGTTTCATATAAAATGTTAAGGGTTAGAGCTATTTAGCATTTTAGATATAGTAAAAACACTGCTAGAATTGTTATTTCTGCGCTAGTCAGATTGCACTGGTGTTACAAGATCAAAGTAAACTGTTTTTTTCTGTAGCAGTAACCCAACTAGAGTGGAAAATCTGAAGTTAGAATATCACGTGCACGTTCATGTATTCCCCTGTAGAAGTCAATGGAGAAAACAATGAAAAAATTATGAAAAACAAACCTAACACCCCAGTATCGCACAGACACAATCACATATTCGCATTCCCTATAGAAGTCAATGGAGAAAAAAAAAACACCTGACTATCTTGAAAAGAACATAGCATATTCTCATTAGCAACAACCCGACAAGACTATAGGCATATTTTATATTCCAATGCACTTTACATAAAGGAATATGTTCTATTTATACATATATCTGATGGTTTATTAAACACATATATATTTATACCAATATATATAGATGAGTAAGATAAAGATGTATATAGGAATATCTATTTACAAATACATAAAATATATTCTGATATGTACAGATATTTGGAATGTGACATATTTACAGAAAAAAACATAGATAAAACCTTTATTTGTGTGTACATATATATGTGTTAATATGTGTATATATATATATTTGTAAATACATATACACAAATAAACACATCCTGCCAAATGACCTGTTTTTTGTGGTAACTGTACACTTTCTAAGTCTCTCTTTTGGTATGTGCCTGTAGTCTGTGATATGTTATGTATTTTCTTTGCTGATATCTTTCTCTGATATCTTTGCTATGTTTCTAATTGTATAAGTTCACTAATGGTATAATTCCAGCCTCCTCCAAATTCTATTGTCTGTTTTTTAACATCTCTCACCCTGCTTCAAATGTTTGCAATTGGCCTTTTGACTGTCTTTGATCATGTCATTAATTTATTGCAATCAGCTGAATGCTCTGGCCTTCAAATGTGTTACTGCTATGGGGTAGCATTGCAGATAGCATTATTGTAACATCATATGTTCAAATCCCTAATTGAACATCTATAAGTGAGGCACTAATAATTATACAAGAATAAAGTGAACATCTATAAGTGAGGCACAAAGAATTATACAAGAATTAAGTGAACATCTATAAGTGAGGCACAAAGAATTATACAAGAATTAAGTGAACATCTGTAAGTGAGGCACAAAGAATTATACAAGAATTAAGTGAACATCTATAAGTTAGGCACAAAGAATTATACAAGAATTAAGTGAACATCTGTAAGTGAGGCACAAAGAATTATACAAGAATTAAGTGAACATCTATAAGTGAGGCACAAAGAATTATACAAGAATTAAGTGAACATCTATAAGTGAGGCACTAAGAATTATACAGGAATTAAGTGAACATCTATAAGTGAGGCACAAAGAATTATACAAGAATTAAGTGAACATCTATAAGTGAGGCACTAAGAATTATACAAGAATTAAGTGAACATCTGTAAGTGAGGCACTAAGAATTATACAAGAATTAAGTGAACATCTGTAAGTGAGGCACTAAGAATTATACAAGAATTAAGTGAACATCTGTAAGTGAGGCACTAAGAATTATACAAGAATTAAGTGAACATCTATAAGTGAGGCACTAAGAATTATACAAGAATTAAGTAAACATCTATAAGTGAGGCACTAAGAATTATACAACAATTAAGTAAACATCTATAAGTGAGGCACTAAGAATTATACAAGAATTAAGTGAACATCTATAAGTGAGGCACAAAGAATTATACAAGAAATAAGTGAGGCACTAAGAATTATACAAGAATTAAGTGAACATCTATAAGTGAGGCACTAAGAATTATACAAGAATTAAGTGAACATCTATAAGTGAGGCACTAAGAATTATACAAGAATTAAGTGAACATCTATAAGTGAGGCACTAAGAATTATACAAGAATTAAGTGAACATCTATAAGTGAGGCACTAAGAATTATACAAGAATTAAGTGAACATCTATAAGTGAGGCACTAAGAATTGGGTAAAATAATTATACAATATTTGAACAAGGATTAGGCAAGTCCTGTTTAATACTGAGTTTTATCCACTATTTGCCTATTTTGTAAAAATGCTCAATATCTTCATATTTCTTTATGCTACCTTTTGTCTCTATAAAAAACTACTTTATTCAATTACTCCTCCCCCTCACCACCTGCTCTGTTCATTAGCCCATCTCTCTTAAAGGGACATTCCAGTCAAAATCTTAATGCACATAGATTAATGACATCTTTACATAGAAACATATTTGCAATATAAATGTATTAGCAAAAATCCTTCTAGTAAAAGTTATCAGTGCTTTAGTGTTAACATTTTTCTCTGCACGTGCATGTGAAGCATAGCTAGATATTGTCACTGCACCCACATTTTAAATAAGGCAGCTGTTTAGATCATCAGTGGGGCTTGTATCATGTCAGCAATTAGCAAATTAAGTCATTACCAGATGGCACAAGCACCTTAGGCTCTCTGAGCAAGTGTTGTGATTAAAATGCTGTAGGAAAGTCAGAAATTGCCCAAGCACCAAGGGTGTAGCAAAACTTGTTTGCAGGTGTGCCAACTATTGGACCTGCACCAAGGTCCCAAGAAAACAGTCCAAAAATAATAGTATAGCTGCACCACCAATTGTATTAAAACATCATGTCTTTATTTAGCCACTTTAAAACAGACAACGTTTCGGACCCATGTCCTTATTCATGTCATTCATGTGATTAAAATGCTGGTGCACGGTGCATACCTAAATACACTTTTGAAACAGTGATAGCTTTTATTAGAAGCATGTAATGCATGTATATCACAAAATTGCTTCTGTTCAATATCGAAATGCACCCATGTGGTTTACAATTTTGTCTGGAATATCCCTTTACCCTCACCTTACTTTTGTATTCACAAACTTTACACATTCCTAAATACTCTCCCCCTTGCACCTCATCCCAAAAACATTACTGCAAATCAGCATCTCATCTCATGTCACTCTCCCTTTTGCTTATTCTAGCTGATGGTGACATCTCCCCTAATCCTGGCCCCCACAACTTCCTAGCCTTGCACCCCCATGTGTCCCTTTCAATAGACTTCAAAAACAAAATTCTGGTAACCTTAAAGGGACAGTATACACTCATTTTCATATAACTGCATGTAATAGACACTGCTATAAAGAATAAGATGCACAGATACTGATATAAAAATCCAGTATAAAACTGTTTAAAAACTTACTTAGAAGCTCTCAGTTTAGCTCTGTTAAAAAGGTAACTGGAAAGCCCACTGGAAAATAGGAATTAAGACACCCCCTCCCCCTTCTTTTGCAAATGAAAAGACCCTTTACACAAACAGGAGCAAGCTGGATTAGGTAGCTGACGGTATTCTCCTAAAACTTTGGGGCTTGGTAATGGGTCTGAAAATCAGAGCAATGTTATTTAAAAATAAGCAAAACTATACATAAAAAAACTGTATGAGATATATAAATAGATCATCTACAAAACATTTATGCAAAGAAAAAGTGAGTGTATAATGTCCCTTAAATCTCATTCCTCTTGCATCTAAAGCCACTACCCCTTCACTTGTGCACTCTGGAACTCTCACTCTGTTTGCAACAAGCTCACTTCTATCCATGACTTCTTTATCTCTCTCAATCTTCTGTCTCTCACAGAAACCTGACTCTCTCCTTCAGACACAGCTTCCTCAGCTGCACTGTACCATGGGGGTCTCCACTTCAGCCACACGCCTAGGTCTGATATACACATACACATATATACTGTATACCCTTTGGCGGGTTTATATTTCTAACACTCGAGAACACATGCTGTTATAACTTTTGTGTAAAATATATTTTTTTTAAAGTTTTTTTTGACAGTGTTAATATGAGTGTAAGTGAACTTTATTATATATTTTTGAAGAGCTATCTGGAGATACCCAAATTAGAATCAAAATGTGTCAGGAAGGTTATAGCTACACCATGCCCAAGTACAAAAAGAGGTGTAGTGTGTATTAACCCTTCACTAGCACAGAGAGTAGCACAGTGTGTATTAACCCTTCACTAGCACAGAGAGCTGCACAGTGTGTATTAACCATTCACTAGCACAGAGAGCAGCACAGTGTGTATTAACCCTTCACTAGCACAGAGAGTAGCACAGTGTGTATTAACCCTTCACTAGCACAGAGAGCAGCACAGTGTGTATTAACCCTTCACTAGCACACAGAGCAGTACAGTGTGTATTAACCCTTCACTAGCACAGAGTAGCACAGTGTGTATTAACCCTTCACTAGCACACAGAGCAGCACAGTGTGTATTAACCATTCACTAGCACAGAGAGCAGCACAGTGTGTATTAACCATTCACTAGGCCTACTTAGTAATCCAAAAAAAGATAATGACAAAGGATATACATTTAGCGAATCAACTGCGAAACGCCTATAATTCATATGTTAGTGACCCTTCACAAAAATTCTGGCAGATCTATCAACAATGTAAAAAGGAAAGAGAAACCTTCTTATCGCAAAGGGTTGCACAAGACACCCTCAGAACTAGGTCATTTTATTATAGACATGGGGGGAAAGCTGGGAAGTTCCTGGCAGGCCTTACTAAAGCTAAAAATAAGAAAGTCATGATTGAGGCCCTTAATACCCCTTCAGGCAGAATTACTAAACCTAATGAAATTACTAATTGTGTTTCAGAATATTTTCAAGAGCTGTATGCGAAAGATAAAATAGATCTGGCTTCCAAACATAAATTTTGGCAAAATATCCAAATTCCAAAATGAAATATAGACCAACAAGAGGCACTAAACGCCCCTATTACCCATAACGAGGTAATTAAGGCAATAAAAAAAGCAGCAATAAATATAAAGCTGCAGGCCCCGACCAGATCCCTATAGAACTTTATAAAATCATATTAGAGGATATAGTACAGACATTAGTACTACTGTTTAATAGTTATTATTCTGATGCGAAACCCCCCTCTAGATATTTTTCAGCCTCTCAAATAGTTTTAATATTAGAAAAAAATAAAGACCCGGAACTGATCAGCTCATATAGGCCGATATCTCTTTTAAATAGTGATTATAAAATACTAACTAGTATCCTTGCTGAAAGGCTTAAGCTAATAATAGGTCCCCTCATTCATAAAGACCAGGCTGGCTTTATGCCAGGTCGGAATGCAACAAGTAATTTGAGGAGACTCCAACTGATTTTAAATAAATTTTTCTTAGAGAAGAACGGTCCTTTAAAATCATCTGACGCTGCAATAATATCAGTTGATGCCGAGAAGGCCTTCAACTCCATTTCCTGGGATCATCTGTTTTCCACCCTTCCCAGGTATGGAGTCGAGGGTACCTTCTTAAGCTTCATCAAATTAATCTATAAATCCTCTAACACCTCTATCTTGATGAATAATTCCCACACTATCAACTTCCCACTTCTTAAAGGCTCGAGACAGGGTTGTCCACTCTCCCCCTATCTTTTTAATTTAGCGCTTGAACCTTTAGTAATATACATAAGAAAAGAAATAGAGGGGATTAAAATGGGGAAGAGAATCACTACATTACTGTACGCCGATGACCTTTTAGTCTTGACAGCCAATACAGCTAGTAACATACCAATATTAACACAGATTCTTCAAGAATTTAGCAGCTTCTCAGGGTATAAAGTCAACATGTTAAAATCAGAGATCTTTTGGCTTAAAAAACATAAAGACTCGGCGCAGTCATATTATTTTAAGGAAGCAAATTCCACTTTTGTATACCTGGGGATAACAATGTCTCTGGATAGTAAGGAATGGTACGACCTAAATTATAAGCAGATTCTCATTAAAATTAAATGTGACCTAGGAAATTGGGCTAAATTTCAGCTTACGCTATCTGGCAAAATTAACTTGTTTAAAATGGTGACTTTTCCCAAAATTTTACACTTAAATGCAAAATCTTCCAATTATAATAAAACAAGCAGACATAAAAATAATCAAGCAGCTAATTACACAATTCATATGGGGGGGGGAAAGAAAAGCTAATGCATATAATAAATTAGTTTTATCCAGACGTGACGGGGGACTAGCATTGCCAGATATAGAATTCTATAATTTAGAGTGTATTTCTAAAATAGCGCTTGACTGGCTAACAGAACCAGATTACTATACAGATTTAGTAACAGAAGAATAGTTTGTTCAGCCATACTCTCTGAAGGCCCTGCTTCACTGTAACCCTGATAAATGCCCAGCGAAAATTAAGAAGATGCCTGTTATCTATAATGTAATTCAGGCCTGGTATAAATTATCAAAAAAATTAAATAGTTCTCACCGCTACTCTAAATTTCTGACTATAGCAGGCAATCCAAATTTTACACCAGCCTTAAATTCAAAAATTTTCAACGAATGGGCTAAAAAGGGTTTAAGATATATAGACCAGTTAAGAGACCCGGTTACTGGAGATTGCCGATCAATGCAAGATGTAATTCAAGAATATGACATTTCTAATAAAGATTTTTTTCCTTATTTTCAGATACGGCATTTCCTACAGGTCCTTTTACAGGACATACGGGATGTCACAATTTTTGAAATATTAGAGCCTGCATTTATACTCTTTAAGGCAGGGAAATATAATATAACCACACTATACAAATTAGTCATGAATCAGAAAGGCTTGGATAATGTTAAAAAATTATCAGATTGGTGGAAAGTCTCGGTTGATACTTTATATAAAAGCTATAGGCGAGCAGATGCATCAACACTCGCTACTGCCTGGAGAGAATCACACACAAAAATGATCAATCACACTTATATCACACCGTGGATGAAAGCATCATGGGATAACCTAGGCTCTTCCTGTCCTAAATGTAGACAATTTGAAGCAGACATAAAACACTATGGCCTAGATTTGGAGTTCGGCGGTAGCCGTCAAAACCAGCGTTAGAGGCTCCTAACGCTGGTTTTGGCCGCCCGCTGGTATTTGGAGTCAGTGATTAAAGGGTCTAACGCTCACTTTTCAGCCGCGACTTTTCCATACCGCAGATCCCCCTACGCCATTTGCGTAGCCTATATTTTCAATGGGATCTTTCTAACGCCGGTATTTAGAGTCGTTTCTGAAGTGAGCGTTAGAGCTCTAACGACAATATTCCAGCCGCCTGAAAATAGCAGGAGTTAAGAGCTTTCTGGCTAACGCAGGTTCATAAAGCTCTTAACTACTGTACCCTAAAGTACACTAACACCCATAAACTACCTATGTACCCCTAAACCGAGCTCCCCCCACATCGCCGCCACTCGATTAAAATTTTTAACCCCTAATCTGCCGACCGCCACCTACATTATACTTATGTACCCCTAATCTGCTGCCCCTAACCCCGCCGACCCCTGTATTATATTTATTAACCCCTAACCTGCCCCCCACAACATCGCCGCCAGCTACTTAAAATAATTAACCCCTAATCTTCCGACCGCAAAGCGCCGCCACCTACGTTATCCCTATGTACCCCTAATCTGCTACCCATAACACCGCCGACCCCTATATTATATTTATTAACCCCTAATCTGCCCCCCTCAACGTCGCCGACACCTGCCTACACTTATTAACCCCTAATCTGCCGAGCGGACCTGAGCGCTACTATAATAAAGTTATTAACCCCTAACCCGCCTCACTAACCCTATCATAAATAGTATTAACCCCCTAATCTGCCCTCCCTAACATCGCCGACACCTAACTTCAATTATTAACCCCTAATCTGACGACCGGAGCTCACCGCTATTCTAATAAATGTATTAACCCCTAAAGCTAAGTCTAACCCTAACACTAACACCCCCCTAACTTAAATATAATTTACATCTAACGAAATAAATTAACTCTTATTAAATAAATTATTCCTATTTAAAGCTAAATACTTACCTGTAAAATAAATCCTAATATAGCTACAATATAAATTATAATTATATTATAGCTATTTTAGGATTAATATTTATTTTACAGGCAACTTGGTATTTATTTTAACTAGGTACAATAGCTATTAAATAGTTAAGAACTATTTAATAGCTAAAATAGTTAAAATAATAACAAATTTACCTGTAAAATAAATCCTAACCTAAGATATAATTAAACCTAACACTACCCTATCAATAAAATAATTAAATAAACTACCTACAATTACCTACAATTAACCTAACACTACACTATCAATAAATTAATTAAACACAATTGCTACAAATAAATACAATTAAATAAACTAGCTAAAGTACAAAAAATAAAAAAGAACTAAGTTACAGAAAATAAAAAAATATTTACAAACATAAGAAAAATATTACAACAATTTTAAACTAATTACACCTACTCTAAGCCCCCTAATAAAATAACAAAGCCCCCCAAAATAAAAAATTCCCTACCCTATTCTAAATTAAAAAAGTTACAAGCTCTTTTACCTTACCAGCCCTGAACAGGGCCCTTTGCGGGGCATGCCCCAAGAATTTCAGCTCTTTTGCCTGTAAAAGAATAAATACAATACCCCCCCCCCCCAACATTACAACCCACCACCCACATACCCCTAATCTAACCCAAACCCCCCTTAAATAAACCTAACACTAAGCCCCTGAAGATCTTCCTACCTTGTCTTCACCATCCAGGTATCACCGATCCGTCCTGGCTCCAACATCTTCATCCAACCCAAGCGGGGGTTGGCGATCCATAATCCGGTGCTGAAGAGGTCCAGAAGAGGCTCCAAAGTCTTCCTCCTATCCGGCAAGAAGAGGACATCCGGACCGGCAAGCATCTTCGATCTTCTTCCATCCGGAGCGAAGCGGCAGGATCCTGAAGACCTCCAGCGCGGAACATCCATCCGGACCGACGACTGAACGACGAATGACTGTTCCTTTAAGGGACGTCATCCAAGATGGCGTCCCTCGAATTCCGATTGGCTGATAGGATTCTATCAGCCAATCGGAATTAAGGTAGGAATTTTCTGATTGGCTGATGGAATCAGCCAATCAGAATCTAGTTCAATCCGATTGGCCGATCCAATCAGCCAATCAGATTGAGCTCGCATTCTATTGGCTGATCGGAACAGCCAATAGAATGCGAGCTCAATTGTTAATATTTTTCTTATGTTTGTAAATATTTTTTTATTTTTTGTAACTTAGTTCTTTTTTATTTTTTGTACTTTAGCTAGTTTATTTAATTGCATTTATTTGTAGCAATTGTGTTTAATTAATTTATTGATAGTGTAGTGTTAGGTTAATTGTAGGTAATTGTAGGTAGTTTATTTAATTATTTTATTGATAGGGTAGTGTTAGGTTTAATTATATCTTAGGTTAGGATTTATTTTACAGGTAAATTTGTTATTATTTTAACTATTTTAGCTATTAAATAGTTCTTAACTATTTAATAGCTATTGTACCTAGTTAAAATAAATACCAAGTTGCCTGTAAAATAAATATTAATCCTAAAATAGCTATAATATAATTATAATTTATATTGTAGCTATATTAGGATTTATTTTACAGGTAAGTATTTAGCTTTAAATAGGAATAATTTATTTAATAAGAGTTAATTTATTTCGTTAGATGTAAATTATATTTAAGTTAGGGGGGTGTTAGTGTTAGGGTTAGACTTAGCTTTAGGGGTTAATACATTTATTAGAATAGCGGTGAGCTCCGGTCGTCAGATTAGGGGTTAATAATTGAAGTTAGGTGTCGGCGATGTTAGGGAGGGCAGATTAGGGGGTTAATACTATTTATGATAGGGTTAGTGAGGCGGATTAGGGGTTAATAACTTTATTATAGTAGCGCTCAGGTCCGCTCGGCAGATTAGGGGTTAATAAGTGTAGGCAGGTGTCGGCGACGTTGAGGGGGGCAGATTAGGGGTTAATAAATATAATATAGGGGTCGGCGATGTTAGGGCAGCAGATTAGGGGTACATAGGGATAACGTAGGTTGCGGCGGTTTACGGAGCGGCAGATTAGGGGTTAAAAAAAATATGCAGGGGTCAGCAATAGCGGGGGCGGCAGATTAGGGGTTAATAAGTGTAAGGTTAGGGGTGTTTAGACTCGGGGTTCATGTTAGGGTGTTAGGTGCAGACGTAGGAAGTGTTTCCCCATAGGAAACAATGGGGCTGCGTTAGGAGCTGAACGCTGCTTTTTTGCAGGTGTTAGGTTTTTTTTCAGCTCAAACAGCCCCATTGTTTCCTATGGGAGAATCGTGCACGAGCACGTTTTTGAGGCCGGCCGCGTCCGTAAGCAACTCTGGTATCGAGAGTTGCATTTGCGGTAAAAATGCTCTACGCTCCTTTTTTGGAGCCTAACGCAGCATTTGTTTGAACTCTCGATACCAGAGTTAATTTTATGGTGCGGCCAGAAAAAAGCCCGCGGAGCGTTAACAGCCCTTTTACCGCCAAACTCCAAATCTAGGCCTATTTTTGGGGATTCCCAAAGGTTAGGAAATTCTGGAATAAGATTAATCTTTGGACGAATAAAGTTAATAATACCCAGTTTCAATTAAAAGAAGACCATATCTTTTTCTTTATAGACTTACATAAAGAAGGATTAAATACAAACACACTACATTTAAATACGGTAATAATGGCAGCTAGGCTATTGATTCTTAAATATTGGAAATCGTTTAAAGCCCCTAAGCTTCTCAGAATTTATTCAAAAACTTAAAAACCAACTTATAATGGAACAAATGGATACTTTAATAAATTCTGAGGCACAAATCAAACATTTCTTAATTAAATGGAAGAATGTAATTAACAGCCTTCCTAAAGAAATTCAATTGTTACTAATCTCGCCTTTTCGAGGTACAGAAACTTTAGAATTGGCCCTAATGAATAATGAATTTCCGGAACTACACCTGGAATAACACTATTTAAACGGAAGTCTGCTTGTAGTTTGAGTGGTGGGTGGAAGCAACTTGAGGGAAATGTATTCACTTTTTTTTTTTCCTTTCTCTTTCCTTTTTCTTTTTCCCCCATCTTCTTGGGAAGTTAATATGGTAAAATCACCAACACATTGTTTGGGTATAAGTAACTATGAGAATTATAGAAATTCAGGAATCAAGTGTGAATTTACATATTATTATTTAAATGACTAAAAGCAACTTTGTAATCTTGTAAAAGGGCGGCTTTAATTTATGTATTGTCGTCTCTTGCTTGGTTAGGTTTCTGTTTCTTTTTTTGTTTTTTTCTCATTTCATAAATGTGTTGGTTAGAAATAAATATTAAAAAAAAAAAAAGCTGCACAGTGTGTATTAACCCTTCACTAGCACAGAGAGCAGCACAGTGTGTATTAACCCTTCACTAGCACAGAGAGCAGCACAGCGTGTATTAACCCTTCCCTAGCACAGAGAGCAGCACAGTGTGTATTAACCCTCCACTAGCACAGAGATCAGCACAGTGTGTATTAACCCTTCACTAGCACAGAGGGCAGCACAGTGTGCATTAACCCTCCAATAGCACAGAGGGCAGCACAGTGTGCATTAACCCTCCAATAGCACAGAGATCAACACAGACTGTATTAACCCTTCACTAGCACAGAGAGCAGCTCAGTGTGTATTAACCCTTCACTAGCACTGAGAACAGAACAGGTTGTATTAACCCTTCACTAGCAGAAAGAGCAGGAGAGTGTGTGTTAACTCTTCACTGGCACAGAGAGCAGTACAGTGTGTATTAACCCTTCACTAGCACAGAGGGCATCACAGTGTGTAGTAACCCTTCACTAGCACAGAGATCATCATAGGGTGTATTAACCCTTCACTAGCACAGAGAGCAGCACAGTGTGTATTAACCCTTCATCTGCAAAGAGAGCAACACAGTGTATATTAACCCTTCACTAGCACATACAGCTGCACAGTGTGTATTAACCCTCCACTAGCACAGAGATCAACACAGTGTGTATTAACCCTTCACTAGCACAGAGGGCAGCAGAGTGTGTATTAACCCTTCACTGGCACAGAGGGCAGCACAGTGTGTATTAACCCTTCACTGGCACAGAGGGCAGCACAGTGTGTATTAACCCTTCACTTGCACAGAGGGCAGCACAGTGTGTATTAACCCTTCACTGGCACAGAGAGCAGCACAGTGTGTATTAACCCTTCACTAGCACAGAGGGAAGCACAGTGTATAACAACCCTTCACTAGCACAGAGAGCAGCACAGTGTGTATTAACCCTTCACTAGCACAGAGAGCAGCACAGTGTGTATTAACCCTTCACTAGCACAGAGAACAACACAGTGCATATTAACCCTTCACTAGCACATACAGCTGCACAGTGTGTATTAACCCTCCACTAGCACAGAGATGAGCACAGTGTGTATTAACCCTCCACTAGCACAGAGGGCAGCACAGTGTGTATTAACCCTCCACTAGCACAGAGGGCATCACAGTGTGTATTAACCCTCCACTAGCACAGTGTGTATTAACCCTCCACTAGCACAGAGATCAGCCCAGTGTGTATTAACCCTTCACTGGCACAGAGAGCTGCACATTGTGCATTAACCCTTCATTAGCACAGAGAGCAGCACAGTGTATATTAACCCTTCACTAGCACAGAGATCAGCACAGTGTGTATTAACCCTTCACTAGCACTGAGAACAGAACAGGTTGTATTAACCCTTCACTAGCACTGAGAACAGAACAGGGTATATTAACCCTTCACTATTACAAAGAGCAGCACGGTGTCTATTAACCCTTCTCTCGCACAAAGAGCAACACAGTGTGTATTAACCCTTCCCTAGCACAGAGAGCAGCACAGTGTGTTTTAACCCTTCACAAGCACACAGAGCAGCACAGTGTGTATTAACCCCTTCACTAGCACAGAGAGCAGCACAGTGTGTATTAACCCTTCACTAGCACAGAGAGCAGCACAGTGTGTTTTAACCTTTCACTAGCACAGAGAGCAGCACAGTGTGTATTAACCCTTCACTAGCACAGAAAGTAGCACAGTGTGTATTAACCCTTCCCTAGCACAGAGAGCAGCACAGTGTGTTTTTAACCCTTCACAAGCACAGAGAGCAGCACAGTGTGTATTAACCCTTCACTAGCACAGAGAGCAGCACAGTGTGTATTAACCCTTCACTAGCACAGAGAGCTGCACTGTGTGTATTAACCCTTCACTAGCACAGAGAGCTGCACTGTGTGTATTAACCCTTCACTAGCACAGAGAGCAGCACAGTGTGTATTAACCCTTCACTAGCACAGAGAGCTGCACTGTGTGTATTAACCCTTCACTAGCACAGAGAGCAGCACAGTGTGTATTAACCCTTCACTAGCACAGAGAGCTGCACAGAATGTATTAACCCCTTTACAAAGACAGAGAGCCGCAGAGAGAGTGTATAACCCTTTCACTAGCACTAACATTTAAACAGCAGTTACTATTTTGTTGCCTGGCACAAGCAGGTAAATAACAAGCACTAAAAGGACGACATTTATAAAAACTGATCATTTTTAAGCGGTGCAGAAATAAACACAAACTTATAATCACACAATACACAGAGCCTGACTCACTCACCCGGCTGCAGCTGTACAGAGAAGGGTCTAGCTGCAAACTGGAGCTCCACTCTAGACAGGAAACATGTGACCTCCACTCAAAGCTTTTTTTGTTTTTTTAATCAACTTTAATGTAACAAACAACCTATAGACAATCATTCTGAAAACGAAACATTTTGCAGCTTTCTTGTTCTTCTGAATGTGCACTCACAGTGGTTACCTTATAAATGACAATCAGCATAAACCACTGTGAGTGTACATTAAGAAGAACAAGAAAGCTACAAAATGTTTCATTTTCAGAATGATTGTCTATAGGTTGTTTGTTACATTAAAGTTGATTAAAAAAAAAAAAGCTTTGAGTGGAGGTCACATGTTTCCTGTCTAGAGTCAGCGGAGGTCACATGTTTTCTGTCTGGAGTCAGCGGAGGTCACATGTTTCCTATCTGGAGTCAGTGGAGGTCACATGTTTTCTGTCTAGAGTCAGCGGAGGTCACATGTTTCCTGTCTGGAGTCAGTGGAGGTCACATGTTTCCTGTCTAGAGTGGAGCTCCAGTTTGCAGCTAGACTACTTTGGCTGTACAGGAAGTAAGGGGAAGAACGATATAAAACCACATCTCCCAGAAAATACCCTGAGAAGTCACATGTCAATCAGCAGCCAATCAGGCAAACAGAAAATGTGTCTCAATTTTAAAGACGGGTTGGATGTTTATTAAAATTTAATGCTGCAAATTCATAAGAATGACAGAAACTGAGCACATTGTCCTTGTTATATTATTCCTTAGCAGATACCAGTTACACAATATATATTATTAACACTAGCACATAACAACTACACAATATATATTATTAACACTAGCACATAACAGTTATACAATATATATTATTAACACAAGCACATAACAGCTACACAATATATATTATTAACACTAGCACATAACAGCTACACAATATATATTATTAACACTAGCACATAACAGTTACACAATATATATTATTAACACTAGCACATAACAGTTATACAATATATATTACTAATACTAAAGCCCGTGTACACAGGCCATTTTTTGCAGTACAGCGGTCCCACCCCTTGCTCTCTCCCCCCTCTCTTTTGCTCTCTCTTCCCCCTCTCCTTTGCTCTCTCTCTCTCTCCCCTCTTTTGCTCTCTCTCTCCCCCCTTTCTTTTGCTCTCTCTCCCCTTTCTTTTTCTCTCTCTCCCCCCTCTTTTGTTCTCTCCCCCCTCTTTGGCTCTCTCTCCCCTTTCTTTTTCTCTCTCTCCCCCCTCTTTTGTTCCCTCCCCCCCCCCCTCTTTGGCTCTCTCCCCCCCCCCCTCTTTGGCTCTCCCCCCCCCTCTTTGGCTCTCTCCCCCCCCCCCTCTTTGGCTCTATCTCCCCCCCCTCTTTGGCTCTATCTCCCCCCCCCCCTCTTTGGCTCTATCTCCCCCCCCCCCTCTTTGGCTCTATCTCCCCCCCCTCTTTGGCTCTATCTCCCCCCCCCCTCTTTGGCTCTATCTCCCCCCCTCTTTGGCTCTATCTCTCCCCCCCTCTTTGGCTCTATCTCCCCCCCCCCTCTTTGGCTCTATCTCCCCCCCCTCTTTGGCTCTATCTCCCCCCCCCTCTTTGGCTCTATCTCCCCCCCCTCTTTGGCTCTATCTCCCCCCCCCTCTTTGGCTCTCTCTCCCCCCTCTTTGGCTCTCTCTCCCCCCTCTTTGGCTCTCTCTCTCCCCCCTTTGGCTCTCTCCCCCCCCCCCCCTCTTTGGCTCTCTCCCCCCCCCCTCTTTGGCTCTCTCTCCCCCCCCCCTCTTTGGCTCTCTCTCCCCCCCCTCTTTGACTCTCTTTCTCCCCCCTCTTTGGCTCTCTCCCCTCTTTGGCTCCCTCTCTCCCCCCTCTTTGGCTCCCCCCTTTGGCTCTCCCCCCCTCTTTGGCTCTCTCTCCCCCCTCTTAGGCTCTCTCTCCTCTTTGGCTCTCTCCCCCCCTCTTTGGCTCTCTCCCCCCCTCTTTGGCTCTCTCCACCCCCTCTTTGGCTCTCCCCACCCCCTCTTTGGCTCTCCCCCCCCCCTCTTTGGCTCTCCCCGCCCCCTCTTTGGCTCTCTTCCCCCCCCCCCCTTTGGCTCACTCTCCTCTTTTGCTCTTTCTCTTCTTTGGCTCTCTCTCCTCTTTGGCTCTCTTTCCTCTTTGGCTCTCTCCACCCCTCTCCTTCTCCCTCTCTGGCCACGCCCCCATTGTGGCACCCCGCCCGGCCATGCCCCTCGTGACGCCGGCCACACCCCATCTCGACGCTCCCGTAGGCCAAGCTCCCTGACACTCCGCTTCAGCCTTGCTCTGTGCTGAGTGTCAGGATCCAAACGGCCAGGTATGTTTGTCACATGCAGTCTCTACTGCGCATGACTGCATCTGACAAACATACTTGGCCATTTATTATATAGGATTAACACTAGCACATAACAGCTACACAATATATATTATTAACACTAGCACATAACAGCTACACAATATATATTATTAACACTAGCACATAACAGCTACACAATATATATTATTAACACTAGCACATAACAGTTATACCTCACTCAGGCTAACCAACACTCTTCGAAAATGCCAGCTAAATCTAGAGAGAAAAAAAAAGGGGCGGATGTGAGTTTTGATTCTGCTGAAATTCCTCTCACTATTAATGATAATCAGTCTCTAATACTACAACTTAGTAATCTATTCTCACCCCAGTTTGAGATTATTAAAAAGGAGCTCAGTAGTATTTCGTTAGAACTTAATACACTTAACACAGAAGTGAAACAATTGGCTATCAGAATGTCAGAAGCTGAGGATAGGATATCCGATTTGGAAGATACAATTAATAAACAAGAAAGTATCTTAAGTAAACAATAAGCTAAAATAAAAAAATATTGAGGCAAGGTTAGAAGAACAAGAAGATCGTTCTAGACGAAATAACATTAGGATAGTAGGTATCCCTGAAACCCCAGAATATGATAATTTGATTAAATTTACCTCTTTAATTTTACCCCAAGCTTTAGGATTCCCTCCGCATGCCTTACCCCTATCTATCGAAAGGGCACACAGAATAGGTCCTAGGAAACTTTCTGGAAATAGTCATAACAGAGACAGGGTCTGCATATTTAAACTTTTGAGGTTCCAAGATAAAGTTGAATTGTTGAGATTATATAGAAAATTTGAAACATTTTCCATCAAGGATAAAAAAAAATCCTTCTATTTCAAGATTTCTCTAATGAGACAGTACAAAAAAGGAAAGCCATGTCCCCAATATGTACTTCAATGATAAATAAAGGAATAAAAGCACGTCTCATCTATCCCGCTAAGATTGTAGTCGAGGACAATGTTAATAAAATTCTCTTTTCTGAGGCCTCTAAAGCACAAGAATATATAGACTCTAGAGAAGGTTAGAGGACCCTTATTGTAGTAGTCTGTGATATATTTGGCAGATCGAGTTTCTATTTTTAAATAATGAAACAGGATTATTTGAATTGTCTAATTTTAAGGATTTGCTCTTCTCGGTGTGTTCCCCCCCCCCCCCTTTTTTCTTATTCATTTTTTTTTCTCTCTCCCTTGTCTCTCTCCCCCTTACTTATCAAAAGTTGAAGTGGTGATGAATTTGTGTTGCGCATATTGTGACTTGAGTTTAATGATATGTTTTACGTTAGGTAAAGTTTGATCTTTCACAGAGTTGTAAGAATATATGTGTTAGCGTCTTTTGTTGAATATGATTTTGAAGGTTTTTTTTTTGTCTTCTTTTTTTTTTTTTCTTTCTTATTTTTGCTCTTCTCTAAATGGTTGATACAATAGGGAACTTAAGGATCCTTTTGTGGAATGTGGGGGGTATTAGTAATTCTGTAAAACGGAAACTTATTAAAAAACTAGGATCTCAAAATACCAGTATTGTATTTTTACAAGAAACCCATTTAAAAAACCTAGAATTATCGAAGTTACGTTTCAAGTGGGTAGGAGAGGTACTGGCGACTCCATGTAAAAACAGGAAGGCAGGGGTCGCTATTCTATTAAATAAGAATCTATCATACCAAATTTTACATTGTGAGTTAGACCCAGAAGCAAGATTTATGGTAGTACAAATAAAAATCAACGGAGTTAGATTTGTTCTATGTAATATATATGCACCAAATATATTCTCCAAAGTATTTTGGGAAATGGTAAAGAATAAATTATTCCCATTTGTAACGGAAAGAATGATAATAGGGGGTGATTTTAATCTCTCGCTTTGCCCGGTGATTGATAGATTTTCAAAAAAAAACTTGGCCTCATATAATAAACAAGCTAAATTTATGGAAAAATGTTGTTATCAAATAAAATTAACTGACATTTGGCGACTTCATAACCCTGACCAACGTATATATACATGTGAATCTAAAACATTTAGGACATTCTGCAGAATTGATTTTATTTTAGTAACAGAATCTCTATCACTACAAAAAATGGAAGCAGAAATTGGTGAGATAGTTATTTCGGATCATGCAATTGTCTCTTTGTCGTTCCTTTTTCCTTCTAACCCAGCAAGAGGTAATTTAAATTTTATCTTCCCTCGGTATATGTATAAGAATATGAAATTTAGCCTATGGCTAAAACAAAAATGGAAAGACTATTGTACGTATAATATTTCATATTTCAACAAAATTGAAATTTTTTGGGAAGCCTCTAAGACATTCTTAAGGGGCGAAATTAAGGCATATATGTGTAAAAAGAAAAAGAAAGATAGAATGAGAGAAGTACAATTGGCCAACTTCGTTAGAAATAGTTATAAAAAATATATTACTGACCCTACGCTTGTTCACTGGGAATGTTACTCTAGAGCCAGAGCAGAAAGGGATATATTTTTTTAAACAGAAATCCTTAGAAGAGGAGACTAAACTTAATATACGTTACAAGGGCTATTATGAATGTTCTGCAAAACACCTAGCAAATTTAATTAAAAGCAGGAAGAAAAAGAATTATATTCTATCAATTAAAGACCAAGATAACAGATATACCGAAGTAGCTGATATTAATGTTTTTTTCTTATATTATAAAAATCTATATGCCCAGTCTAGTAACAATAAACAAAATCAAGAGAAATTTTGGTCTCAAATAAAAATTCCTCAAGTAGCAGATGATTCTCTTGAAAGTTTGAATTCCCCCATTTCGTTGAAGGAGATAGGGGATGCAATTGATAGAACTAAAGTAAATAAAGCTGCTGGGCCAGATGCATTCCCCGCAGAATTCTATATGATCCTAGCGGATGAGATTAAGCCTACTCTGGAAAAACTTTTTAATACCTATTTTATGGGCGGCAGCCCACTTTCAGACTATTTTGCGTCCACTAATATCTCTCTTATACCAAAAAAAGATAAAGATCCTGAAGATATGGCCTCTTATAGACCGATCTCGGTACTAAATATAGATTATAAGATTTTAACTTCTATCTTAGCTACTAGACTAATGAAATGTCTTGATAAAATTATACATCAAGATCAAACGGGATTCTTGGTTGCTAGAAACTCATCGAAAAATATTCGAAAAATTATCACCCTTATAGATTATATTTGGAATTTAAACAAAGATGTTAGCAAACAATTTAGACATGATATTGCGCTCTTAACTTTTTTATGCTGTTAAAGCATTTGACTCCATAGAATGGGACTATTTATTTCAGACGTTGGAGAGATTTGGTTTTAAAAACCAATTCCTCCAATTTGTGCGTAATTTATATCATTCTCCTATCTCTTATCTTTTGATTAATGATACTCTTACTTCTGGTATAAGATTGCAAAAAGGCACCAGACAAGGATGTCCCCTCTCGCCCCTACTTTTTAATTTGGCGCTTGAACCTCTTGCGATCTGGTTAAGGCAAGTGATGGAAGGGGTTAATTTTGGTAAAATCTCTCTGAAAACCCTATTATATGCCGATGATTTGTTAATTTTTCTTTATAATACATCCAACTCTATTCCTATAATTTTGGACTCTAAGTCTTTTTGGCTCTTTCTCCGGTTATAAGGTGAATTTTCAGAAAAGTGAAGTGATGTGGATTTCCAAACATAATATCAGGAGAACTAATATTCTGTTTAAAGAAGTGGAGATACTAAGATATCTAGGGATTTTCCTGCATAGAAACCCAGATAAATGGTATGATTTTAATTTTAAGCCTCTGTTACAGAAAATTAAATCTGATTTGAAGTTGTGGGCTGCTCTACCTCTATCATTATCAGCCAAGGTCAGTCTTATCAAGACAATTATTTTTCCCCGTTTGCTTTTTTCCATTACAGAATCTACCTTTATTTTTTACCAAAACGGATTTACGGAAATTAAATGCAAAATTCTCTCAGTTTATTTGGCAAGATAAGAAAAAGCCACAAATTGCTTTGGAAAAACTGATGTATTCTCGTGAAGCAGCTGGCTTAGCTTTACCTAACATTAAGTTCTATAACAGTGCTGCCCTAGGGAAAATTGCAATAGACTGGCTGGCAGAAACAAATTGATTCTCATCTTAAGAAATTGAAAGTTTTATGACATACCCATTTTCTCTTAAAGCATTACTACATATATCTATAAAAGAATTACCCAATAATATTAAGAGCTTAATTTCAATTAAAAATATAATTGCTGCTTGGCAAATTCTTTGTTCAGTAATCGGTATAGAGCATTCGTTTTCTGAATATCTACCGATATTGGGTAATCCTGATTTTTCGCCCGGGATTAATCAAAAAATATTTAGAAGCTGGTCTAATAAGGGGCTTAAAGCAGTCCACCAATTGTTTACAGCTGATGGACAAATAGAAGAATTTGATCATTTGAGAAGCCAATTTAATCTACCAAGTAATAACTTTTTTTCCTATTTTCAAATCCTTCTGTTACGGTTACCCTTAGTCTCGCTGAGAGATGGACCGCTTAGTAGCCTGGATTCCTATTGCTGAAGAGGGGAGAAGCTGCTTTCCATAGGATTCTATACGAGTCTCGCAAATGTAGAATAATCCCCCTATCTGTAGTACAGCTTGGATACCCTTCTGCCCACAAAAACGAGTCAACGCTGCGATTGAGGGTCAACCAAGAACTCAGGACAGGGATGCCCAGCCTGCTTTTTATTGAGGTTACATGCAAAAAACAGGCCACTCTCAGGGGGATTCATAAAATCACCAATCACACATTTGGTACATTTAGATAGAGAGACAACGCCCTTTGACAGGCCACAATAGAATTACATTACTTCAGCAGATAACAAGTTACACACAAGAAAACAATGCAGTCCATCTTATCAACTAGCAGTCTGACTCTGGAGGTGATTAGACAATGGGAATGTTTATCACTAAACTTAATTAGAGCTGATGCCAGCAAACTTGTATTTAGAAAATAGCTTCTTAAAGCTGAACAAAGTTAACTCTTTCAGTTCTGACCAAAGGGTCTGTCACATAGCACTTAACGGTACACAATGAAAACTAATGCTTTTGTAACAGTGCTCCCTTTCTGTGGAACACTCTGGCAGACACGGTCTGACCCCTTTTCGGGGCAGACTAAGGCTGTCCAGACCGCTGGTTATGCGGGGCTGAGGTCGGTTTGTCTGGACAACCCGTCGGCGTTGCCATTCTGTTTCCCAGGTCTGTAAGTAATGGTGAAATTGAAGGGTTGCAACGATAAACTCCAACGTAATAGCCTGCCGTTATCTCCAGAGACCCGGTTCAGCCACACCAACGGGTTATGGTCGGTGACCAGAGTGAACTCCTGCCCATATAAATAGGGAGTCAATTTCTTTAATGCCCACACCAAAGCCAAACACTCCTTCGCGGGGCAGGAGCTTCCGGCTGATGTAGGCAACTGGATGCTCCCCTCCGTCTTCACCTACTTGGCTGAGGACGGCTCCCAGCCCGAACATGGAAGCATCTGTATGGACGATGTATGGACGATAAAGCGTTTGTTAAGGGCGGTGGCCGCCAAGACAGGAGCGTTAATTAGAGCATTTTTGAGAGCCTGGAAAGCCGTTTCACAGTGGGGAGACCTGTCGAGGTAAGTTCTTCTTGGTCAAGTCAGTCAGGTTTGGCAAGTGTGCTGTAGTCTGGTACAAACCGTCTATAGTACCCTGCCGTGACCAGGAAGGCTAGGACCTGAGTCTTAGTGATGGGGGTGGGCCAATTGGCGACAGCTTCTATCTTGGCCTGCTCTGGTCGCTGCTTTCCACACCCCACCCGGTGACCCAGGTACTATACCTCGGCCATCCCAAAGTGGCATTTTTCTGGCTTCAGAGTCAGGCCAGCAGCCGGATCTGATCCAGAACCATTCCTACGTGAGCTAAGTGGTCCTCCCAGGACTCACTGTGGATCGCTATGTCGTCCAGGTAGGCGCAAGCAAAACTCTGGAAGTCATCCAGGAGCCTATCCACCAAGCGCTGGAATGTAGCTGGGGCATTCTTCATCCCAAACGGCATTACCCTAAACTGATATAAGCCGAATGGGGTGACGAATGCCGACTTGGGGATAGCCTCCGGGGCCAGGGGAATCTGCCAGTAACCTTTGCAGAGGTCAATAGTGGTCAGGTAATTTCCCCTGGCTATACGATCGAGTAGCTCATCTACCCTGGGCATAGGGTAAGCGTCCATCACTATCTTTTCAGGACCAATACTATACCTGTGGGGAGACTCTTTTCTAATAGGTCTGGAATGGGTAGACTGTTGGGGTCTTCCTGAGGGGAACAACATACGGCCGTCACGTTCTCTGGTCGCTCAAAATATTCCTTGAGCATGTTTACATGGAATTTCTTTCTAAGATTGTTGTCGTGGAAGCTAGCTATCACATAAGTGGTGTCTCCCCTTTTCTCTACGATCTGGTAGGGGCACTGCTAGGACGCCTGCAATTTGTCTGTCTTCACCGGCTTAAGTACTAACACCTTTTGTCCTATGGTGAAGATTCTCTTTCGGGCCCCCCGATCGTACCATACTTTCTGTCTTCTCTGGGCCGACTGGAGATTAGCCCGCACTGATTTGGCTAATTGCTCCATTCGGTCCCTGAGTTCCAGCACGTATGGCACAATGGGGACACCGTCAGTCTCCATCTCTCCCTCCCAGTGCTCCCGGATCAGGTTTAGGGGTCCCCGTACCTTTCTTCCGTAGAGCAACTCGAAGGGAGAGAACCCTGTCGTTTCCTGGGGCACCTCCCGATAAGCAAATAGGAGGTGCGGCAGGAAGCATTCCCAGTCTCGGTATTCCTGAGTGAACGTCTTGAGCATTTGCTTGAGAGTCCCATTGAACTTCTCACACAGCCCGTTCATCTGGGGGTGGTATGGGGAGCTCAGGAGGGACTTAATTTTGCAAACCTGCCAGAGTTGTTGGGTCAATTCAGCCGTAAATTGGGTGCCTCAGTCGGATAGGATTTCTTTTGGAAATCCTACCCGGGAGAACACCTGTACTAGTGCATTCGCGACCGTATCCGCTTGTATGTTGGATAGGGCGACAGCCTCTGGGTACCTGGTAGCGTAGTCCACTACGGTAAGAATGTAGCGCTTACCAGAGGGACTAGGGGTAGCCAGTGATCCCACTAGGTCAATAGCAACCCGGCTGAAGGGTTCCTCTACAATGGGCATATTTACTAGATGGGCTTTAGGGTGATCGCCTTCCTACTCGTTGACACACATCGCAGGTATTACAGTAAGTTCTAACGTCAGCCTGTACCCCTGGCCAAAAGAATGTGTGAGTAATGCGGTGTAGGGTACGGGTTACGGCTAGGTGGCCTGCTAAGGGGATGTCATGGCCTATCTTGAGGATTTCTTGATGGTATTTGTGGGGCACTACCAGCTGTCGCCTACGCTGTCCCCTTTTCTCTGTCAAGCGGTATAGTTTCCCTTTTTCCCATAAAAATGTTTCGTTATCTGCCCTGCCCCCTCCGGTCTCTGCTCGTTCCCGGTACTTTTGTAAGGTCGGGTCAGTCTTAGACTCTGTCTCGGAAGCATCTGGGGTGTCCCAGGGTATGGGGCCTAACATGTCAGGCAAGGTCGGGGTAGGTCTTACTTGTGTCTCCCGCACTGGTGAGAGTTCTCGCTCCGTCCGGGCTTGGGCTCGTGTAGTCACTGGGTCCGCCTCGTTGTTGTATACTGGAGCATAGGCAGAAGTCATGGGGCCCAAATCGTTGCCCAGTAGTACTTCGGCAGGTAAATTATCCATTATGCCCACGTTCACAGCCCCCTTTCCCGCTCCCCAATCAAGATGCACATCCCCCCCGCCACTCTAACGGCCACAGTCTGTCCGGATCGTTTGTGCTCCGGCACCAAATGACTCTGTACCAGCGTGATAGTAGCCCCTGTGTCTCTCAATCCCTCGGTAGATTGCCCCTCGAGCCATACCTTCTGCCGATGGTGCTGGCGGTTATCTGAGGCAGCATATACAGGATCCGCCTCGTGAAGCGGCCCCAAATATTCCCCCATAGGGGCCTCTTGGTTAACACAGAGGGCCCGGCCGGACGATATGACCCAGAGGGGTAATTGTAATTTCTGGGTGTCTGGTGCGTATTAATGGGGCAGCTAGCCATGAAATGCCCTGGTTGCTTGCATCGGTGGCAAGTCGGTCTGGGACGCTCAGAGCTGTTATTGGGTGGTCCTGAGTGTCGGGCGGGCCCTGCGGGCACTGGGGCTCGGAATTCAGCACGAGGGGGTGCACGGTAAACCTTTCTGGGTTCGACCCGTGCTGGAGCTCGGTAGTTCGTGGGTTCGTGAAGACGGGAGTCATAATGTTCATCGGCCAATTTGGCTGCTTCTTCTAAGGTAGAAGGTCGCCTGTCTCGCAGCCATTCCTTCCCTTGCTGTTCCATGCCATTATAAAAATGTTCTAATAGAAACAATTGTAAAATTTCCTCACCAGTCACCGCTTTACTTCCGCTCATCCAGTGATTTACCGCTCTCCACATTCAGTGCGCCCATTCCATATGGGTATCGTTAGGCTTCTTTTTCGTGCCCCGAAACTGTCGGCGATACGTGTCCGGAGTTACCGCGTACCGTCGTAACAGTGTCTCCTTAACTAGATCATACTGTGTCACTTCCTCAGCACCCAGAGTACGAAAGGCTTCCAGGGCTCGTCCGGATAGTTTCCCAGACAATATTGTGGGCCACTCTCTGTTGGGAATCTGGTGCAGGGCACATTGCCTTTCGAAGTCCGCCAAATATTCATCAATCCCTGTCCCGCTCTCTAGGAAGGGTCGAAATGCCGCATAGGGTATCTTGGGCCTCCCAGCATTTTTGACAGGGATGATTACCTGCGGGGCTTCAGCATTGTGGTGTGCGTTCGCTAGGTTGAGTTCGTGGGCTCGAGTCTTTCGTATATCCTCGTCCGCTTCCGCCATCAACTGCTGTACCAATTCCATGGAGGGGTTCGGCCCGTATAGTGAGAGCCTCTCCCGAACAATCCTGTTTTTTTCGTCACTAATCGTGGTCGGTGTTTCCGCCATTGTGAAGCTCTGATCCAGTTCGGTCAATTCTGCGATCAGCTCTCTCCTCGGCTGGTTGCTGGCGTACCCCCCTCTGCTTTCAAGCAAATCCTTTAGGGTTGTACGCTTCAATTTTTCGTAAGCGCTCTCCATCCGTTCTGTACCTCTCCTAGGAAATCCAGGATAATCCCACCGCTGCCACCAAATGTTACGGTTACCCTTAGTCTCGCTGAGAGATGGACCGCTTAGTAGCCTGGATTCCTATTGCTGAAGAGGGGAGAAGCTGCTTTCCATAGGATTCTATACGAGTCTCGCAAATGTAGAATAATCCCCCTAGCTGTAGTTCAGCTAGGATACCCTTCTGCACACAAAAACGAGTCAACGCTGCGATTGAGGGTCAACCAAGAACTCAGGACAGGGATGCCCAGCCTGCTTTTTATTGAGGTTACATTCAAAAAACAGGCCACTCTCAGGGGGAGGCATAAAATCACCAATCACACATTTGGTACATTTAGATAGAGAGACAACGCCCTTTGACAGGCCACAATAGAATTACATTACTTCAGCAGATAACAAGTTACACACAAGAAAACAATGCAGTCCATCTTATCAACTAGCAGTCTGACTCTGGAGGTGATTAGACAATGGGAATGTTTATCACTAAACTTAATTAGTGCTGATGCCAGCAAACTAGTATTTAGAAAATAGCTTCTTAAAGCTGAACAAAGTTAACTCTTTCAGTTCTGACCGAAGCGTCTGTCACATAGCACTTAACGGTACACAATGAAAACTAATGCTTTTGTAACACCTTCATTTTATAAAATCTAAGAAATGGAACGGCATTGAGGCAGCTGTATGGTCTGCGTTAAGAGCTTGTATTACTATTTCTAGAATTAAACCCCCTTCCATTTCACTACTATACAGTATTATGCTGTCTAAACAAAGCGACTCCTGGTTGGAAAATCTTAGCTCAAAATAGAGGGTAGCAATTCCGAGAATTGACCAAGATAAAATAAGAACTAGTTTTAATTTAATCAATAAACTTCAAATACAAATAAGTTGGAAAGAGAGTCATATGAAGATAATCCATAATGCCTATTACACACCGCAGAGATTGGCCAAAATATACCCTAAACAAAGCTTCCCCTGTCCATGATGTTGCCACATAAATGCTGACAGCTTACATATGTTTGTATATTGTCCTAGAGTGTATCAGTTTTGGAAAAAGGTAGCGTTTTGGTTTCATACTTTGTATGGAACTAATATTTGTTTTGATCCTGACACTATTTTATTGTTTGATCAGTCTACCGGGGTGTCTTCTCCATATAGAAAAAGTGTAAATGTAATCATTCTCCTTGTTAGATATCTTATACTAAAGAACTGGAAAGCCAAAAAGATGCCGGGCTTCTCAGTATTCGTGAAAGAAATTCAAATGCATATAATTTTTTAATCTTTCCACTTGAGAGAAGCTAGGGAAAGAGAAGTTAAGAAGTTTTTAGTAAGATGGCTACCGATTATTAAGTCATATCCAGAAGGAGCTAAAAAAGGGATCTTATATCCATTTTTTAGTTCAGATAGTTTTTCTGATGTGGTTCTTCTGGGTGATTTCCCGGCGGAATGGATTAGGGGTTATAGAGATTCATAACACTAAAGCCCGGAATTGATTCAACTAGGATGCGGAGGAGAGAGGTGTGGGAGTATGTGTTTTTTTTTTTGCTTTTTTTTCTCTTTCGCTTTTTCTGTCCTTATCCTTTTCTGCAGAAAAAAAAATGCCAGAAGTGTAAAAGCAGATTTTGCAATGTTCATGTTTGATGTATTAAATCTAAAGAAAGTGAAAAAGAGTTATTTCTGTGGTAGATGGTACGGTCTAAGTAGACCTTTTCAGAGGATATTGTGTTTTTTAAAGATATCTACTGAAAAGGTGGCCCTGTGAGGTCTGTATTTTTTTGTTTCTCCTTATATTTGTTACACTGATGGCATGTATAAATAAATATTTAAAAAAAAAAAAAAACACTAGCACATAACAGCTACACACTATATATTATTAACACTAGTACATAACAGCTACACACTATATATTATTAACACTAGCACATAACAGTTACACAATATATATTATTAACACTAGCACATAACAGTTACACAATATATTATTAACACTAGCACATAACAGCTACACAATATATATTATTAACACTAGTACATAACAGTTACACAATATATATTATTAACACTAGCACATAACAACTACACAATATATATTATTAACACTAGCACATAACAGCTACACAATATATATTATTAACACTAGCACATAACAGTTACACAATATATATTATTAACCCTAGCACATAACAGCTACATAATATATATTATTAACACTAGCACATAACAGTTACACAATATATATTATTAACATGAGCACACAACAGTTACACAATATATAATATTAACACTAGCACATAACAGTTACACAATATATATTATTAACACTAGCACATAACAGTTACATAATATATATTATTAACACTAGCACATAACATCTACACAATATATATTATTAACACTGGCACATAACAGTTACACATTATATATTATTAACACTAGCACATAACAGCTACACACTATATATTATTAACACTAGCACATAACAGTTACACAATATATATTATTAACACTAGCACATAACAGTTACACAATATATATTAACACTAGCACATAACAGTTACATAATATATATTACTAACACTAGCACATAACAGCTACATAATATATATTATTAACACTAGCACATAAGAGCTACACAATATATATTATTAACACTAGCACATAACAGCTACATAATATATATTAACATAACACTAGCACATAACAGCTACACAATATATATTATTAACAATAGCACATAACTACACAATATATATTATTAACACTAGCACATAACAGTTACACAATATATATTATTAACAATAGCACATATAAGTTACACAATATATATTATTAACACTAGCACATAACAACTACAAAATATATATTATTAACACTGGCCATAACCGCTATACAATATATATTATTAACACTAGTACATAACAGCTACACAATTTATATTATTAACACTAGCACATAACAGTTATACAATATATATTAACACTAGCACATAACAGTTACACAGTATATTTTATTAACACTAGTACATAACTGCTACACAATATATGTATTATGAACACTAGCACATAACAGCTGCACAATATACAGGGAGTGCAGAATTATTAGGCAAATTAGTATTTTGACCACATCATCCTCTTTATGCATGTTGTCTTACTCCAAGCTGTATAGGCTCGAAAGCCTACTACCAATTAAGCATATTAGGTGATGTGCATCTCTGTAATGAGAAGGCGTGTGGTCTAATGACATCAACACCCTATATCAGGTGTGCATAATTATTAGGCAACTTCCTTTCCGTTGGCAAAATGGGTCAAAAGAAGGACCTGACAGGCTCAGAAAAGTAAAAAATAGTGAGATATCTTGCAGAGGGATGCAGCACTCTTAAAATTGCAAAGCTTCTGAAGCGTGATCATCGAACAATCAAGCGTTTCATTCAAAATAGTCAACAGGGTCGCAAGAAGCGTGTGGAAAAACCAAGGCGCAAAATAACTGCCCATGAACTGAGAAAAGTCAAGCGTGCAGCTGCCAAGATGCCACTTGACACCAGTTTGGCCATATTTCAGAGCTGCAACATCACTGGAGTGCCCAAAAGCACAAGGTGTGCAATACTCAGAGACATGGCCAAGGTAAAAAAGGCTGAAAGACGACCACCACTGAACAAGACACACAAGCTGAAACGTCAAGACTGGGCCAAGAAATATCTCAAGACAGATTTTTCTAAGGTTTTATGGACTGATGAAATGAGAGTGAGTCTTGATGGGCCAGATGGATGGGCCCATGGCTGGATTGGTAAAGGGCAGAGAGCTCCAGTCCGACTCAGACGCCAGCAAGGTGGAGGTGGAGTACTGGTTTGGGCTGGTATCATCAAAGATGAGCTTGTGGGGCCTTTTCGGGTTGAGGATGGAGTCAAGCTCAACTCCCAGTCCTACTGCCAGTTTCTGGAAGACACCTTCTTCAAGCAGTGGTACAGGAAGAAGTCTGCATCCTTCAAGAAAAACATGATTTTCATGCAGGACAATGCTCCATCACACGCGTCCAAGTACTCCACAGCGTGGCTGGCAAGAAAGGGTATAAAAGAAGAAAATCTAATGACATGGCCTCCTTGTTCACCTGATCTGAACCCCATTGAGAACCTGTGGTCCATCATCAAATGTGAGATTTACAAGGAGGGAAAACAGTACACCTCTCTGAACAGTGTCTGGGAGGCTGTGGTTGCTTCTGCACGCAATGTTGATGGTGAACAGATCAAAACACTGACAGAATCCATGGATGGCAGGCTTTTGAGTGTCCTTGCAAAGAAAGGTGGCTATATTGGTCACTGATTTGTTTTTGTTTTGTTTTTGAATGTCAGAAATGTATATTTGTGAATGTTGAGATGTTATATTGGTTTCACTGGTAAAAATAAATAATTGAAATGGGTATATATTTGTTTTTTGTTAAGTTGCCTAATAATTATGCACAGTAATAGTCACCTGCACACATAGATATCCCCCTAAAATAGCTATAACTAAAAACAAACTAAAAACTACTTCCAAAACTATTCAGCTTTGATATTAATGAGTTTTTTGTGCTCATTGAGAAAATGGTTGTTGTTCAATAATAAAATAAATCCTCAAAAATACAACTTGCCTAATAATTCTGCACTCCCTGTATATTATTAACAACACTAGCACATAACAGGCACACAATATAAATTATCAACACTAGCACATAACAGCCACACAATATAAATTATCAACACCAGCACATAACAGCTATACAATATATACTATTAACACTAGTACATAATAGTTATACAATTTATATTATTAACACTAGCACATAACTGTTACACAATATATATTATTAACACTAGCACATAACAGCTATACAATATATATTAATAACACTAGCACATAATAGCTACACAATATATATTAACACTAGCACATAACAGCTATACACTATATATTATTAACACTAGCACATAACAGTTACACAATATATATTATTAACACTAGCACATAACAGTTACACAATATAAATTATCACTAGCACATGACAGCTATACAATATATATTATTAGCACTAGCACATAACAGCTAAACAATATATATTATTAACACTTGCACATAACAGTTACACAATATATAATATTAGCACTAGCACATAACAGCTACACTATATATTATTAACACTAGCACATAACAGCTACACATTATATATTATTAACACTAGCACATAACAGCTACACAATATATATTATTAACACTAGCACATAACAGCTACACAATATATATTATTAACATTAGCACACAACAGCTACACAGTATATATTATTAACACTAGCACATATCCGCTACACAATATATATTATTAACACTAGCACATAACAGCTACACAATATATATTATTAACACTAGCACATAACAGCTACACAGTATATATTATTAACACTAGCACATACCAGTTACACAATATATATTATTAGCACTAGCACATAACAACTAAACAATATATATTATTAACACTTGCACATAACAGTTACACAATATATATTATTAACACTAGCACATAACAGTTACACAATATATATTATTAACACTAGCACATAACAGTTACACAATATAAATTATCACTAGCACATGACAGCTATACAATATATATTATTAGCACTAGCACATAACAGTTACACAATATATAATATTAGCACTAGCACATAACAGCTACACTATATATTATTAACACTAGCACATAACAGCTACACATTATATATTATTAACACTAGCACATAACAGCTACACAATATATATTATTAACATTAGCACACAACAGCTACACAGTATATATTATTAACACTAGCACATATCCGCTACACAATATATATTATTAACACTAGCACATAACAGCTACACAATATATATATATTAACACTAGCACATAACAGCTACACAATATATATTATTAACACTAGCACATAACAGCTACACAATATATATTATTAACACTAGCACATAACAGCTATACAATATATATTATTAACACTAGCACATAACAGCTATACAATATATATTATTAACACTAGCACATAACAGTTATACAATATATATTATTAACACTAGCACATAACAGTTATACAATATATATTATTAACACTAGCACATAATAGTTACACAATATATATTATTAACACTAGCACATAACAGCTACACAATATATATTATTAACACTAGCACATAACAGCTACACAATATATATTATTAGCACTAGCACATAACAGCTATACAATATATATTATTAGCACTAGCACATAACAGTTATACAATATATATTATTAACACTAGCACATAACAGCTATACAATATATATTATTAACACTAGCACATAACAGTTATACAATATATATTATTAACACTAGCACATAACAGCTACACAATATATATTATTAACACTAGCACATAACAGCTACACAATATATATTATTAACACTAGCACATAACAGTTACACAATACCTGTATATATTATTAACACTAGCACATAACAACTAAACAATATATATTATTAACACTAGCACATAACAGTTATACAATATATATTATTAACACTAGCACATAACAGTTACACAATATACCGTATTTTTCGCTCCATAAGACGCACTTTTTTCCCTTTCAAAAGTAAGGGAAAATGTCTGTGCGTCTTATGGAGCGAATTTAACTGATAAAAAAAAAATATTAAGAAATGACACCGCACAGCAATGTTCCCTCATATGCGCCCGGCCGCGCATTGATTTTAATAATACACCCACACTACTTTGCAGTGCTGATGTTCCCTAACGAGTGCGGCAGCAAATTGATTTAATTGGCCCTGCACACCTGTCAATCAAGGCCGGCGGCCGCGCATCACAGGGGGCATTGATTATTCTGGAGCCCTTAGCACGCTAACAGTCTGTCAGCGGCAGACCGGCAGTGGTACAGTGCGCACTGCGCAGTTGCGGTGGCAGCATCGTGGCGTGGACTGTATGTGTAAAGGAGCGGTGAAAGGCAGGAGCGTGCTGCCTGCTAAAGAGGACCAAGATGCAAGACTGACTAGCACATGTGAGTGTCACAGCAAGGTGATCAGCGCAGCGACAGGTTCTCTCACACTCTTTGGTGCACCTCCTGTGTCTGTGTCCATCGGGCCAATATAACCAAGTAAGTAAAGTTGTCTAGCACTGCAGGGTTCTTAATGGTAGGTGCCCCAGCCTCCCGGCTATGACTGTCCCGGACCCTGCCTCTCCGGTGTAGACAGTTTGTGGAATTGGCAATCTGCCTCCTTATTCCTTAATGATCATCTTAGCACAATCCATGACACAGCTTTTTTTCATAGACACAGAGACAAAACTCAGAGGGGAGGTTGGCGGGAGTAGAAATTTCTACTCCCGCCAACCTCCCCTCTGAGTTTTGTCTCTGTGTCTATGAAAAAAAGCTGTGTCATGGATTATATATTATATACAGGTATATGCAAGTCTGTGTGAGTTTTCTTCCCCATAAAGGTAACTGCTGATGAAGTCACTAGGGATTTGCAGCACGCATGCCGCTGTTTTACCCTGCCTATCATTTTGGCAGCATAATCATGCCCTCTCACTGCTAATTGATCCTTCTAGTGCTGCTGTGGTAGGGAAATATGTGCCCTTAGCAACATAGAAAAGTACGGTAGTTTAATGTTTACCATATCGATGTAGCTTGCCCAATGAGAACAGGAAAAGAAATCAGAAAGTTTTGTGTATTTATAGTTAGTTATTGTGCTAATAGCTTCCTTTCTACTCTTGTGCAGGTCAACACCCTATCTTGTCTCTTAAACTAAAATTGCTATATTATACATACATAAATAAATCTGTGTATTATAAATATGTATGTGTGTGTGTGTATAGTGTATGTACCCTGCTCTTCATTTTAAAATTATAAATGAAACTACACCTTTTAAAACACTAAAGCAGTGATGGGCAATTAAAGGCATATGAAACTTGTACTCTAAAATTTACTCCATTCTCTTCTTGGTATCCTTTGTTGAAAGTAGGTAGATTCAGGAGTGTGGGCACTATATGGCAATTTTTTCTTGTTTTCCTCCTCTAAAAACTAGGTGCGTCTTATGGTCAGGTGCGTCTTATGGAGCGAAAAATACGGTATATTATTAACATTAGCACACAACAGCTACACAGTATATATTATTAACACTAGCACATAACAGTTACACAATATATATTATTAACACTAGCACATAACAGCTACACAATATATATTATTAACACTAGCACATAACAGCTACACAATATATATTATTAACACTAGCACATAACAGCTACACAATATATATTCTTATCACTAGCACATAACAGCTACACAATATATATTATTAACACTAGCACATAACAGCTACACACTATATATTATTAACACTAGCACATAACAGCTACACAATATATATTATTAACACTAGCACATAACAATTACACAATATATATTATTAACACTAGTACATAACAGCTACACAATATATATTATTAGCACTAGCACATAACAGTTACACAATATATATTATTAGCACTAGCACATAACAGTTACACAATATATATTATTAACACTAGCACATAACACAGCTACACAACATATATTATTAACACTAGCACATAACAGCTACACAATATATATTATTAACACTAGCACATAACAGTTACACAATATATATTATTAACACTAGCACATAACAATTACACAATATATATTATTAACACTAGTACATAACAGCTACACAATATATATTATTAGCACTAGCACATAACAGTTACACAATATATATTATTAGCACTAGCACATAACAGTTACACAATATATATTATTAACACTAGCACATAACACAGCTACACAACATATATTATTAACACTAGCACATAACAGCTACACAATATATATTATTAGCACTAGCACATAACAGTTACACAATATATATTATTAACACTAGCACATAACACAGCTACACAATATATATTATTAACACTAGCACATAACAGCTACACAATATATATTATTAACACTAGCACATAACAGCTACACAATATATATTATTAACACTAGCACATAACAGCTACACAATATATATTATTAACACTAGCACATAACACAGCTACACAATATATATTATTAACACTAGCACATAACAGCTACACAATATATATTATTATCCCTAGCACATAACAGCTACACAATATATATTATTAGCACTAGCACATAACAGCTACATAATATATATTATTAACACTAGCACATAACAGCTACACAATATATATTATTAACACTAGCACATAACAGCTACACAATATATATTATTAACACTAGTACATAACAGCTACACAATATATATTGAACTTGGGGCAAGTCAGTATTAAACTGACAAAAATTGTACATCTGATCAGCACTCACATTCCTGTGAAGGAAATAGGATGGATATTGACTTGGATGAGACTCCTAGGCGGAGTTCAAAGCTAGATTATTAAAATTTAACTTTTATTAGAAATTATTAAAATATATTACAAACACACAAAGACAAAAACTTTTAAAATTGTCGTCTGCTGTGAAGATTATTTCCTTTATTGAGTAAATCCTCAATAGGAATAGATAAGTAACAAGTTAATAGTGGGCTTCAATGATAGACCTCTTTATAACATAGTAATTCAGGAATCTATTATTAAATACTTATTCCTAGGATGTGTGTAAATTGTATAATTGTGTGGTTTATCTCTTACTCAGATTATGATAGTCTAATATAGTCCTTGGGTGGGAGTAAGGTGAATGTTGCTACCATTTACTCTTTGTTCTCATAGAGTTAGACAATTTATTTGAGAGGATGTTAATTTTCATCAGGTCCTTAATTTGCCATGGTATGTACAGTTAGCCAGTGGATCACTAATATTTTGATTTTTGGCTCTTGTGTCTATTATAGTAAAACGGTATACCACATTAGTCTAGTGTTACAGGCAGTTTTATTACTATTCCCAATCAAAATAGGATTTATTTTATTCTTCCCCACTAGATGTCAGTATTGTAACATACAATCACCCTCTGTGTGTAATTACGGTGCTCAGATTCACCAGAGTGCAGTGAAAGTCAGAGAAAATACTGAAAATATTGATGCAAATATATTGGTGAGTTTGCTGTTAGCCTTAATATCACATTAGGATTCTTTAGGAGTCTGTAGGTTATTTTCAGTTTATATTTGGCTCAATGACATTTTGCTTTCAATAAAAGCCAGACACGGGGAGAATAATTTGAAACTTTGTTTCAGCTGTCAAAATTCTTATAGATGAAACAAAATGTTACATTGAGTTATAATGTGATTATGTTTGTTTACAGGGTATCACTTCTCATATATACGTTAAGGTTCCTAAGAAACTGTTATCTCAATTTGCTTTGCGGCTTCAAGCTTAATGCTTGTGTTATTTTCCTTGGTTTCCTCCTAAATTGGATAACTGTGGCGTTTTTATTAGTGTAAATGTATCTGTGTGCATGGGTTTACGCTGTGCATTAACTCTTTATGTACCATACAATTACTGAATGTTATAATTCTTTATTCAAACGGTTAGGCAAATATTTCCTGTTATAGGTTATCACTTTATACCTTCATGTTCCGTCTAATAGTTATATTGTCTGTCCCCACCATAACTCTGTCAGCTATAAATAGATACTTTCCACAGAGATTTACCGGCCTATACCTTATTTCTATTAATAATCATTAGATAGTTTCTATAGTGTTTTACCGGGCTATACCTTAGCGGACTGACCTGTTTCTCTCACAGGTTTATGCATAGATAATAGTAATACTGGGTTTCTAAGGTAGATTACCGGCCTATACCTTGGGTAATTCTAATATAAAAAATGGTAATAGTTGACAGATTTTGCTTTTATAAGGGTATTACATTTATGTTGGAACACCTAAGTTACCGGTCTATACCTTTGGTAATTCAAATAAATGTGCTGGTAATTGTACGGCTAGTTTTGCCTTTGTGATGGTATTGCTTCTAAATTAAAGTACACAAATTACTGGCCTATACCTTGGGTAATTACGATAAAATCAATCATAATTACTAAGTTAGAGCCTATTAGTTACCGGCCTATACCTTAATTTAGAAATTGAGGTTTTATAAAGTGTATACACAAGTTGTACAAACTATTTTTCTAGGGTTCTTACCGGCCTATACCAGGTGAGTAAAGATACTTTAGTTAGATTCCTAATTCAGCAGGTTATCAATTAATACCTGTGAAAAGTTACCGCTCACTATCACAACTTGTTTATCTATTAGTCACATGCATATAAATACAGAGAGTGTGGGGATGGCAGTATGCCTTAATGATTTTAAGTTGTCAAATAACCCCTACACCTCCATTATCATCCAACAGCAGACGGGCTAAAATTTACAAACAGCCACCTTCCCCTAACATGTTTCGCCAGTGACCTGGCTTTGTCAAAGGGTGCGGGCGCGCCTTTGTTCTGATTATTTATTGGCTCCCTACTCCGCCTCCTTGCCGGTTATTTAACCAATTAAGAGAGAGGAGACAGAACCACAAAAAAATTGTCAGACTCATTTTAATAGCAATCCTAGCATTGGATCGTTAGTTTTTCTTATCGTGTTATTCGTTAAGGTGGATTCTGTGTGAAATTAAAAAAACATAATTTCAAACTAAAATGTATACTCTTCTAATCCTTTATTCCTTATTTTCTGGTTAGTCTCGATTACATCTATTCCCTACACTGAATTAAGAATTATATTGGGAATTATATGGAGCTACATTTTATCTATGCTTAGATAATCCGGTTTCAATCCATTTAGTTAATTGTTATAACTGCTAAGTATTCAGCCTTTATTTTTATCTGGACTCCAGAAATATTTTATCAACAGTCTATTTTTATTCACAGAATATTTCAATTTTTGGATTAATGTTTGGCTCATAGTTTTAAGATATTGGAATTTGTCTATATCTTATGTGAGATCAATTTAATGTTATTTTTTATTAGTAAATCGTTTGAGATCCAGTTTTCTCCCATATATTTCTTTAAGTGTTCAAATATCCCACCAAAAGTGAATTACATTAATATACTGTGATAAAAATTAAAATTAATACCTGCTATAATAGGACAGGTAACTACTTTTTAAATTAATGAGGTGAATGTGAATAGCATCGCCTGATGTTATTACTTATGAGTGATCTGTTATAAATTAGTGTGTCTAACATAAAAAGGTTTTTAAAATAAGATGGGGTGATCTAAAAAAATTATCAAAGTGACTCTATGGGCAAACAAAGTGTATTAAAATCTATTAATGTTAGTGTGAAAGTGATGTTTTTGATCTCTTTTCGTAAGTGAGTCTCCTACTCAAAAAAATTTAATTTTTTTAACAAAAAAAAAAAAAAAAAAAAAAGGAAATGAAGTGCACTTATTAAATTGAACTTAATGTGTATTGCATTTCTTATACTAAAACATAATAAGTGGTTTGAAGTGCATTTAGTGGATATTGTTACAAAGTTGGACTCGTACGATTTATTATTATAAACAGAGGAATTTATTTTGAAGATCTTATTTTTTGGCATAATCTTGATATTAAAATAAATTTTAATGTTGTTTAATTAGGGTTGTAACGAATACGATTTTATCCAAATTCTTTTATTGGTTAAGAGGATTACCACATAAATGGATTCTGTTTTTACTCTTACATGAGTATCAACCTTACAGATAGGAAAAATTAAAAAAAGAAAGCAGATGGATTTACCTTCTGAATTCAGTTCAACCGCATGGCCTAAATGAACATAACAACTATTTTTCCTATCTGTAAGGTTGATACTCATGTAAGAGTAAAAACAGAATCCATTTATGTGGTAATCCTCTTAACCAATAAAAGAATTTGGATAAAATCGTATTCGTTACAACCCTAATTAAACAACATTAAAATTTATTTTAATATCAAGATTATGCCAAAAAATAAGATCTTCAAAATAAATTCCTCTGTTTATAATAATAAATCGTACGAGTCCAACTTTGTAACAATATCCACTAAATGCACTTCAAACCACTTATTATGTTTTAGTATAAGAAATGCAATACACATTAAGTTCAATTTAATAAGTGCACTTCATTTCCTTTTTTTTTTTTTTTTTTTTTTTTTTTAAAAAATTAAATTTTTTTGAGTAGGAGACTCACTTACGAAAAGAGATCAAAAACATCACTTTCACACTAACATTAATAGATTTTAATACACTTTGTTTGCCCATAGAGTCACTTTGATAATTTTTTTAGATCACCCCATCTTATTTTAAAAACCTTTTTATGTTAGACACACTAATTTATAACAGATCACTCATAAGTAATAACATCAGGCGATGCTATTCACATTCACCTCATTAATTTAAAAAGTAGTTACCTGTCCTATTATAGCAGGTATTAATTTTAATTTTTATCACAGTATATTAATGTAATTCACTTTTGGTGGGATATTTGAACACTTAAAGAAATATATGGGAGAAAACTGGATCTCAAACGATTTACTAATAAAAAATAACATTAAATTGATCTCACATAAGATATAGACAAATTCCAATATCTTAAAACTATGAGCCAAACATTAATCCAAAAATTGAAATATTCTGTGAATAAAAATAGACTGTTGATAAAATATTTCTGGAGTCCAGATAAAAATAAAGGCTGAATACTTAGCAGTTATAACAATTAACTAAATGGATTGAAACCGGATTATCTAAGCATAGATAAAATGTAGCTCCATATAATTCCCAATATAATTCTTAATTCAGTGTAGGGAATAGATGTAATCGAGACTAACCAGAAAATAAGGAATAAAGGATTAGAAGAGTATACATTTTAGTTTGAAATTATGTTTTTTTAATTTCACACAGAATCCACCTTAACGAATAACACGATAAGAAAAACTAACGATCCAATGCTAGGATTGCTATTAAAATGAGTCTGACAATTTTTTTGTGGTTCTGTCTCCTCTCTCTTTATTGGTTAAATAACCGGCAAGGAGGCGGAGTAGGGAGCCAATAAATAATCAGAACAAAGGCGCGCCCGCACCCTTTGACAAAGCCAGGTCACTGGCGAAACATGTTAGGGGAAGGTGGCTGTTTGTAAATTTTAGCCCGTCTGCTGTTGGATGATAATGGAGGTGTAGGGGTTATTTGACAACTTAAAATCATTAAGGCATACTGCCATCCCCACACTCTCTGTATTTATATGCATGTGACTAATAGATAAACAAGTTGTGATAGTGAGCGGTAACTTTTCACAGGTATTAATTGATAACCTGCTGAATTAGGAATCTAACTAAAGTATCTTTACTCACCTGGTATAGGCCGGTAAGAACCCTAGAAAAATAGTTTGTACAACTTGTGTATACACTTTATAAAACCTCAATCTCTAAATTAAGGTATAGGCCGGTAACTAATAGGCTCTAACTTAGTAATTATGATTGATTTTATCGTAATTACCCAAGGTATAGGCCAGTAATTTGTGTACTTTAATTTAGAAGCAATACCATCACAAAGGCAAAACTAGCCGTACAATTACCAGCACATTTATTTGAATTACCAAAGGTATAGACCGGTAACTTAGGTGTTCCAACATAAATGTAATACCCTTATAAAAGCAAAATCTGTCAACTATTACCATTTTTTATATTAGAATTACCCAAGGTATAGGCCGGTAATCTACCTTAGAAACCCAGTATTACTATTATCTATGCATAAACCTGTGAGAGAAACAGGTCAGTCCGCTAAGGTATAGCCCGGTAAAACACTATAGAAACTATCTAATGATTATTAATAGAAATAAGGTATAGGCCGGTAAATCTCTGTGGAAAGTATCTATTTATAGCTGACAGAGTTATGGTGGGGACAGACAATATAACTATTAGACGGAACATGAAGGTATAAAGTGATAACCTATAACAGGAAATATTTGCCTAACCGTTTGAATAAAGAATTATAACATTCAGTAATTGTATGGTACATAAAGAGTTAATGCACAGCGTAAACCCATGCACACAGATACATTTACACTAATAAAAACGCCACAGTTATCCAATTTAGGAGGAAACCAAGGAAAATAACACAAGCATTAAGCTTGAAGCCGCAAAGCAAATTGAGATAACAGTTTCTTAGGAACCTTAACGTATATATGAGAAGTGATACCCTGTAAACAAACATAATCACATTATAACTCAATGTAACATTTTGTTTCATCTATAAGAATTTTGACAGCTGAAACAAAGTTTCAAATTATTCTCCCCGTGTCTGGCTTTTATTGAAAGCAAAATGTCATTGAGCCAAATATAAACTGAAAATAACCTACAGACTCCTAAAGAATCCTAATGTGATATTAAGGCTAACAGCAAACTCACCAATATATTTGCATCAATATTTTCAGTATTTTCTCTGACTTTCACTGCACTCTGGTGAATCTGAGCACCGTAATTACACACAGAGGGTGATTGTATGTTACAATACTGACATCTAGTGGGGAAGAATAAAATAAATCCTATTTTGATTGGGAATAGTTATAAAACTGCCTGTAACACTAGACTAATGTGGTATACCGTTTTACTATAATAGACACAAGAGCCAAAAATCCAAATATTAGTGATCCACTGGCTAACTGTACATACCATGGCAAATTAAGGACCTGATGAAAATTAACATCCTCTCAAATAAATTGTCTAACTCTATGAGAACAAAGAGTAAATGGTAGCAACATTCACCTTACTCCCACCCAAGGACTATATTAGACTATCATAATCTGAGTAAGAGATAAACCACACAATTATACAATTTACACACATCCTAGGAATAAGTATTTAATAATAGATTCCTGAATTACTATGTTATAAAGAGGTCTATCATTGAAGCCCACTATTAACTTGTTACTTATCTATTCCTATTGAGGATTTACTCAATAAAGGAAATAATCTTCACAGCAGACGACAATTTTAAAAGTTTTTGTCTTTGTGTGTTTGTAATATATTTTAATAATTTCTAATAAAAGTTAAATTTTAATAATCTAGCTTTGAACTCCGCCTAGGAGTCTCATCCAAGTCAATATCCATCCTATTTCCTTCACAGGAATGTGAGTGCTGATCAGATGTACAATTTTTGTCAGTTTAATACTGACTTGCCCCAAGTTCAAAATAAAAGTACATAGCACCCCACTTTTCTCGTTATTATATAACCCAGCTATAAGATTAAGCTGGTTTATTCAGAGTTAATAAAATTCCTGTATTAACACAATAGTAGTGCCTTAGTACATCCTTTTTCTCGTTGTTTACAATATATATTATTAACACTAGCACATAACAGCTACACAATATATATTATTAACACTAGTACATAACAGCTACACAATATATATTATTAACACTAGCACATAACAGCTACACAATATATATTATTAACACTAGCACATAACAGCTACACAATATATATTATTAACACTAGCTCATAACAGTTACACAATATATATTATTAACACTAGCACATAACAGCTACACAATATATATTATTAACACTAGCACATAACAGTTACACTATATATATATTATTAACACTAGCACATAACTGCTACACAATATATTTTATTAACACTAGCACATAACATCTGCACAATATATATTATTAACATTAGCACATAACAGCTACACAATATATATTATTAACACTAGCACATAACAGCTAAACAATATATATTATTAACAATTGCACATAACTGCTACACAATGGGCGCGATCCGATATCGATCGCAGTTTGCGGCGCAAGCGAGGAGACCGGCGTCGCCCGCAGTTTCAGCTCGCAACTCGAGCCATCCCATATAAGTCGCCGTAAGTCTCACAAACCAGCGATGTCCAGAAATCTGCGTAAGTACAAATTTCTGGCGTCGCCAGTGACTTGCGGCACGTTAGAATCTGCCGGCGCCTATAAAACCTGACTAAAGTTTAAAACACCCGCACTGTCTAACACGCCTCCCTAACATAGCCCGCACTGTCTAACACGCCTCCCTAACATAGCCCGCACTGTCTAACCCTCTATCCGCTATCCCCCCTCACTAGCCTAACAATAAAAAAAGCTATTAACCCCTAAACCGCCGCTCCTTTACCCCGCCGCAACCTAATAAAGTTATTAACCCCTAAACCGCCGCTCCCGTACCCCGCCGCCAGCTATATTATATCTATAACCCCCTAAAGTGAGCCCCTAACACCGCCGCCATCTATATTAAAATTATTAACCCCTAATGTAAGCCCCTTACACCGCCGCCATCTCTATTAAAATGATTAACCCCTAATTTAATCTACCTACCCCGCCGCCAGCTATATTATCTATATTAACCCTAAGTATATTATAGTTAATATAGTTATTACATTATATATATATTAACTATATTAACCCTAATTATATTAGGGTTAATATAGTTACTATAGTATTTATATTAACTATATTAACTCTATCTAACCCTAACACCCCTAACTATATTTATATTAAATTAATCTAATTCATTTATAAACTAAAATATTCCTATTTAAATCTAAATACTTACCTATAAAATAAACCCTAAGATAGCTACAATATAATTAATAATTAAATTGTAGCTATGTTAGGGTTAATATTTATTTTACAGGTAAATAGTTAATTATTTTAACTAGGTATAATAGATATTAAATAGTTATTAACTATTTAATATATACCTAGTTAAAATAATTACCCAATTACCTGTAAAATAAATCCTAACCTAAGTTACAAATACACCTACACTATCAATAAATGTAATAAACTACAAACATCTATCTAAAAATACAATTAAATTAACTAAACTAAATTACAAAAAAAAACAAACACTAAATAACAAAAAATAAAAAAAAGATTAAAAGATTTTTAAGCTAATTACACCTATTCTAAGCCCCCTAATAAAATAATAAACCCCCAAAATAACAAAAATTCCCTGCCCTATTCTAAATTAAACAAATTTCAAAGCTCTTTACCTTACCAGCCCTTAAAAGGGCCTTTTGTGGGGCATGCCCCAAAGAATTCAGCTCTTTTGCATTCAATAAATACAATCCCCCCCCCCATTACAACCCACCACCCACATACCCCTATTCTAAACCCACCCAAACCCCCCTTAATAAATCCTAACACTACCCCCCTGAAGATCTCCCTACCTTGTCTTCACCACACCGGGCCGAACTCCTGATCCGATCCGGGCGATGTCGTCCTCCAAGCGGCAAAGAAGAAATCTTCCTCCGGCGATGTCATCCTCCAAGCGGCAAAGAAGAATTCTTCCTCCGGCGACGTCTTCCTCCAAGCGGCAAAGAAGAAATCTTCCTCCGGCGACGTCTTCCTCCAAGCGGCAGCAAAGTCTTCATTCTTCCGGCGGCATCTTCAATCTTCTTTCTTCGCTCCGCCGCCGCGGAGCATCCATCCCGGCCGACTGCTAAACTTGGAATGAGGTACCTTTAAATGACGTCATCCAAGATGGCGTCCGCCGAATTCCGATTGGCTGATAGGATTCTATCAGCCAATCGGAATTAAGTTAAAAAAATCTGATTGGCTGATTGAATCAGCCAATCAGATTCAAGTTCAATCCGATTGGCTGATCCAATCAGCCAATCAGATTGAGCTCGCATTCTATTGGCTGATCGGAACAACCAATAGAATGCGAGCTCAATCTGATTGGCTGATTGGATCAGCCAATCGGATTGAACTTGAATCTGATTGGCTGATTCAATCAGCCAATCAGATTTTTTTAACTTAATTCCGATTGGCTGATAGAATCCTATCAGCCAATCGGAATTCGGCGGACGCCATCTTGGATGACGTCATTTAAAGGTACCTCATTCCAAGTTTAGCAGTCGGCCGGGATGGATGCTCCGCGGCGGCGGAGCGAAGAAAGAAGATTGAAGATGCCGCCGGAAGAATGAAGACTTTGCTGCCGCTTGGAGGAAGACGTCGCCGGAGGAAGATTTCTTCTTTGCCGCTTGGAGGAAGACGTCGCCGGAGGAAGAATTCTTCTTTGCCGCTTGGAGGATGACATCGCCGGAGGAAGATTTCTTCTTTGCCGCTTGGAGGACGACATCGCCCGGATCGGATCAGGAGTTCGGCCCGGTGTGGTGAAGACAAGGTAGGGAGATCTTCAGGGGGGTAGTGTTAGGATTTATTAAGGGGGGTTTGGGTGGGTTTAGAATAGTGGTATGTGGGTGGTGGGTTGTAATGGGGGGGGGGGATTGTATTTATTGAATGCAAAAGAGCTGAATTCTTTGGGGCATGCCCCACAAAAGGCCCTTTTAAGGGCTGGTAAGGTAAAGAGCTTTGAAATTTGTTTAATTTAGAATAGGGCAGGGAATTTTTGTTATTTTGGGGGTTTATTATTTTATTAGGGGGCTTAGAATAGGTGTAATTAGCTTAAAAATCTTTTAATCTTTTTTTTATTTTTTGTAATTTAGTGTTTGTTTTTTTTTGTAATTTAGTTTAGTTAATTTAATTGTATTTTTAGATAGATGTTTGTAGTTTATTACATTTATTGATAGTGTAGGTGTATTTGTAACTTAGGTTAGGATTTATTTTACAGGTAATTGGGTAATTATTTTAACTAGGTATATATTAAATAGTTAATAACTATTTAATATCTATTATACCTAGTTAAAATAATTAACTATTTACCTGTAAAATAAATATTAACCCTAACATAGCTACAATTTAATTATTAATTATATTGTAGCTATCTTAGGGTTTATTTTATAGGTAAGTATTTAGATTTAAATAGGAATATTTTAGTTTATAAATGAATTAGATTAATTTAATATAAATATAGTTAGGGGTGTTAGGGTTAGATAGAGTTAATATAGTTAATATAAATACTATAGTAACTATATTAACCCTAATATAATTAGGGTTAATATAGTTAATATATATAATGTAATAACTATATTAACTATAATATACTTAGGGTTAATATAGATAACATAGCTGGCGGCGGGGTAGGTAGATTAAATTAGGGGTTAATAATTTTTATATAGGTGGCGGCGGTGTAAGGGGTCAGATTACGGGATAGATAAGGTAGATGGCAGCGGTTTTAGGGGCTCACAGTAGGGGGTTAGTTTATGTAGATGGCGGCGGGGTCGGGGAGCGGCGTTTTAGGGGGTAATAACTTTATTAGGGATTTCGGGGGGGGGGGGGATCGCGGTTGACAGGGAGATAGACATTGCGCATGCGTTAGGTGTTAGGTTTATTTTAGAAGATCGCGGTTGACAGGGAGATAGACATTGCGCATGCGTTAGGTGTTAGGTTTATTTTAGAAGATCGCGGTTGACAGGGAGATAGACATTGCGCATGCGTTAGGTGTTAGGTTTATTTTAGAAGATCGCGGTTGACAGGGAGATAGACATTGCGCATGCGTTAGGTGTTAGGTTTATTTTAGCTGCTAGTTTAGGGAGTTACGGGGCTCCAATAGTCAGCGTAAGGCTTCTTACGGCTGCTTTTTGTGGCGAGGTGAAAATGGAGTAAGTTTTCTCCATTCTCGCCACGTAAGTCCTTACGCTGCATATTGGATACCAAACTGCGCGGGTTTGGTATACCTGCCTATGGCCCAAAAAACTGCGGGCGACGGCAGAAATATACGGGCGTAACTTCTAGCTTACGCCGTATATAGGATACCAAATCCGCGCAATTATTGGCGTCGCCGGCTTTTGCGGGCGACGCTTTATATCGGATCGACCCCAATATATATTATTAACACTAGCACATAACAGCTACACACTATATATTATTAACACTAGCACATAACAGTTACACAATATATATTATTAACACTAGCACATAACAGCTATACAATATATATTATTAAAACTAGCACATAACAGCTACAGAGTATATATTATTAACATCAACATATAAAAGCTATAAAATATATATTATTAACACTAGCACATAACAGTTACACAATATATATTATTAACTCTAGCACATAAATGCTACACAATATATATTATTAACACTAGTACATAACTGCTACACAATATATGTATTATTAACACTAGCACATAAGAGCTACACAATATATATTATTAACACTAGCACATAAAAGCTATACACTATATATTTTTAACACTAGCACATAACAGCTACACAATATATATTATTAACACTAGCACATAACAGCTATACACTATATATTATCAACACCAGCACATAACAGCTATAACATATATATTATTAACACTAGCACATAAAAGCTACACAATATAAATTAACACTAGCAGATAACAGCTACACAATATATATTATTAAAATTAGCACATAACAGCTACACAATATATATTATTAACACCAACATATAAAAGCTATAAAATATATATTATTAACACTATCACATAAAAGCTACACAATTTATATTATTAACACTAGCACATAACAGTTACACAATATATATTATTAACACTAGAACATAACAGTTACACAATATATATTATTAACACTAGTATGTAACAGCTACACAATATATATTATTAACACTAGTACATAATAGTTATACAATTTATATTATTAACACTAGTACATAATAGTTATACAATTTATATTATTAACACTAGCACATAACAGTTACACAATATATATTATTAAACACTAGCACATAACAGCTATACAATATATATTAATAACACTAGCACATAATAGCTACACAATATATATTATTAACACTAGCACATAACAGCTATACACTATATATTATCAACACCAGCACATAACGGCTATAAAATATATATTATTAACACTAGCACTTAGAAGCTACACAATTTATATTATTAACACTAGCACATAACAGCTACACAATATATATTATTAACACTAGCACATAATAGTTACACAATATATATTATTAACACTAGCACATAACAGCTATACAATATATATTATTAACACTAGCACATAACAGCTACGCACTATATTTTATTAACACTAGCACATAACAGTTACACAATATATTACTAACACTAGCACATAACAGTTACACAATATATATTATTAACACTAGCACATAACAGTTACACAATATATATTATTATCACTAGCACATAACAGTTGTACAATATATATTATTAACACTAGCACATAACAGCTACACACTATATATTATTAACACTAGCACATAACAGCTACACAATATATATTATTATCACTAGCACATAACAGCTATACAATATATATTATTAACACTAGCACATAACAGCTGCACACTATATATTATTAACACTAGCACCTAACAGTTACTCAATATATATTATTAACACTAGCACATAACAGTTACACAATGTATATTATTAACACTAGCACATAACAGCTACACAATATATATTACTAACACTAGTACATAACTGTTGCTTAATATACAGTACATTATTAACACTGGCACATAACAGCTACACAATATATATATTTTTAATACTAGCACATAACAGCTACACAATATATATTATTAACACCAGCACATAACAGCTACACAATATATATTATTAACATTAGCAAATAATAGCTACATTATATATATTATTAACACTAGCACATTACAGCTACACAATATATATTATTAACACTAGAACATAACAGTTACACAATATATATTATTAACACTACTACATAACAGCTACACAATATATATTATTAACACTAGTACATAATAGTTATACAATTTATATTATTAACACTAGTACATAATAGTTATACAATTTATATTATTAACACTAGCACATAACAGTTACACAATATATATTATTAAACACTAGCACATAACAGCTATACAATATATATTAATAACACTAGCACATAATAGCTACACAATATATATTATTAACACTAGCACATAACAGTTACACAATATATATTATTAACACTAGCACATAACAGGTACACAATATATATTATTAACACTAGCACATAACAGTTACACAATATATATTATTAACACTAGCACATAACTGGTACACAATTTATGTATTATTAACACTAGCACATAACAGCTACAAAATATATATTATTAACACTAGCACATAACAGCTATACACTATATATTATTAACACTAGCACATAATAGCTATACAATATATATTAACACTAGCACATAACAGCTACACAATATATATTATTAACACTAGCACATAACAGTTACACATTATATATTAACACTAGCACATAACAGCTACACAATATATATTATTAACGCTAGCATATAACAGTTACACAATATATATTATTAACCCTAGCACATAAAAGCTACACAATATACCGTATTGACCTGAGTATAGGCCGCACTTTTTTACCCTAATGCAAATCTTTAAATTAGCGGTGCGGCCTATATTCAGACGCGGTCTATAATCGGAAGCTATACAGCAGTTTTTACCGCAGTGTAACTGTGTGTGCTATGGGGGCAGTTGGAGGCTGGAGCGGAGCAGACAGTAGAAGAATACACAGCAGCAGTGAGGATCATGACAATGGGGGCTGCTGTGGGCATCTAGGGCTGGGCAGTGGGCGGACAGACTTGAAGATGGCTTAAGCTGAGAGTGGAGCCTGGTCAAGCCCTCTGGGTATTGTAGTCCTTTGCACGGAAATCCTGTGCCCGGAAGTAAAGAGGTTCACGCTGTGGTAAGTTCAGGAATTTCCCGTATTACAGATTCTGGTCTCTCTCTGGTTTTGCAGGGACAGAAGAGGAAGCAGTGTGGAGGTGCTGTGGGGTCAGGTAGGGTATTTTGTTAAGCTATTATAAGGACATACATTTACAGCTGTTGGCATATTCTCAATAGGAATATAAACTATAAAGGTGGTGGTATTTTTTGTACAGAAACCAGAACACTTGTTGTCATTGAAATATAAAACATTGTTGGTATATTATTAACACTAGCACATAACAGCTAAACAATATATATTATTAACACTGGCACATAACAGCTACACAATATATATTATTAACAATAGCACATAACAGCTACACAATATATATTATTATCACTAGTAAATAACAGCTACACAATATATATTATTAACACTAGCACATAACAGCTACACAATATATATTATTAACACTAGCACATAACAGCTACACAATATATATTATTAACACTAGCACATAACAGCTACACAATATATATTATTAACACTAGCACATAACAGCTATACAATATATATTATTAACACTAGCACATAACAGTTATACAATATATATTATTAACACTAGCACATAACAGTTATACAATATATATTATTAACACTAGCACATAACAGTTATACAATATATATTATTAACACTAGCACATAACAGCTACACAATATATATTATTAACACTAGCACATAACAGCTACACACTATATATTATTAACACTAGCACATAACAGATATACAATATCTATTATTAACACTAGCACATAACAGTTACACAATATACATTATTAACACTAGCACATAACAGCTAAACACTATATATTATTAACACTAGCACATAACAGATATACAATATATATTATTAACACTAGCACATAACAGATATATAATATATATTATTAACACTAGCACATAACAGCTACACAATATATATTATTAACACTAGCACATAACAGCTAAACAATATATATTATTAACACTAGCACACAACCGTTACACAATATATATTACTAACACTAGCACATAACTGCTACACAATATATGTATTATTAACACTAGCACATAACAGCTACACAATATATATTATTAACACTAGCACATAACAGCTAAACAATATATATTATTAACACTAGCACACAACCGTTACACAATATATATTACTAACACTAGCACATAACTGCTACACAATATATTTTATTAACACTAGCACATAACAGCTGCACAATATATATTATTAACATTAGCACACAACAGCTACACAGTATATATTATTAACACTAGCACATAACAGTTACACAATATATATTATTAGCACTAGCACATAACAACTAAACAATATATATTATTAACATTAGCACACAACAGCTACACAGTATATATTATTAACACTAGCACATAACAGTTTCACAATTTATATAATTAGCACCAGCACATAACAACTAAACAATATATATTATTAACACTAGCACATAACAGCTACACAATATATATTATTAACACTAGCACATAACAGTTACAGAATATATATTATTAACAATAGCAGATAACAGCTATACAATATATATTATTAAAACTAGCACATAACAGCTACAGAGTATATATTATTAACACCAACATATAAAAGCTATAAAATATATATTATTAACACTAGCACATAACAGTTACACAATATATAGTATTAACTCTAGCACATAACTGCTACACAATATATATTATTAACACTTGTACATAACTGCTACACAATTTATGTATTATTAACACTAGCAGATAACAGCTACAAAATATATATTATTAACACTAGCACATAACAGCTATACACTATATATTATTAACACTAGCACATAACAGCTACACAATATATATTATTAACACTAGCACATAACAGCTACACAATATACATTATTAACACTAGCACATAACAACTATACACTATATATTATTAACACTAGCACATAACAGCTACACAATATATATTATTAACACTAGAACATAACAGCTATACACTACATATTATCAACACCAGCACATAACAGCTATAACATATATATTATTAACACTAGCACATAAAAGCTACACAATATATATTATTAACACTAGCAGATAACAGCTACACAATATATATATTATTAAAATTAGCACATAACAGCTACACAATATATATTATTAACACCAACATATAAAAGCTATAAAATATATAATATTAACACTAGCACATAACAGTTACACAATATATATTGTTAACACTAGAACATAACAGTTACACAATATATATTATTAACACTAGTACATAACAGCTACACAATATATATTATTAACACTAGTACATAATAGTTATACAATTTATATTATTAACACTAGTACATAATAGTTATACAATTTATATTATTAACACTAGTACATAACAGCTACACAATATATATTATTAACACTAGCACATAATAGTTACACAATATATATTATTAACACTAGTACATAACAGCTACACAATATATATTATTAACACTAGCACATAATAGTTACACAATATATATTATTAACACTAGTACATAACAGCTACACAATATATATTATTAACACTAGCACATAATAGTTACACAATATATATTATTAACACTAGTACATAACAGCTATACAATATATATTATTAACACTAGCACATAATAGTTACACAATATATATTATTAACACTAGTACATAACAGCTACACAATGTATATTATTAAAACTAGAACATAACAGTTACACAATATATATTATTAACACTAGCACATAACAGCTACACAATATATATTATTAACACTAGCACATAATAGCTACACACTGTATATTATTAACACTAGCACATAACAGTTACACAATATATAATATTAATACTAGCACATAATAGCTACACACTGTATATTATTAACACTAGCACATAACAGTTACACAATATATAATATTAATACTAGCACATAACAATTACAATATATATTATTAACACTAGCACATAACAGTTACTCAATATATATTATTAATACTAGCACATAACAGTTACACAATATATATTATTAATACTAGCACATAATAGCTACTCAATATATATTATTAACACTAGCACATATCAGCTACACAATATATATTATTAACGCTAGCACATAACAGCTACACAATATATATTATTAACGCTAGCACATAACAGTTACACAATATATATTATTAACACTAGCACATAACAGCTACATAATATATATTATTAAATCTAGAACATAACAATTACACAATATATATTATTAACACTAGCACATAAAAGCTACACAATATATATTATTAACACTAGCACATAACAGCTACACAATATATATTATTAACACTAGCACATAATAGCTACACACTGTATATTATTAACACTAGCACATAACAGTTACACAATATATAATATTAATACTAGCACATAATAGCTACACACTGTATATTATTAACACTAGCACATAACAGTTACACAATATATAATATTAATACTAGCACATAACAATTACAATATATATTATTAACACTAGCACATAACAGTTACTCAATATATATTATTAATACTAGCACATAACAGTTACACAATATGTATTATTAACACTAGCAAATAACAGCTACACAATATATATTATAAACACTAGCACATAACAGCTACACAATATATATTATAAACACTAGCACATAACAGCTACACAATATATATTATTAACACTAGCACATAACAGCTACATAATATATATTATTAACAGTAGCACATAACAGCTACACAATATATATTATTATTACTAGCACATAACAGCTACACAATATATAATATTAACACTAGCAGATAACAGCTTTACAATATGTATTATTAACACTAGCACATAACAGCTACACACTATATATTATTAACACTAGCACATAACAGTTACACAATATATATTATTAACACTAGCACATAACAGCTACACAATATATATTATTATCACTAGCACATAACAGCTATACAATATATATTATTAACACTAGCAAATAACAGCTATACAATATATATTATTAACACTAGCACATAACAGTTATACAATATATATTATTAACACTAGCACATAACAGCTATACAATATATATTTTTAACACTAGCACATAACAGCTACACACTATATTTTATTAACACTAGCACATAACAGTTACACAATATATATTACTAACACTAGCACATAACAGTTACACAATATATTACTAACACTAGCACATAACAGTTACACAATATATATTATTAACACTAGCACATAACAGTTACACAATATATATTATTAACACTAGCACATAACAGCTACACACTATATATTATTAACACTAGCACATAACAGCTACACAATATATATTATTATCACTAGCACATAACAGCTATACAATATATATTATTAACACTAGCACATAACAGCTACACACTATATATTATTAACACTAGCACCTAACAGTTACTCAATATATATTATTAACACTAGCACATAACAGTTACACAATGTATATTATTAACACTAGCACATAACAGCTACACAATATATATTACTAACACTAGTACATAACAGTTGCTTAATATACAGTACATTATTAACACTGGCACATAACAGCTACACAATATATATATTATTAATACTAGCACAGAACAATTACACAATATATATTATTAACACCAGCACATAACAGCTAACCAATATATATTATTAACATTAGCAAATAATAGCTACATTATATATATTATTAACACTAGCACATTACAGCTACACAATATATATTATTAACACTAGCACATAACAGCTACACAATATATATTATTAACACTAGAACATAACAGTTACACAATATATATTATTAACACTAGTACATAACAGCTACACAATATATATTATTAACACTAGTACATAATAGTTATACAATTTATATTATTAACACTAGTACATAATAGTTATACAATTTATATTATTAACACTAGCACAAAACAGTTACACAATATATATTATTAAACACTAGCACATAACAGCTATACAATATATATTAATAACACTAGCACATAATAGCTACACAATATATATTATTAACACTAGCACATAACAGCTATACACTATATATTATCAACACCAGCACAAACAGCTATAAAATATATATTATTAACACTAGCACATAGAAGCTACACAATTTATATTATTAACACTAGCACATAACAGCTACACAATATATATTATTAACACTAGCACATAATAGTTGCACAATATATATTATTAACACTAGTACATAACAGCTACACAATATATATTATTAACACTAGCACATAATAGTTACACAATATATATTATTAACACTAGTACATAACAGCTACACAATATATATTATTAACACTAGCACATAATAGTTACACATTATATATTATTAACACTAGTACATAACAGCTACACAATATATATTATTAACACTAGCACATAATAGTTACACAATATATATTATTAACACTAGCACATAATAGTTACACAATATATATTATTAACACTAGTACATAACAGCTACACAATATATATTATTAAAACTAGAACATAACAGTTACACAATATATATTATTAACACTAGCACATAACAGCTACACAATATATATATATATATTAACACTAGCACACAACAGTTACACATTATATATTATTAACACTAGCACATAACAGTTACACAATATATATTATTAACACTAGCACATAATAGCTACACACTGTATATTATTAACACTAGCACATAACAGTTACAAAATATATAATATTAATTCTAGCACATAACAATTACAATATATATTATTAATACTAGCACATTACAGTTACGCAATATATATTATTAATACTAGCACATAATAGCTACACAATATATATTATTAACACTAGCACATAACAGCTACACACTATATATTATTAACACTAGCACATAACAGCTACACAATATATATTATTATCCCTAGCACATAACAGCTATACAATATATATTATTAACACTAGCACATAACAGCTACACACTATATTTTATTAACACTAGCACATAACAGTTACACAATATATATTACTAACACTAGCACATAACAGTTACACAATATATATTACTAACACTAGCACATAACAGCTACACAATATATATTATTAACACTAGCACATAACAGCTACACAATATATATTATTATCACTAGCACATAACAGCTGTACAATATATATTATTAACACTTGCACATAACAGCTACACACTATATATTATTAACACTAGCACATAACAGCTACACAATATATATTATTATCACTAGCACATAACAGCTATACAATATATATTATTAACACTAGCACATAACAGCTACACACTATATATTATTAACACTAGCACATAACAGTTACACAATATATATTATTAACACTAGCACATAACAGCTACACAATATATATTATTAACACTAGCACATAACAGTTACAAAATATATAATATTAATTCTAGCACATAACAATTACAATATATATTATTAATACTAGCACATTACAGTTACGCAATATATATTATTAATACTAGCACATAATAGCTACACAATATATATTATTAACACTAGCACATAACAGCTACACACTATATATTATTAACACTAGCACATAACAGCTACACAATATATATTATTATCCCTAGCACATAACAGCTATACAATATATATTATTAACACTAGCACATAACTGCTATACAATATATATTATTAACACTAGCACATAACAGCTACACACTATATTTTATTAACACTAGCACATAACAGTTACACAATATATATTACTAACACTAGCACATAACAGTTACACAATATATATTACTAACACTAGCACATAACAGCTACACAATATATATTATTAACACTAGCACATAACAGCTACACAATATATATTATTATCACTAGCACATAACAGCTGTACAATATATATTATTAACACTTGCACATAACAGCTACACACTATATATTATTAACACTAGCACATAACAGCTACACAATATATATTATTATCACTAGCACATAACAGCTATACAATATATATTATTAACACTAGCACATAACAGCTACACACTATATATTATTAACACTAGCACATAACAGTTACACAATATATATTATTAACACTAGCACATAACAGCTAAACAATATATATTATTAACACTAGCACACAACAGTTACACAATATATATTATTAAAACTAGAACATAACAGTTACACAATATATATTATTAACACTAGCACATAACAGCTACACAATATATATTATAAACACTAGCACATAACAGCTACACAATATATATTATTAACACTAGCACATAACAGCTACACAATATATATTATTAACAGTAGCACATAACAGCTACATAATATATATTATTATCACTAGCACATAACAGCTACACAATATATATTATTAACACTAGCAGATAACAGCTACACAATATATATTATTAATACTAGCACATAACAGTTAAACAATATATATTATTAACACTAGCACATAACAGCTACACAATATATAATATTAACACTAGCACATAACAGCTACACACTATATATTATTAACAATTGCACATAACAGCTACACACTATATATTATTAACACTAGCACATAACAGCTACACAATATATATTATTATCACTAGCACATAACAGTTAAACAATATATATTATTAACACTAGCACATAACAGCTACACAATATATAATATTAACACTAGCACATAACAGCTATACAATATATATTATTAACACTAGCACATAACAGCTACACACTATATATTATTAACACTAGCACATAACAGTTACACAATATATATTATTAACACTAGCACATAACAGCTACACAATATATATTATTATCACTAGCACATAATAGCTATACAATATATATTATTAACACTAGCACATAACAGCTATACAATATATATTATTAACACTAGCACATAACAGTTATCCAATATATATTACTAACACTAGCACATAACAGCTACACAATATATATTATTATCACTAGCACATAACAGCTGTACAATATATATTATTAACACTTGCACATAACAGCTACACACTATATATTATTAACACTAGCACATAACAGCTACACAATATATATTATTATCACTAGCACATAACAGCTATACAATATATATTATTAACAGTAGCACATAACAGTTACACAATATATATTATTAACACTAGCACATAACAGCTATACAATATATATTATTAACAGTAGCACATAACAGTTACACAATATATATTATTAACACTAGCACATAACAGCTATACAATATATATTATTAACACTAGCACAAAACAGCTATACAATATATATTATTAACACTAGCACATAACAGTTACACAATATATATTATTATCACTAGCACATAACAGCTACACAATATATATTATAATCACTAGCACATAACAGCTATACAATATATATTATTAACAGTAGCACATAACGGCTACACACTATGGGCGCCATGTACTAAGCTTCGAAGTGACCGTCCGTCTGTATTTCTGCGTCAAAATTCGCTCACGATCTGCTTCTCGTATGTATCAATCTGCGATCTGCTCGAAAAACCACTATTTTCATCAGCGATTGTAATTTTACTCAACTCATCGTTCCGAAGCCTTTTTCCACTTACTACATGTTCGATCGCACGTAAATTCGCTGTAATTGGAACTTATGAATGTTACAACTAATCTGCCCGCTCCAACTTTCACTGTAACTTCGCTTGATTTGCTTTGCGACCATTTAGGTAGCGAATACAATAGAAAACTATAGGGGGTATCAACCTGACGCCAGGTAGAAGTACTTAAGTGAAAGGACTAGACTACTATTGTAGCATTATTGGTTTTTGGATCAGTGAATGAAGATGGAGACACTTTTACACATGTTTCTTTTCCGATTAATTCAATTACGAGGAAGAAGGGCTATACAGGCACCGGTTAACAACTTGCAAAGAAGGAGAGGTAGAAGAATTAGAGTCCCTAGAGTTTTCCTTCCACGTATGGGTTTGGAAAGCATTTCTGATCGAGAGATTATCCAGAGATTCCGTTTGGACAGAGACGCTATTATGCAACTTTACAATGAAATAGCAGAATACCTTGAACCAATGACAGCGCGTTCACAAACCATACCCGGACTATTAAAACTGTTGGCAGCCTTACACTTTTTTGCCACCGGTTCATTCCAAGCTGTGTCTAGCGTTATAATTGGCATCAGCCAGTCTGCTTTTTCGAGTCACCTAACCAAAGTTATTGATGCTGATGGCCGCTTGTCTGGCGATTATGACACCTAGATCGTCATGTGGGTAAAGAACTAAACCAATCAGGTCGCAGACTGCTTCTTAACTTTGCTCTTTCGCGCCGAACGAAGCTTCAAAGTTATCAATAATCCGATTGTCTTCGACACACAATAGACGCGAAATTTTATGGCTTGGTTTTTAGTACATTCATGTAATGAAGTGCCATCCGCATGGTGCGAATGCCGGCGGGTTATTTCGATACGGTCTGTGCGAAAAAATTGACGCCTTAGTACATGGCGCCCATATATATTATTAACACTAGCACATAACAGTTACTCAATATATATTATTAACACTAGCACATAACAGCTACACAATATATATTATTAACACTAGCACATAACAGCTACACAATATATATTATTAACACTAGCACAAAACAGCTACACAATATATATTATTAACACTAGCACATAACAGCTACACAATATATATTATTAACACTAGCACATAACAGCTACACATTATATATTATTAACACTAGCACAAAACAGCTACACTATATATATATATTATTAACACTAGCACATAACAGCTACACAATATATAATATTAACACTAGCACATAACAGCTACACACTAGCACATAACAGTTACACAATATATATTATTAACAGTAGCACATAACAGCTACACAATATATATTATTAACACTAGCACATAACAGCTACACAATATATATTACTAACACTAGTACATAACAGTTGCTTAATATACAGTACATTATTAACACTGGCACATAACAGCTACACAATATATATTATTATCATTAGCACATAACAGCTATACAATATATATTATTAACACTAGCACATAACAGCTACACACTATATATTATTAACACTAGCACCTAACAGTTACTCAATATATATTATTAACACTAGCACATAACAGTTACACAATGTATATTATTAACACTAGCACATAACAGCTACACAATATATATTACTAACACTAGTACATAACAGTTGCTTAATATACAGTACATTATTAACACTGGCACATAACAGCTACACAATATATATATTATTAATACTAGCACAGAACAATTACACAATATATATTATTAACACCAGCACATAACAGCTACACAATATATATTATTAACATTAGCAAATAATAGCTACATTATATATATATTATTAACACTAGCACATTACAGCTACACAATATATATTATTAACACTAGAACATAACAGTTACACAATATATATTATTAACACTAGTACATAACAGATACACAATATATATTATTAACACTAGTACATAATAGTTATACAATTTATATTATTAACACTAGTACATAATAGTTATACAATTTATATTATTAACACTAGCACATAACAGTTACACAATATATATTATTAAACACTAGCACATAACAGCTATACAATATATATTAATAACACTAGCACATAATAGCTACACAATATATATTATTAACACTAGCACATAACAGCTATACACTATATATTATCAACACCAGCACAAACAGCTATAAAATATATATTATTAACACTAGCACATAGAAGCTACACAATTTATATTATTAACACTAGCACATAACAGCTACACAATATATATTATTAACACTAGCACATAATAGTTGCACAATATATATTATTAACACTAGCACATAACAGCTACACAATATATATTATTAACACTAGCACATAATAGTTACACAATATATATTATTAACACTAGTACATAACAACTACACAATATATATTATTAACACTAGCACATAATAGTTACACAATATATATTATTAACACTAGTACATAACAGCTACACAATATATATTATTAAAACTAGAACATAACAGTTACACAATATATATTATTAACACTAGCACATAACAGCTACACAATATATATATATATATATTAACACTAGCACACAACAGTTACACATTATATATTATTAACACTAGCACATAATAGCTACACACTGTATATTCTTAACACTAGCACATAACAGTTACAAAATATATAATATTAATACTAGCAAATAATAATTACAATATATATTATTAACACTAGCACATAGTTACTCAATATATATTATTAATACTAGCACATAACAGTTACACAATATATATTATTAATACTAGCACATAATAGCTACACAATATATATTATTAACACTAGCACATATCAGCTACACAATATATATTATTAACGCTAACACATAACAGCTACACAATATATATTATTAACGCTAGCACGTAACAGTTACACAATATATATATTAACACTAGCACATAACAGCTACATAATATATATTATTAAATCTAGAACATAACAGTTACACAATATATATTATTAACACTAGCACATAAAAGCTACACAATATATATTATTAACACTAGCACATAACAGCTAAACAATATATATTAACACTAGCACACAACAGTTACACAATATATATTATTAAAACTAGAACATAACAGTTACACAATATATATTATTAACACTAGCACATAACAGCTACACAATATATATTATTAACACTAGCACATAACAGCTACACAATATATATTATTAACACTAGCACATAACAGCTACACAATATATATTATTAACAGTAGCACATAACAGCTACATAATATATATTATTATCACTAGCACATAACAGCTACACAATATATATTATTAACACTAGCAGATAACAGCTACACAATATATAATATTAACACTAGCACATAACAGCTATACAATATATATTATTAACACTAGCACATAACAGCTACACACTATATATTATTAACACTAGCACATAACAGTTACACATTATATATTATTAACACTAGCACATAACAGTTACATAATATATATTATTAACACTAGCACATAACAGCTACACAATATATATTATTATTAGGGATGGGCGAATGTTTCTAAACATTCGAATTTTAAAACAAATTTTCTGATATTCGTTCGTTTGAATCGAATTTCGAATGTTTAGTTAACATTCTAACATTCGATTTTCAAATGTTCGTTTTCAAATTTTTCGCTTACATTAGAAAATATTCGTTCGTTTTGGATAATATTATATTCGAATTCGAAATCTATATTTCACATTCAAATTCGATATATAATATTCGAATTCGATTCTATTCAAATTCGAATATTATATTAGAATTCGAAAACTATATTTCACATTCGAATTCGAAATATAATATTCGAATTCGATTCTAATCGAATTCGATGAGATATATCATATTCGAATTCGAAATGTTATATTCGAATTTGATTGAATATATTATATACTATTTGTAATGTGATATTCGAATTCGATTTAAATTTCGAAATAGTATTTGCTTTTCTAATGTACTATTCAAATTCGAATTTGTTATAATAATGCTATTATATTATAATTATTCGAAATTTTCAAGTTTGATTTTAATTTCGAAATTGTATTTCTTAACTAAAATTGTATTTTTAAATGTAATATTCAAATTCGAATTATTTAAAATTCGAATTTAAATATTTAAATCAAGTTATTCCCTCCCATATGTACATGTTATAAATAGATGTAGCTCTTAACATTTCATTTGAAAGGTTTAGTTTTGAGAAGGACGTACTGGTTTTGTGGTCGTGTACTCGTGTTGGAGCATTTGGATACCAATTTTTTTCTATATACTATTATCTATTTGCTCCTGTGGCATCTTTTTTGGAATTTTGTGTGGACACATTACACAACTGTGGAGGGTGGACTGCACGCCGTGAGAAGACTTATTTGTTATCTTCATCTTCAATCAATTTCATCAATATTTGTGGAGGTAATATGCGGTCTATTTATTTTTATAGGCAAAATACAGCCCATATTTTCATGCTGTCTTAACTAGAGCACTGGTGAAATAATCAGTACCTAAGGTGAGAGCCAATTTAGTTAACATGGTTACTGATTATTTTACCTGTGCTCCAGTTAAAATGATATGAAACAGATTTATTTTTTTTCATGATTCAGATATTTCTTTCAATTTTACCAAGAGAATTGAGAAACATTGATAATAGGAGTAAAATTGAAAGTTGCTTAAAATTGCATGCTCTGCCTCTGTCTGAATCAGTAAACTTTAATTTTGACTAGACAATCCTTTTAAGACGTTATAAAGATAGCTTACTACTAGCCTAGGTTAACTTGAGGACTGTGGTTGAGAAGTACTGATGTTCATCATAGAGATGTTGTAATTGTTGTAATGTAGTGTTGTTTCTTTTTTACTGTGCTGCCTGCTAGTCCTGTGTTGTAGTATGGAATTGGGCATTGGCAATTTGGCAGCCAGTGATGCTGACTAGGTTCTAATTTATATGTATTGTATATATACTCGATTTTATTTGAGATTTTTGAACTCTGATATGTATAATTAGGTACTGTAATATAAAAAGCTTATTTTAATATTTTTATTTTTTTTTAATTGGATTTTTTCATTTTTTTTTTAAAAATGGTATGCATTTTTTTGGCTTTGCATTTTGATGAGTTGATAATGCTGTAGTGCTATATTTACCTATGTAGATTGTATTGTATTGTATTTTTTTCTATTGGAAATTCCAAGTTTTAAACAGCATTCCAATTTCCTTCTATTAGCTAATTGGCTTCATTCTTTAGATATCTTTTTTGAAGATATAGTAATGCACATGGGTGAACCAATCACATGAAGCATCTATGTGCAGCAACCAATCAGCAGCTACAGATGCTATCTAGATATACTTTTCAGCAAAGGATATCAAGAGAATGAAGCAAATTAGATAATAGAAGTAATTAGAAAGTTGTTTAAAATCACATGCTCTTTCTGAATCATGAAAGAAAAAATGTGGGTTTCATGTCCCTTTAATAAAGTTATGATGGTGTTATTTTCAAATTTTATATCTTTTATAGTTATTATGGAGTTCATTTCGAATTTAATGCCAATATAGTAGTTATATGAAGTGATAGATGTGTTTAATTTTTTAAATTTCGAATTTCAGTTATTATTGTGTTAATTTCGAATTATTAACTATTAAAGATGTAAAATTCGAATTTTAATTCTAAATGAACTATCTTCTCTATTATTAATTACTAAAGGTGTTAAAATTCGAATTTAAAATCGAAATCAACACATATCACTTTATATGACTATATGAAGTGATAGAGGTCTTGATTTCGAATTAAAATTCAAATTTTAACACAACTATTAACTATATTAGATATGTTAATTTCGAATTTTACATATTTGTTATAGTTATTGTTTTATTTTCGAATTGTATGTATTATTGTATTATTTTCTAATTTAAAACTATAGCAAAGATGTAAAAATCGAAATTTTATTCGAAATTAACACATCTTATCTATTATAGCTACTAGTGCTGTTAAAATTAGATTTTTAATTCGAAACCAACACTTCCATCCCTTAATCTAACTATTAAGTGATAGAGGTGTTGATTTCGAATTAAAAATCGAATTTTAACACAACTATTAACTATAATAGATATGTTCATTTCGAATTCGAATTTTACATATTTGTTATAGTTATGTTTTATTTTCGAATTGTATGTATTGTGTTAATTTCGAATTTAAAACAATAACGATGGTGTAAAATTCGAATTCGAATTTTAATTCGAAATTAACACATCTTATCTATTATAGTTACTTGTGCTGTTAAAATTCGAATTTTAATTTGAAACCAACACCTCCATCACTTAATCTAACAATTAAATGATAGAGGTGTTGATTTCGAATTAAAATTCAAATTTTAACAGCACTATTAACTATAATACATATATTCATTTCGAATTCAAATTTTACATCTTTGTTATAGTTATTGTTTTAGTTTCGAATTGTATGTAACATTATGTTAATTTCGAATTTAAAACTATTGCAAAAATGTAAAATTCGAATTCGAATTTTATTTCGAAATTAGCACATCTTATCTATTATAGTTACAAGTACTGTTAATACTCGAATTTTAATTCGAAATCAACACTTCCATTACTTTCTATAACTATTAAATGATAGAGGTGTTGATTTCGAATTAAAATTCGAATTTTTACAGCACTATTAACTATAATAGATATGTTCATTTCGAATTCGAATTTTACCTATTTATTATACTTATTGTTTTATTTTCGAATTGTATGTAACATTATGTTAATTTCGAATTTCAAACTATTGCAAAGATGTAAAATTCGAATTCAAATTTTAATTCGAAATTAGCACATCTTATCTATTATAGTTACAAGTACTGTTAATATTCAAATTTTAATTCGAAACCAACACCTCCATCACATAGTATAACTATTAAATGATAGAGGTGTTGATTTCGAATTAAAATTCGAATTTTAACAGCATTATTAACTATAATAAATATATTTATTTCGAATTCGAATTTTACATCTTTGTTATAGTTATTGTTTTAGTTTCGAATTGTATGTAACATTATGTTAATTTCGAATTTAAAACTATTGCAAAGATGTAAAATTCGAATTCGAATTTTATTTTGAAATTAGAACATCTGATCTATTATAATTACAAGTACTGTTAATATTCGAATTTTAAATCGAAATCAACACTTCCATTACTTTCTATAACTATTAAATGATAGAGGTGTTGATTTCGAATTAAAATTTGAATTTTAACAGCACTATTAACTATAATAGATATGTTCATTTCGAATTCAAATTTTACCTATTTATTATACTTATTGTTTTATTTTCGAATTGTATGTAACATTATGTTAATTTCGAATTTAAAACTATTGCAAAGTTGTAAAATTCAAATTCGAATTTTAATTCGAAATTAGCACATCTTATCTATTATAGTTACAAGTACTGTTAATATTCGAATTTTAATTCGAAACCAACACCTCCATCACATAGTATAACTATTAAATGATAGAGGTGTTAATTTCGAATTAAAATTCGAATTTTAACAGCATTATTAACTATAATACATATATTCATTTCGAATTCGAATTTTATATATTTATTATACTTATTGTTTTATTTTCGAATTGTATGTAACATTATGTTAATTTCGAATTTAAAACTATCGCAAAGATGTAAAATTCGATTTTTAATTCTAAATTAGCATAACTTATCTATTATAGTTACAAGTAGTGTTAATATTCGAATTTTAATTCGAAACCAACACCTCCATCACATAGTATAACTATTAAATGATAGAGGTGTTAATTTCGAATTAAAATTCGAATTTTAACAGCATTATTAACTATAATACATATATTCATTTCGAATTCGAATTTTATATATTTATTATACTTATTGTTTTATTTTCGAATTGTATGTAACATTATGTTAATTTCGAATTTAAAACAATAGCAAAGATGTAAAATTTGAATTCGAATTTTAATTCGAAATTAGCACATCTTATCTATAATGGTTACTAGTGGTGTTAAAATTCGAATTTTAATTCGAAATTAACACATCTTAGCTATTATAGTTAATACTAGAAGTGTTAAAATTCGAATTTTAACACCATTCCATTACTAACTATAATAGATAAGATGGTTTTATTTCTAATTAAAATTAGAATTCAAATTTTTTATCTTAGTTATCAAAGTCTAAGACAGTTATTCTCCCATTTGGCTAAATGTTTGAAATGAGACCCCTCCACGCTTGTAATGTATTTATTAAAATTGCATAAGTACACGTACACACGCACACACAGTCATACACACACATTCTCATACACACACACAATCTCATACACACACTCTCATACACACACACTTTCAGACACACTCATACATACATACTCTCATACACACACACTCTTACACACACACACACTCTAATACACAAACACTGATACAACACACACACAGAATCCCATGCACACACATACTCTCGCACACACGCACTCTCGTACACACACAATCCCATACACACATACTCTCATACACACACTCTCTCATACACACACAATCTCATACACAGACTCATACAACCACACACACACTCATACACACACACACTCACTCACATACATACACACACACTCACGTATACTACACTACAAGTTTTAACAACTATATAGTTCTACTCTGCTTTGTCAATAAAGAACATTCAAAATCACATAGTCAGTAGACTATACAAAAATGTAATACATTTCTATTAACTTTGGTTTGCATACTAGATATATACGTAATGTTATATGTATTATATATATATATATATGTATTATTTGGGTGTATATGTATGTTTTATCCTAAGTTAAATCATTGTTAATTATAGAGTGAGAAGATTTATACAGCAGCAGCAGTAGCAGCAAGAAATAACGACACAGACGTGCAATAGCATTTTGTCACTCATCAAATTTTATTATTCAATAAAATTAAAGCAGTGTCCTCTTTAATTGGAATCTACCAAGATGCCAAAAAAAGTTGCAAGAAGAATGATTTCAGCTTCCAGCAGCAGCAGTCAACAGCAGCAAAAGCAAATGGAGACCAATAATGATGCAGTTGAAGTAGTTAAAGAAAACAAAGTGTCCGGAACCACACGCAGTGGTCGTCAAAGAATGGCAATTCATGCATTTTTGAAGAAAAAAAATCCCCCAATTGGATCTGAACATGCAGAGCAGCAGTGCTTGCAGGAAGCAGCATTAGAAAAATCCACTTCTATTAATGAATTACCCAGAGAACCAGCAGGTGATAATGGAGTTGATCTTGAAATAACTATGGAAACTTCCGGAAGGAATAGCAGCAGCAGTAGCAGCATCTCTGTAGAAAATGAAAATAATTCTGAATTTGAATTTGAAGATTGTATATCTGAAGGATCTGTGTATACTCCAAATCTCCATTGTGATTCTGATGATTCAGATTGTAGTACCATTGAGGAACCAAATCCACCTTGCACCATCACTTCTACGTATCCACTGTTCCAAAAGCATCTCAAACGTGCTATTCCATCCAAAGAGTCACCAATGTTGCAGTCACAGTCAGATAGAATTCATTCTAATGCTGCCAACGGGGCCAAACAAAGAAAAATTCCCACAATTGAACCACTAGATGCTACACCACCACAAGTTGCAACTTGTGAAATAAGAGCAGCTGGCGCTGCTGTAATGGAAATTCCATCATCATCATCCATTACGACTCCCAGGTCACGTAGTAGTGCAGTAGGTGGTAGTGTAGTTTGGAATTTTTATTCTGTCGATAAACTAGATCAAAGTAAAGCAACATGTAAAATATGTAATAAAAAAATAAGTCGAGGAAAAGCAGGAAGTAATTTGGGAACCACTTCCTTGCGGTCTCATATGAATAGTAGACATAAAGTGATATGGGACAGATATTTAAATAAAAATCTTGCTTTATCCACAGAAAGAAATACTAATGTTATGCTACCACCTACTGCCAATGATGATGGCTTTAATAACACCAGTAGAAGTTCATGCAGCAGCAGCAATCAACTTTTATCAAATTTAGTGCCAAGTTCTGGGAGTACAGCAGTGTCTAAGCGACAGAGTACTTTACAAGTTGCTTTTGAAAGTGGTCAAAAATATCCCCCAAATAATGAACGGGTTCGCCAAATTAATTTTAAAGTTGCAAAAATGCTTGCAATCGATATGCTTCCTTTTAAATTTGTTGAAGGTCAAGGCTTTCGGGAATTAATGCAATCAGTGGTTCCCCGTTGGCAAATCCCGAGTCGTCATTATTTTTCACGAAAAGGTGTTCCAGAAATTCATAAAATTGTTTTACAAAATGTTGGCAAACAATTAGAAATGTCAGAGTGTAACAAAGTTCATATTACAACTGACATGTGGACAAGTCCACAGGGTGCAGACTATATGACTGTGACTGCACATTGGGTATCATTTGCCGTAAGTAATGACTCTAATGAGTATGTTTCCTCAAGGCCAATGCGACGCATATCTTATCGTAAGCATGCAACACTGTGCATGAATAGTTTTGAACGAAAGAATCACAATGCAGCTAATATTCTTGATAAGCTGAATGAAGTAATAAATGATTGGTTTTTGCCACGCAGCCTCACGGTTGGTTTTGTGTCTTCAGACAATGGCTCTAACATTGTTTGTGCACTCAAGAATGGACAAATGATACATGTGCCTTGTTTTGCACATATATTAAATTTGGTTGTTAACAAATTTCTTTCAGATTCAACACATATTCATGACATGTTGAATGCTTCACGAAAGATATGCTCGCATTTCCACCATTCCTACCATGCCCAAAATTTGTTACTAACATTACAAGAAAATAATAATTTGCCACGCCATCAACTCATAATTGATGTTTCTACGCGATAGAATAGCACGTTTGACATGCTTCAACGCCTTTATGAACAACGAAAGGCAATAATTGAATACCTTATGACTTTAAGAAAAACATTAGATGGAGTCCATTTGACTTCGGCACAGTGGCATCTTATGAGTGATGTGTGCAAGGTTCTTCAGCCGTTTAAAGAGGCAACATTAATGGTAAGTGAACAAGATGCAAGCCTTAGTCAGGTCCTTCCATTAATTTCGCTTCTTGAAACTAGACTGAGTTCCTTGCATCAAGTGCAAGATAACTGTCTATCTGATTCTAAAGAAGATGAGAATGATATAGAGTTGTTTGATCTTGCTCAGCTTGGAAGAAAATTAATTTTGTGTTTGTTGAAAGATCCAAGGATCATCTCCATCAAAAAAAGAGATGAGTACCTTCTTGCTACTCTGTTGGACCCACGTTTTAAAGGTCAGATGTATAATTTTGTTGAGGGAAAAGAACATACGGTTGAGAGATGCAAGGGAGTACTCATCTCCAAAGTAAAGCAAGAAATTGAAATTAATCGGCGAGCAAACTCAAACAACTCTACAAATCAGTCTAGCAGCAGTTGCACTGGTAGTGGTCGGACTTCTTTCCCAGATTGTAACAGTTCTGAGTCTGACTCAATATCTGACAATTCAGTGTGCGGCGGTAATTCCACTAACTCATTGTGGGGTCTTTTTGGCAAATATGGCATTATGGCTACAGGTCAAGATGCAAGATTACATGAAGACAATCAGTGTTCTTCAGTGCAAATGGTAACTGCATATATGTTGGATAACACTTTTATCGAGCCTCGTTCTGACCCATTGAGTTACTGGAAAGCCAAAAAAATATTATGGCCTGAATTGTCACATATTGCCTTTCAATATTTAAGTTGTCCCCCAACGAGTGTTCAGTCAGAGCGTGTGTTTAGTGCTGCTGGTAGTGTTGTGACTGATCATCGAAATAGACTATCTAGTGTAAATGTTGACCGTTTAACATTTCTCAAAATGAATCAACACTGGATACCAGAACAACATCAGTTGGAGGCTATCAGACAAAACACTACCGGCAGCAGTGATACAGACGACGATGATCCCTCAGAACAAAGACCAATTGTGTTTGCGGTGGATACAAATATGTAAACCTCACCCAAATTTTTTTTTTAAAAGGATATAAAATATAAAAATAATTTTTTAAAAATCAAAGTATAAAAGATCATTTTTATTTTGTATGTCCTTTTACTGCTTCCTCGGCTGTCCTACCACTACCTACTGCTACTGCTGCTGGATTTCGAATCAGATAAACAGTGTCTTGTACTACTAGAATGTAATGTTATATGATATTTAGCATTCATAATCTACAGTTGATGTTGCTACTGCTGCTGCTATTTCTGCAAATTATAGTATTTATTTTGCAAAAAAGAACATGAAAAATCGACCATCACCACCTTGCAAATATTTTAAAAAAATGGCGCAAAACAAAGGGTTTCTTTAAAGAAGAGGACTTCTCCTGCTGAATGCTCCACAAGCACTCTAACGGCTAGATTTGGAGTTCGGCGGTAGATGGGTTGCTAACGCCACGCGTGTTTTATGTCTAACGCACGGCATTGTTTGACTCCGGTATTTAGAGTTCAAAAAAGACCATCTAACGATGCTCCTAACGCGTGTATGTCACACGCGGAATACTGCCCGCGTTAGACAGTCTCCCATAGAGATCAATGGAAAAGCAAAAAAATAGCTTTTTTCACCTAACACTCGATCTCGCGAGAATACGCACAGCTCGGTCATATGACGCATACCACATCATGCACAACAATAACACGCCGCAAATGTCACAACAACAATCAATCAACAAAGCACACAAGCATTACACATTCACAAACGGGGGGATTTTTAATAAAATTTAATACGGGGAATACGCATATACTTTAAGATGCGGAAATTCGCAAAATAACAACAAGGAATAAAAAATATATACATACACTAGAAAAATAATCGCATTCAATATCACTATATATTAGGACAAACATACATATACAACACTTCACTAATACCACACCATCGCAAATTCACATTTAAAAAGAATACTATTGGAGAGCTTGAGCTGAACGGACGTGCCTGAGGAGAGCTCCCAACCCTTAACATATAATATACCTCAAAGTTCAGAAATAATTATCTCAAGTTAATACATTTATATAATATAGTGACCATACACAACTGAGAGAACTGTGGGCAGAAGGCAAGAGAAAACAAAAAACAGAAAGAATAAGAAGAAACCTTCTGCTGAGAGGCGAGACCCGCTCCGGGCTACTGCGGAGGGAGGTAGAGGACCGGACCAGCATAACTACATCCCCCGGCAGGCAAACAGCTAGAATCACTCCGGAGGGTCGGGGCTCCGCTCCGGAGGTTTAAATTGTGAGGCAAAAGGCAGGAAATAAAACTACAGATCGGACCATAGACTGCCGGCTGACAAGATCAGATCACCACACGCTACAATACAGATAGCCAGGGCGCCCTCTTCACTAAGGACTTACCGAGACAAAAGCTAGCCTCCGGACAAATTGTCCCAGCAGATCGAGTGAGGCTCCTCACATCAGAAGCAGATCGGGACGAAAGTGGCGTGAAAACCCGCCATCTTGTTGGCGGCCCTACTTAATCCTCAAAGCGGTCCTGGTCTGCGAGGGAACAGACACAAGCGGAGGCAGCATAGTCCAGCAAAGGCACCTGGAGGAAGGTAAGAGTAAGAGATTTGCTCCGGTCCCCCTCACAATAGCGGAATCGGACGTGGGTCCCCATAGCACGTACTCAGAACTAAGACCCACGTGGAGACAAGAAGACAGGGCTAATTCATTTTAATCTCACCCTACCAAGTTATAAAGCCTTAAAAACGAAAAACAACAAGCCACACATAATACACTGCTAGTCAACATCATTACCCACAATAGACTGTTGGCAAGAAGTTTTTATTTGCATAGCGCAATACCCTGAACTTAAGGCAGGCCCCTAGCCAAATAAGTATATAGCCTGCACCGGGTACAACTGAGCAGGAGACTCTCATAGATGCTGGGCCTGGCATGAAGTATACATATTCAAACAATCCTGTTAATGATCTAATTTGTATTTAGAGAGACACAGCTCCTTTACATATTACCCTCTATTGGAAACATCATTTATTCCTCCTAAACCTGAGAAGGAAGCACGAGAGGCTGTCTTTATTTGGGAATCATCTTAGGAGTGTTAATAGAGGGTTCAGAGTTGCCAAACTGAGGAGCTGTTTAGTCCTAATAATCGGACTCCAGACCCCCCTCCCTTTTCATAAGCTTTCCCACAGCTCAGAAGATGGATGCACATTAAGTGAGGTGGGGTGGAAATAGGGTGGACCCCCAAGAGGGAAAAAAAAAAATCACACATGCAAGAATTACCCCCTAACAAATGGCCTAGACGCAGTAATTAACTTTTTTCAGCGACAGCTCTGAGTGGTTTATCTGATTAAAGCTCTCATTTATCTTACTATACTCTCATCTGGTATACTCTCATAAACACTACATGATGAAGAACAAAACACAAACTGTCAAGGAATGCCTCTCTAAATCCCAACTCAAACAAAAACAACTGAACAAAGGCTCCCCTTCACAGGAGGAAACTCTGGAAGCCAGCATGTCGGAGTCAACAGCAGCGCTCCCCACTGAGAATCAAAATAAGGAACTGCTCTCTCAAATTAAATCTGTCTTTCAGGAAGAATTGAAATCTGCACTGTTTGAATTACGGCAAGATATTAAAGAAATAGGTACCCGCACAGCGGAACTAGAAGAGAAAACAGATGCAATAGCAGAAGAGCTCCCCAATATACAGAAAGTCGTGTCTGATCATGAAGAATATATACACAAATTGGAAGAACAAATAGAAGATCTCGAGAACAGATCCCGCAGATCTAATCTGCGAATCAGAAATTTACCAGAGTCTTATAAAAACCTGAATGACACCATGACTTTGCTTTTCCAACAACTGGTTCCAGATGTGGAGACAGACAAACTCCTGATGGACAGAGTACATAGGGCCCTCACCAAGCCTCAACAATCCACCTCAAGAGACATAATCCTTAAAATGCACTATTTTCACGTAAAAGAACTTATCCTTAGGGAGGCAAGACAACTACAAACGATTAAATTTGAAGGACATGTAATTCAAATATATGCAGATGTTGCCCCAGTCACTCTGAGGAAAAGAAGAGAACTCAGACCCATTACATTGGCTCTCACAAAAGCCCAAATAAAATATAGATGGAACTTTCCCTTTAAATTGGCTTTTACGCATGCCAACATGACCTACACTTGCTCCACTCTGGATGAAGGAACAACTATTCTGCGCAGACTAGAGATTCCTTTTGAGTCTCAACAAACTACACCTAACCCGACTTCGCAGAGGAAACCTATCCAAAAAGAATGGACACCATTGGGCAATCCCAAAAAACAAAGAAAATTAAAGAATTTGACAAACAATCATTCGGACTCTGAATCTCAAATGGACGAAGAATGTTCCCCAACTTGACTTAATGAGAGGACTAGATAAGTACTTTACTTATTTTGATTTAGCCTTGAGATGTGATAGCCAGAGATACTCGGGCTTCACAAATTCATATTGCCCTGACGGGGTCTTTAAGCAGGCCCACTGTCTCCTAGACAGGCATTGGTTAGATCCTAATGCCCTATAGTAACCACCATGGGCTATGTTTTAGACCCACTCAGGGGCTGTTGCTGTTTTTGTTATTCTTATAGTTATTACTATTGTTGATGTAACTGTTGTTAACACTGAATCCAATTTTCTCCCCCCTCTCACCCCATATCTTCCCTACCTTCCCCCTCATGCAACAAATATCTAAAAACAGACATACTCTCCACCTATTTGTCCACCCCTTCCTTTCCCTTCCTCGCTTCCCTTTCCTCACACAGCACTTTCTGCATATACCACTAGACCCTACCTTATAGCGTGGAAATGTTGGAGTCCTCTTGAAGCTCACTTATCCCTCTCACCCTTCCCTCACCCACCTCTCCCTATCCCCTCTATGACCAAGAGTAACTTAGGCTATTGGTATCCTCCCCCACCCCCACCCCCCCATATATAGCAAATTTCTAACACTCCCCAACCATTTGTCTATCCCTTCATCTCCTCTACCCGCTCTCCTTTCTCACTGAGCCCTCCTGGAGCTCACCTAACCCTCTTACCCTTCCTTACCCACCTCTCCCTATTCCCCCTAAGATTGGAAATCACAGTGGCGTTTGATATCATAGGGTCCGCCACCCTCCACCCTACACCCATTACATTATTACAAGAATCCCTGGCTGGGGATATTAACGTTAAGTTTAAAATTATTTGTTTTCTTTTCATTTATGTACTAAATGTTTGGATATGTCAACAATCATATGTGATCCACATAATGGATCTGTACTATTTAATAAAGGTTTTTCTCTGTTATTTAGATTTTCAAGGTGTTCCCATAAAGCTGAAGTGCATGCCTTCTGTTCAGTACAGCCTATCGATGCTACTACTTGAGCTTCAGGTGGGTCCCGGCTCTCTCCCTCAGAACTGCAAGGGGCAGATTGTTTTCATACTCACTACAAACAACATACACTATCTTCTCTATATCCTCTATGTGACACTCTATAGGCTAGGTGATATTGATATACTTTGTATTCTCACATGTCTATAAAAATTCTCTCACACAATGTCAGAGGACTTAACTCTGACATCAAGAGGAAAAAAGCAATCACCACTTATAAGTCATTACAAGCCCATATTGTTATGATACAAGAGACTCATTTCTCTAGAAATTTCGCCCCCAAGTATTGGGATAAATCATACACTACACAATATCACGCTGTAAGTGGGAAGAAAAAATGTGGGGTAACTATATTATTACACTCCTCTCTGAACTTCAAGGAGGAAGAAATCATTAGAGACAAAGAAGGAAGGTTTCTAGTGGTGAGAGGAATAATTCAAAACACTCCAATCCTATTAGTTAATGTCTATGCCCCCAATGAACATCAAGCACCATTTCTGACGAAATTAAGTAAACTATTGACTCAATGGAAAAGACACAAAATCATTATGGGGGGTGACTTCAATCTATCTCTAGACCAGACACTAGACAGGACCACTAATAAAACTTCACAATCACGACCCCCTAGCTCCTCTGTAAATATCTTAAAAGACTTCTCCCTAGATCATAACTTAATTGACAGCTGGCGGTCCCTGAATGATAAGGTTAGAGATTACACTTATTTTTCCCCAATGCATTGCACCCAATCTAGACTGGACTACATTTTTCTAAGTCAAATCCTGCTACCACTTTTGTCCACAGCCAAGATCCTGAATTGTCCCTGGTCTGACTCTATAGTTGAAGTCACCATATCGGGGGTACTAAACCCAAACAGAACCAAATCTTGGTCCCTAAACACTAAGCTATTACAAGATGCTTTAACTTCACAAAAAATTAGAGATCAAGTGAGCGAATTCATAAGACTTAACTCAGGCAGCATTTCTAATCCTACGTTTGTCTGGGGAGCATTGAAAGCCTACATTAGAGGCAGCTTAATTGCATAAGCTAGCAAACAAAACAAACAAAATAAAGCTAAGCTCGTACAACTACAATCAGAAGCTAATATACTGCGAACACAATTCACGGCTAATACCAGCAAAAAAATAAAAAATTAACTTAAAGCTATAAATGATGAGCTCGATAAGCTCTTAAATAAAGAAGCAGTCAGATCAATTAGACAGCTAAACACCCACTACTACATATACGGGAATAAACCCGATAAAATGCTAGCTAATAGACTTAAAGAAATTACCAGAAACACTACAGTACCACAACTTCAACTACCTGACAACAAAAACACTAATGACCCACTTAAGATTGCCAATGCTTTTGCTGACTACTACAGCGCCCTCTATAACCTTCCCGCAGGTAAGAAAGACACCGATAGCTCCAAAGACTTAAGCTCATTCCTAGGCTCCAGCAAGCTTCCGACAATTACTGAGGAGGAACGCAACAACTTAAACGCACCCATATCTGAGTTAGAGATTAAAAACACCATAAAAACTCTAAAAAGCTCCAAGACACCTGGTCCGGATGGATACCCAGGAATCTTTTATAAGATATTTCAAGAGGAAATTACACCCCTCCTCTCTCAAATGTTTAATTCTATAATGCAAAAGAAAGAAATTCCTAAAGAAATGCTTATGGCAAGAATAGCAGTTATCCCAAAACCAGGAAAGAATAAGCAACACTGTCAGAACTATAGGCCCATCTCATTGATAAATCAAGATGTCAAAATTTTCACTAAAATCTTAGCAAATAGATTTAACCCCATACTCGAAAGACTAATTCACCCGGACCAGGTGGGTTTTATCAGAAATAGGGAAGCCCCAGATAACACACGTAAAATAATAGATCTGATCAATTTGGCCTCAGTAGAAAAAACGCCTTCTCTGCTCCTCTCTTTGGATGCAGAGAAGGCGTTTGATAGGATTAACTGGAAATATATGTTCGCAGTGCTAGAAAAAACAGGGATCTCGGGGGCATTCTATGATGCTCTCACGATGCTATATTCCCACCCCTCAGCCTTTGTTAAATTGTCAGGATATCAATCTAAGTTTGTACAGATTAGGAATGGGACTAGACAGGGGTGCCCCCTGTCCCCACTTCTGTTCGCTCTTTGTATCGAGCCATTGGCCATCCAGATCAGAAATAACCCTGACATCTCAGGTATACGACTGGGAGACAAGGAATATAAAATCTCGCTATTCGCGGATGATATCATATTATTTTTTACTAAACCCCTACTCTCCCTCCCCCCGCTATATGCAATGCTGCACCAATATGGAACCCTATCGGGGTACAAAATAAATGGAGACAAATGTGAAGCGCTTAGTATTAACCTACCCCAACACACCAAAAAACTCCTAGAAATTAATTTCTCATTTACATGGGCGAAGAAAAAACTTAAATACCTAGGAATATATCTCACAGCAGACATTCATTCCTTATATCAAGCAAATTACCCCCCAATGTATACACACATTAGGAACTTGATCACGAAATGGCTGAAGCTTAAAATTTCTTTTTATGGTAGGATAATATCCACAAAGATGACCTTACTCCCGAAGCTTTTATACTTATTTCGATCCCTACCAATCTCTGTCCCTATAGCGGAACTTAATGCCCTACAGAAGGATATCTTGCATTTTATGTGGCAGGGGAAACGAGCCAGAATAAATAAAAGAATCATGTGCACACATAGAAGGGAGGGAGGCGTAGGTCTCCCTGACCTGATCTCCTACTATTACTCGGCCTGCATGGCCCAAACAACACATTGGTTTAAACAGAAGTTACAACCTTTATGGATAGAGATTGAATCACAGATTGCTAACACGAATCAACTCTCTAGGTTACTTTGGACCCCAAAAAAACTTAGTACCACTCCACTACTTAAATTTGTAGCAATATCCCACACAATCTTCTTGTGGAATAAACTGATTACCAAATTCCCCATAGTTCAGAATAACTCTAGGCTGACTCCCTTAGTATTACCACAGACCACAATAGAGTCGAATATACAAAACAAATGGGCTAATAAGGGACTTTATAGGATTGCTGATGTATACATAGACGGAGACTTCCTCACATACGAACAATATAGAGACATAGACCCACACGATAGAAATATATGGTATCACTACTTGCAGTTAAAATCCAGAACAAGAGAAATAACAGGGCTCTTGAGACTGCCAGTGAGTACAGCTTTTGAGTCAATATGCCTGTCCAGGGAGATGACGCATGGGACAATCTCCCTACTATACCCTACATTCAATAACCAATTTAAAGAAACAAAATCCCCAAATATATTGAAGTGGGAACAAGACTTAAATAAGACCTGGCCTCTGGAAACTTGGAAGACTAACCTAGCAAAGGGTCTCTCGTTTACACACAATGCCATCATGAAGGAGAACTACCTTAAGATAGCGTTCAAATGGTACATTTACCCAACTAGATATGGAGACTCGAATAAACCTTCTATAAACCCCTGTTACAGAGGTTGTAATGATAGGGGCATGTATATTCATATGTGGTGGGAGTGTGGTAGGGCTAGAGAGATATGGGAAAAAACCTCAGAATATCTCAGTTTAATATTCCATAAGAACATCACATTATCCCCCGAACAAGCATTATTACACTTCCCGATTCCTAGCATCCTAAAACAACACCAAAAAATAGTGATGACCATCTGCACAGTAGTCAGAATCTGTATTGCTCAATACTGGAAAACAACACCTCCGAGTTTCACATTTATCAAGAATAAAATCATTTACCACTATGAAATGGCTAGTTTAGCAGCAGATACCTTAAATATGAAGGAGGAATTTATTGCCCAATGGGAACCTTTCATTATGTACCATGAAGCCAACAGGCAAAGAATTACAGAGACATGTGGGGTTAGCCCCACAGACACAAGAGAGATGGGGAGAGAGCCGGGATCAACTGTCAACGGATAACCATGGTATATTTAACACTTGTATTATTCTGAAAGCATAGACTGTTGACTGCTTAACCCTTATGTTTTAGATTTCGTAAATTAGGATATGTTATGTTCTGAGTTGTGGCTAACTGTAATAAGAATCTAAGACACCTACGGACTTTAGAGTAAGAACACCTGAACTTTTGAACCTTAAAACTGTTAAAGAGAGATATGAACCTGACAACATTTGAAATGCATTTATTGTACTTATATGCTGATTGTACATGACTGAATTTGTTATGTTTTTGGAACTAAAATTAATAAAACTTTTTTCAAAATAAAAAGAATACTATTGGACAATGTTAGAGAAAACGACCACTATGACATCATCGCATTCTACACATTCCACAAATACTAACTCAAAATGAGCATGCGCAAATTTACACAACTAATACACATTGCACTAATATTAATTGCTAATAAATCACACCTGAACACAATTTACAACGGAAATTGGTACATCATTAAACATTTACACAGGGTATATAAGCACCACACAAGCAGGGCTTCTTTGACTGTGTTGCTGGTGGGTCTTTGGAGATTGGAGGTTTAAGATTAGAGAGTTGGTGCATTATTGTGAGTGAGTTAGTGTTAGCGTGAGAGAGTCAGTTGTTAGTGTTATCGTGAGTGAGTTAGTGGGAGTTAGTGGGAGTGGGAGAGAGTCTGTTAGTGGGAGCGTGAGTGAGTTAGTGGGAGTGGGAGTTGTTAGTGAGAGTTGTTAGTGGGAGCGTGAGTTAGTGGTAGTTAGTGAGAGTTAGTGGGAGTGTTTGTTAGTGAGAATTAGTAGTAGTGTGTTAGTGAGAATTAGTAGTAGTGTGAGTTAGCGAGCGAGTGATTTTTCTGTACACGTAACACATTTACACGCAAACACATTCAATACATACATACACTTATCAATAACACTACATACACTCCATACCCCCTACCCCCTCATACTACACTCCATACCCCATTCCCTGTAGTCCCATTCCCTTTCATCCCATTTACTCTTATCCCATACCCCATACCCATCCCATACCCATCCCCTAGTTACATTTAGTTTACATATCCTCCTTTAAGTCTTCTTCTTCTTTTGGTTTATTTAAATACTCCTTACCCTCTTTGTTTTTTTACATCCCTCTCACACTTTCAGCACTTTTTTTGTCTTTTTAGTTCTTTATTTTGACCCCCTTTCATTTCATCACACTCACTTTTTGTTTGATTATTTGGGGTTTAGTTTAGGGAACAGATGGAGGCCAGGCAGGGGAGAGGTAGAGGGGGGAGGAGAGGGAGGGGGAGAGGAACAGGGCAGGAAGGGGGGCAGGAAGGGGGGCAGGAAGCGGGGGTGGAAGCGGTGGGTGGACCCAGCCACTTGGTTCAAGATGAACAAGTGGCTGGGCCCAGTGGCGGACAGAGTAGGGCTTCACAGTCCGGGAAACAGAGGGCATCGTCACAGGGGAAGGCCAAGGCGACTAGGGAGGCGAGGTTTTCGATGGAGGAGAAGGAGGCCCTCGTAGAGGCCTATATGGCCAGGTATAGGAGGCTGCAGCACCAGAAGACTACCCCGACTGACAAGAGGAGGCTCTGGAATGAGATAAGAAATGCAGTCAATGCAGTGGGTGGCCGGAACAGAGATCTGGATTCGATAAAACATCGCTACCGGGACTGTAAGATGGATCTCAAGAAAAAGTTAAGCCTGGAGGCCCGACACGCCGCAGGAACCGGTGGCGGACCTGCCCTGGAAATAGAGTACTGCCGATGGGAGGAAATGTTGCGGCCCAGCATCTCCGAGGTGGAAATAGTCGGTATCGGAGGAATTGATACCGGGAACCTGCCACTCTCATCTGACGGTAAGCTCATTGAACAATAAATTCACATACAAATGTATTTCAAGGGACACTATACGCAAACCTTTACTTTCATGATTGAGGTAGCGAATACAATTTGACAAAACATTCAAATGTACTTATATTACCTAATTTGAATCATTCTTGAGATATATTTTAATGAAGAAATAGCCATGCACACGGTGAAACAATCACAGGAGGCAGCTATATTCAGCTAACAATCAGCATCTTATAAGCATATTTAGATATGCTTTTCAGCAAAGAATATCCAGAGAATGAAGCTAATTAGATAAGAAAAGTACATTAGAAAGTTGATAATAAATGTATGCTTCTAAATCATGAAAGATAAAACATTGGGTTTCATGTCCCTTTAAGGATCAGATTAATGCTATAACGTTGTTTACACGCATTAAATTACTTTGCAGTTACATCAGTATCTAGGCTATAGGTTAGGTGTGCATTTAAACAGACTGAAAACAAACGCGAAAACATTCAGATTGACCAGAGATATCACAAACACGGTTTAGAAAATGCGGAAATCGTATTGATTGTTTGTTAGATTTCAAAGTGGATTAATGATTCTGCATTTGTAATTGTATCGTAAGCTAAGTCATTTAAAGCTTGATTTGCAAATATGCTAATATATACATTTTTTTTTTTTTTTTTAAATATACAGAGTCTGGGGAGGAGGCAGCACAAGAAACACAGCCTCATCCATCTCCCCGGGATGAGAGTGGTGGGGAGGAATTTCCACTTCGGAGGGAAGAGGCCCCCCGTGACGAAGAGCGCACGGAAGCTGATGAAGAGGCCCCGGAAGCAGAGGAGGAGCCCGCGGAACCAGAGGACCCTCAAGGACCCGCACCCCGCCATGCACGGGTACCCCGCCAAGCACAACAAGAGGAAATAGCGGAGGTGCGGGTTCTACTGGACTACATAGAACAGATGCGTAACTCCCGGATACAAAATATCGAAGGCCGAACTCGAATTCTTGATGGACAAAATCAAATAATTGAAGGCCAAAACCAAATAATAAACATACTTAATAGAATCGAACAAGGCCAAAACAGAATCATTAATCTGCACCAAGAGATGTTCAATTTTTTCCGGGAGGCGCATGCTGGTCTACCTCCTGGTCCGCCTCCTGCTGCTGGGCCTCTTGCTGCTGGGCCTCCTGCTGCTGGGCCATCTCCTCCTGCCGGCCCATCTACTCCTCTTCAGCCATCTCCTCCTCTTCAGCCATCTCCTCCTCTTCAGCCATCTCCTCCTCTTCAGCCATCTTCTCCTCCTCAGCCATCTTCTCCTCCTCAGCCATCTTCTCCTCCTCACCTTGGTCGTCCCAGTACTCTTCCTTCCACTCTTCCCACAACATCTCCAAGGAGAACTCTTCGGAGTCGGCAGTTGCCCCTCCCAGAGCCTCAGCCCCGTGGGAAGAGGGGAAGGAAGAGGAAGTAAGTATTTATTTTCATCTTTAATGTTTTTTTTATTTAATGTGTAATGGATAGGTATGTGATGATGTGGTTTTCATACACTTGTGGACCACACTCTGTATATAATCTACTTCTATGGGACCGGGTCCATGGAGGCAGATTGTTTGCAGAGTGTGGGTTATAAGTGTGTGAAAACCACATCATCACATACCTATCCTTGTTCATGATATTGATTGGTTTCTGTGATGTGATGTCCAAACTGTTTCCCGAATCGCAAACAAAATTACCATTACAATTATCCATGATGGCATATTACTGTTTGAATGCCAATAACACAGCTTAAAGGGACAGTCAGAAAATTATTGATTACAAAGAAAACACTGTATTACGCATTATCAAGTTGGAAACAACAAAACATGGAGAAATACGTGTGACTTATGTGCTTAACCTTGTATCTATGACTAGGAAAAATGACCACTTATTTGTTGTTCTGACATAACAACATTTTAGATATCAATGATCAATACATGGTAAATAATATGCTGTATGAGCACAAGGTTTTACATATACAAATGCTATCCAAATGCCCTCTAGTGGTCAAATTGTATAATGATTACATGCACTCTTCAAGCTCGAAGAAATGAGCACACGAACCTCATAGGTTTAGCTAGCAAATTTAAATAAACACAGACAAATGATTAATTGGTGAGAAACATTTGATATCATTGATATTACAAAATTGACTTTTAGAATAATGCAAAACATTATTTGTTTTCTAAACTGTCCCTTTAACAAAATTACATATGCTAACATATATTTGAAGCTTGTTGGTATATCTACATGTACTTGTTCAAAAAATAAATATTGAAATCAGATTTATATTGACGTGTTAAATAAAGTCTATTTTCTTAAAGAGACATTATTGTGTTAATTTTTTTTTAGAAAGACATTTGTTTTAACAATGAATATGGTTTAAAGTCCTTTTAGGAGTGGGGGGTGAAAATATGCTAACAATAATATATTTGAAGATTAAACAATGTGGAACTCATACATGATACAAAAATCAACATTTGCATTAAAGGGACAGTATACTATATTTTTAACAGAACTGTATGTAATATACACTACTACAAACAACAAGATTAACATATACTGATATCAATATTACAAAGCTTCAAACACTTTCAAAGAAAATCGGGTTAGCTCTATTGAAAATATAGATGAACCCCCATTACAACCGTAAAACAAGACAATACACCATCATACACAAAACAGGAGAAAGCTGGAGATGGTACTCACATGAAACTTAGAGGCTTGGTGAGGAGTCTGATAATTAATTACATTTTATTTGAACAGAAGCAAAATGAAACGTGTATTTGTTAAACAATGGACTATCTAACTAGAGACCAAATTAAACGATTTCATTTATAATGTGAGTGTCTAATGAACCTTGACTAAAATATACAACGAAATTACATTTAGAAGAAGTCGGCATCATATATTTAGCATATGATAAAGCTAAATGCATATTGATTACTTTATTCTAACACAATAGTGCATATTTATTAATTAGATATCTTTAACATTAAACACAACAGTCATTTTTCTGAAAAAGGAAAATATTGTTGACAAACATATTAAACAACATGGACTATAGAGATTTGCACTTGCCTCGAAATATCATATGCATGAAAACATTTTGCTTTCGTTCGTTTATTCAACCAGACATCCAGCAAAAGAGAATGTGGTGGTCTTTATCAGCTACGGGTCAACAATGTAACATGATGCAAATAATACATATTCGCAAGGTTTTTAAAATTGGCTGCAGTCACAAACGTGTTTAACGTGCACAAACAAATATTGCGGGACTACGTAATCCAATCAGACGTTTTTTTACCTTTGCATGTGACGTCTTAACATGGCACTTACTTGATCACGTAAGAACGCCATCCAATAAAAGGCACATTCTTGATCACGTAAGAACGCCCCAAAAAAAAAGGCGCATCCTTGATCGCGTCAAAACGCCATCCAATAAAAGGCACATTCTTGATCACGTAAGAACGTCAGTCAATACAAGGAATCATTGGACAGCCTGGCAGGTGACGTCTTAAGCAACATGGCGCATCCGAGATCGCTGAAAAACCGCAGCCAATACAAGGACTCAGTTGACAGCTTGGCATATCAATAAGAAACGTATTTATATTTTAGGAACTAGTATGTGTCTAGATTGCTATCTAGGAATGTCACCAAATCATGAATCATCTTTTCGGACTTGACTGTCCCTTGAACTATAGCTATGGTGTATATCTTTAACATTTAAAAGATACACATGAGAAATACATATGCCATTGATGTATTAATATATGTTTTGATTGTTTTGGAATAACAATAATTATACATGGATTGATTAAACGTGTCATTTATTCAAGTTTAAATATGGTCAGCCTACCTATAGCCATATATGGGAGGAGAAGTATTTTGTTAACATATTTGTTAAAAAATATTCATCATCTAAAATATTTGCATTACACACAGAGATTAATTTGGTTACACTTTTACAATAAGATAGAATTGAAAATGAAATACATGTGCTGTCAACATTACAATAAGATTGTTTATTAATAAGATTATATGTCCTTGTTCATGTAAAAAGGACAAAAACGCTTTAGAAATGGAAATACATTCATTAACAATTGTGCTCACCATCACTTAAAGGGACATTATTTTGTTTTTAAAAAGAGGATACACATAGACAATACTATTTCAATAAAATGAACACTTTACAGGGATTATATCATTGTATCAATCCTCAGATCATTTGTTAAAGGTGCATCAATTCATGCAGAGTTTCTAAATACACACATGGATGTGAAAATTGAAATATACATATATACACAAATAACAATATATATATACATATATAAAACAATTACTATGCTAATCATAATCATGCAATGATAAAGCTAAGAGAAAAATATATAAAGACAAATAATAAGATTACATTGGAGATGTTAATCTTAAAGTCATTTACAATTGTCTTACATATATGATTTTTTTTTAAAAATTATTTTTGGTAGGTCCCTTTAAGGATCAACAAGATAAACTAGAGCTTTCAAAAAATAACATGAAGAATGAGGACAAAGAATCGTGCAATGACATGTCTTTTATTAGTATGTAAGAAAACATCAACAACGTTTAGAAATAATCTTGTAAAAATAAGGAATATTTGAGCCATATGACAAGGTAACAGAGTGCATCACAGTCCATGAAGAGAGTTGCCAAGGGCCACCATAGCCCCATTGGAGACATATGACAAGGTAACAGAGTGCATCACAGTCCATGAAGAGAGTTACCAAGGGCCAGCATAGCCCCATTGGAGACATATGACAAGGTAACAGAGTGCATCACAGTCCATGAAGAGAGTTGCCAAGGGCCACCATAGCCCCATTGGAGACATATGACAAGGTAACAGAGTGCATCACAGTCCATAAAGAGAGTTGCCAAGGGCCACCATAGCCCCATTGGAGACATATGACAAGGTAACAGAGTGCATCACAGTCCATGAAGAGAGTTACCAAGGGCCAGCATAGCCCCATTGGAGACATATGACAAGGTAAAAGAGTGCATCACAGTCCATGAAGAGAGTTGCCAAGGGCCACCATAGCCCCATTGGAGACATATGACAAGGTAACAGAGTGCATCACAGTCCATGAAGAGAGTTGCCAATGGCCGCCATAGCCCCATTGGAGACATATGACAAGGTAACAGAGTGCATCACAGTCCATGAAGAGAGTTGCCAAGGGCCACCATAGCCCCATTGGAGACATATGACAAGGTAACAGAGTGCATCACAGTCCATGAAGAGAGTTGCCAAGGGCCACCATAGCCCCATTGGAGACATATGACAAGGTAACAGAGTGCATCACAGTCCATGAAGAGAGTTACCAAGGGCCAGCATAGCCCCATTGGAGACATATGACAAGGTAACAGAGTGCATCACAGTCCATGAAGAGAGTTGCCAAGGGCCACCATAGCCCCATTGGAGACATATGACAAGGTAACAGAGTGCATCACAGTCCATGAAGAGAGTTGCCAAGGGCCACCATAGCCCCATTGGAGACATATGACAAGGTAACAGAGTGCATCACAGTCCATGAAGAGAGTTACCAAGGGCCAGCATAGCCCCATTGGAGACATATGACAAGGTAAAAGAGTGCATCACAGTCCATGAAGAGAGTTGCCAAGGGCCACCATAGCCCCATTGGAGACATATGACAAGGTAACAGAGTGCATCACAGTCCATGAAGAGAGTTGCCAAGGGCCACCATAGCCCCATTGGAGACATATGACAAGGTAACAGAGTGCATCACAGTCCATGAAGAGAGTTGCCAAGGGCCACCATAGCCCCATTGGAGACATATGACAAGGTAACAGAGTGCATCACAGTCCATGAAGAGAGTTACCAAGGGCCAGCATAGCCCCATTGGAGACATATGACAAGGTAACAGAGTGCATCACAGTCCATGAAGAGAGTTGCCAAGGGCCACCATAGCCCCATTGGAGACATATGACAAGGTAACAGAGTGCATCACAGTCCATGAAGAGAGTTGCCAAGGGCCACCATAGCCCCATTGGAGACATATGACAAGGTAACAGAGTGCATCACAGTCCATGAAGAGAGTTGCCAAGGGCCACCATAGCCCCATTGGAGACATATGACAAGGTAACAGAGTGCATCACAGTCCATGAAGAGAGTTACCAAGGGCAAGCATAGCCCCATTGGAGACATATGACAAGGTAAAAGAGTGCATCACAGTCCATGAAGAGAGTTGCCAAGGGCCACCATAGCCCCATTGGAGACATATGACAAGGTAACAGAGTGCATCACAGTCCATGAAGAGAGTTGCCAAGGGCCACCATAGCCCCATTGGAGACATATGACAAGGTAACAGAGTGCATCACAGTCCATGAAGAGAGTTACCAAGGGCCAGCATAGCCCCATTGGAGACATATGACAAGGTAAAAGAGTGCATCACAGTCCATGAAGAGAGTTGCCAAGGGCCACCATAGCCCCATTGGAGACATATGACAAGGTAAAAGAGTGCAACAGGCACAACAATAAACTTTGAAAAAGGCCAAATGGCAACAATAAAAAAAACATCAACATGTGGACGGAGGATTCTTATCTGCGACCTTGGAGCATCTCCAGATCCTCCACTTACTGGTCATCCTCTTCATCGTCCTGTGCATGTCCAGCTCCAGATTCAGGCCTTGAACTTAATCGCATGATTTCACGCAGAGTCAAGTCCTGAACCCGGAGCTGGGCCTGCATGGTGTCGTTCATCCCTCTCAGGACAGCTGCGTTCCTCAACACGGCCTGCTCTACTCGTGCTATACCTTCTAGCATGAGCCATGCTGAGTCACAGCCTAAAATAAAGAATAAATTAAATATTAAGGATAATTACACAACAGACGAAAAAATAAGCAAAGATACATTGTCATCATAAAGACAAATCATTCTTTACATCAATTAGTTTAAATTGATTCTTTACACATGAAATATGTTATTCAGACAGACCGAAATCATTAAAGCGACAGTTTACTCAAACATGTTGTCCCCTTTAATTGGTTTTCGATGATCCACTTATACAGCTTGAGTGTATCAAATCTTGTTAAAGGATTTACATTGTACTTACATTAGCAATTTAAATATTTTAATTATACTGTGGTAGGCACACCTATCCTTAAACATTTTGGCATTGAGGACAAGCTGTGTAAACATAGCAACCTGAAGAAATTACATTCCCACTGGGTTAGACAAGAGATAATGTATAAACATTTGTACATAAATTGTTGGATCCAAGTAGTGGTGATTGGTATATGTAGTGATATCAAATTAAAGGGACACTGAACCTAAATATTTAATTGACTGATTCAGATAGAGCATGACATTACAAATATTTAAAAATTACACATATTCTTTAAATGTTAGAATTCTCTAGCTAGATTTTGAATGCAAGAATGTCGGTTTTTAGGGCAGGCCATATTTGTTTATCAACTTTGTTTGTCCCTGCTGGTTGATGGATACATTCATCCAACAATAAAGAAATGATGTCCACAATTATTTTCTATTTAAAATTAATTCTAGGCATTTCTTTGTTTCAATAAAGATAGCAAGATAATGAAGAATAATTCATAAGAGTAGTAAATTATAAATTTGATTAACATTGCATGCTCTATTTGAATCACAATAGAAAATATTTACCTTCAGTGTACCTTTAAGTATCTTATAATGTTGATTTTGAATGATACTTACAGCTGTGCCTGGGAAGGACAATCCGACACCCAGGACAATGAAGGTTGAGACAGGGGGGAGGGATGGGATTGGTTTGGGGAGGGATGGGATTGGCTTGGGGACGGATGAGCTGCTGCTCTGGGGTAGGCCGTACAGCTGGGGAGTGGGGAGTTGGGGTCTGGGCAGCTGTACGGGCCATAATACGGGGAGAGCAGCGAAGGGGGTTATAGGGGGTTTTTTGGGAGGGGCAGGAAATGACAAATGGGAAGGGCCGGCAGGGGTCTGGGCATGGGCAGGAGTCTGGGCCTGGGCAGGGGTCTGGGCCTGGGCAGTGGTCTGGGCATGGGCAGGGGTCTGGGCTTGGGCAGTGGTCTGGGCATAGGCAGGGGTCTGGGCATGGGCAGGGGTCTGTGACTGGTCAGGGGACTGGGCAGGGGCAGAAACCAGATGACCAGAAGTGGCGGATCCATCTGAAAATTAAAAAAAATATATATTAACATCTCATACATCATGAAATCAAATCAACGCATTTCAAATTGATTATGTTTTCAATATACTTCGAAGTGTGTTTGAATTTGTAAACAATTATGAAATGAGGATATGGTATGCATATAGGCACTCAGATGAATATCAATTACTGTCTGTACAATTATAACATTATTATTGTGTTTTGGCCTGGAATATGCATGTGACATAATGATGGCATGAATTATACATTTTTTTTAAAAAAAATTTTTTCATGCTGCCTGATATAGAAAGGGGGCAGTAGTGTATTTGAACAGACAAATAATATTCCTTTTTAAAGTGCAAAAGCTGTAGACTGTGAATGTCTTCAATAAAATGATTTCAAATAAAGCAACATGTTGGAAACATGATAGATATATTTCACATACCATTAGACTCCAAGGCAGCCTCTTCCTCCTCCGTCACATATGTTAAATCAATCTCTTTAAAACATAACATGTTGTGTACACGTTAAGAACAGATATTATAACATATGTTACTGTTGTTCAAAGACACACATCAATGTTGCATTAAAGATATACACACCCAAAGTTATGATTTACATCATTTTGATGGAGCATACAAATTACATTAGATTTGTTATTCTCAATGATTCAGATTTTCAATGTATTGTTTGTATTAATTTAAAAAAAAAAATCATAAAAGCATAGTACATAGAACATTTAAGATTTCTCATGTGTGTATCACTTGATGACTGTAGTCAAAAATGAACATGGAAACAAACATATGCTATACATCTTCTGAATAACAAATGTGTAGACTAATAAAGTTGTAATAATTAATCTTTCAATATTCAAAGAAAATTAATATATAATCAGAAGAGAAAATTATATGTTTGTTTCAAATGTTATGCTTCATCAGAATCATGCTCATAATATTGATTACCAATACACCTTCAATAACATATAAATGAGTCAATGGACTTACCAGGAGACCGCAAAGGCGGCTCTGTGTCACTGCTGGATTCCTGTGGGCTCCCCACACCAACTCTCTCTATGAATGATATAGATATATATTAGTAAACACATTTGGGATATCACTAAATCACATCTGTATCGAATTTTAAGAACAGCTGTTGACAAATCTAAACAAACACATGTGGCACATCGAGCCATTTGTGCAATGTACAGTAATCTTGTTTAGGACACAACACATATTTATCACAATACAAAACCAAATTGATTAGTAAAAATATGTAATCATGGTGCTGTTAGAGTATGCTGATATCTATAAAGTAACTCCAACAGTGAATATGTGAATTATATATCAATATTGTTTAATCCAAAGAATGTAAAGATGAATGAATCTATTGTTTATTAAAGGGACACTGACATGATTTATTTAAATCATTGATTTCACTGTTCAAACTGTTCAAAATGATTTAACATTGACTCCTATTATAATTTTAATGTTGCTACATTTTAATCTTAAAGGCAGATAAGCAATATTGGATTCAATAAATATTGTTTGTTGAAGGTATCCACCAATCATCAATAAAAACCCAGGTTGGTCAACCAAAATTGAGATGCAGATAAACGTACATTCTTGATTTTAAAATACATTTAGCAATAGAATATTTCACATATGATTATAGTATTATATTTAAATGTTTATTAATATTGCATACTCTATCTGAATGACAACATTAATAATTGTAGCTCAGTATCCCTTTAATATAAAATTATATTGATTTGACAATGTTGGTGTTAATGAATTCTCTACTCCATATGTTGATGTAATGAATGGGATTGAGCATGCAATTCAAATCTAATATGTTATTTAAGGATATCCGAAGAATTATTTAATTTTCATCTATTAAAGGGACATTACATATAAATATTGAACAATGTGGATTTAGTATGTAATGTTCTGTCCATGTTTCTAAGAAAATGTCAATTAAAATGAGACATACCATACTGTGACAAGCCCTGCCTTAAGGATCCAGCAGCAACATCCATATCTGTAATATATTAAATGAGGATTGCATATCATTAATACAAATCATGCCATGTTTAAAATCTTTACATTATTAGCAAATCAATTTAAAACTATTAATCCTTTGGTAGTCCCATGAGTTAATTGTTTCCTGAATTCAATTCATGATAAATATATCCTGTACTCTTATTTTCAATCAGTTGTGTTGTTTACTGTAGCTTTAATTATTTTATGGTGTTATTTCATTCTCATCAATTGATGGGCATATGTTATAATTTATTTGGATTCTTCTTTTTTTATTATGTATAATATTGAAAATAAGAATACTGTATTCTTCACATATATAATAATTCACATTTAGTTTTGACCAACATGTATAAAGCAATGCCACTTACAGCAAACCCATGTTAACGTGTATGCGAAATTCCATTTTTGCGATCATTGCACAATGATTCCATGCGGAATTACGCATCCGTCATTTGACCAACATGTATAAAGCAATGCCACTTACAGCAAAGCCATGTTAACGTGTATGCGAAATTCCATTTTCACGATCATTGCGCAATGATTCAAAGCGGAATTACGCATCCGTCATTTGACCAACATGTATAAAGCAATGCCACTTACAGCAAAGCCATGTTAACGTGTATGCGAAATTCCATTTTCGCGATCATTGCGCAATGATTCAAAGCGGAATTACGCATCCGTCATTTGACCAACATGTATAAAGCAATGCCACTTACAGCAAAGCCATGTTAACGTGTATGCGAAATTCCATTTTCGCGATCATTGCGCAATGATTCAAAGCAGAATTACGCATCCGTCATTTGACCAACATGTATAAAGCAATGCCACTTACAGCAAAGCCATGTTAACGTGTATGCGAAATTCCATTTTTGCGATCATTGCGCAATGATTCAAAGCGGAATTACGCATCCGTCATTTGACCAACATGTATAAAGCAATGCCACTTACAGCAAACCCATGTTAACGTGTATGCGAAATTCCATTTTCGCTCTGTGACGCATATTCTGTAGAGCGCAAGACACATCATTCCTATTTCATGTGTCACTAATCTAAAATCAGATATCTAAACATCATATGTAGTGTATGTTGTGAGATCTGTATAGGTTTAGTATCTGACTATATACACATTTTTTGATAAAAAAACAAATATTAAGATATTATATGAAGTTGGATAATTACCTGGTTCAGATTCTCCATCTCCTCCCAGGCCACCGGACGGAGAAGCAGCTGCCCTGGCCCCCGCGTCAGGACTTTCAGATCCCGCAGCTGGGAGGGAAGAAGAGGAGGCCGAGGATGGCGAGGATCTAAATCTTTTTGGGACCCGGAGATTGAGGAGCTCGCATAAAGTCACCTCATAAGGGAGTAGGTACAGTTTCCGCGGGCCTCTCTTTTGCCACCTCTTTTACGGGCTTGTACCCAGTCCCTTATGAGGTTGACTTTTTTTGTTAACCGCAACCTCATATCTCCGAATCTCCTCATGATCTGATCCTGGGTCCTCTGGACGTCACACACCAATCTAACCGCATTGGTGATAGACTCCCAGAGGGCCTTCTTAACATGCGCATCTGTCAACCTCCTCTTGTTCCCAAACAGCTGGGGATAAAAGTCCTTGACGGCGTGGACCAGTGCAGCGCTCTCCTCCTTGGTGAACCTGGGAGCTGACATGCCTGCTCGGTTGGCTACTAAATATATTATAATAATATTAATATATAACACTGCCTGCAGGCATTAGAGAACTGACAAAGATGGCAACGTGTAATGGACTTTTATATGGTGAAGTAAACATGAGATGCACCATGGGACAAGTTATCTGTACATCTGATTGGATAAAAGTTTGAAATATTGTTAGAATGTCTGTGAGACCATCCTGACTCAAGTTGTGTTTGTGTGATGAACTCTGATTGGCCGTTCCTTAATGTTTCATATCTTAGTAACTTCCTTACACATACCTCATGGTGGTGCTGTTACTTCATTTTTCATGTAGACTTATTTGTAACTCATGGGCCTGTCATGCGGATATGTGTGACGCAGATTTAATATCCGTGATCCGTTAAATATTAATGATTAAATTCTCTTTAACATCTAATACTGTCACATTATTAAATGTTGTAGACATTTCTCGGTTTAATAACGGTCTGTTTCTTTAATACAAATACACATTTAATATTGTATGTCTTTATTGTTCATAAAATCCATTTATTGACTTATTGTGAAGTATTGATATTGCTCTATTAAATGTATTTCATAATGCACATTGATTGTGTGCTATTGCGTGACATTAGACTCTAATGTTTAAAGATGCTAATCTGGTGTTTCAAGATGCGTTTCCCACGCAATATTTCTGAATGTTCAAATTCAGGTTATAAGGTCAGTAACTTGGATAATCTGTTTATAAATGTTAAACTACAGGTTTGTTTGTTATTAGTAAATAAACCTCGAGCTTGTATTTGTCTGAAGTGCTCGTATATGTTATTGTGCAATGGCGTCTTTATTTTTAAATAGACATTACAAACAAACAATTGTATCAAATGATCTGTAGAGATAGAAGATTTTTTTAGACTTTAAAATGTAAATCAATTTATCTTAGTATTTAGATATCCTCAACAGAAGAAATTTAAATGCACATGGTTGAGACAATCACATAAGTCATCCACCAATCTTCATCTACTGAGCCTATCTCGATATGCTTTTCAAGCAAAGTATGTCAAGATAGGAAGAGAAGTAAATACACTATTTAAATCTCTTAAAGGGACACTGTCCAAACAAATTTAGCGTTGGTGATTCAGATTGAGCATGAAATGTTAATCAACGTTATAATTTAATCCGATTCTCAAATGTTAACAATTATCTTGTTATCTTTCTTTGCAAATCAATAATGATATTTGAGATTACGGACAATTGTTTCAAAAAACCTGGGTTGTCCTTGATGATTGTTGGATAAATTAATCCACCACAAAAAACCAAGTTCAGTCCAGAGTACTGAAGCAAATAAATTATCTATTTAATGCCTTATTTTTATTTTGAAATATTTTTATTTAGGTTTTTGTACATGCATACATAAAACGGTAACAAAACAAATAATAATCCAAAGATTCCAACATTATTTATGCTCAACTCTCATTTGTGAAATAGTTAAATGACAAACGCTTTTATACCTTCTATTGCTCTCTATCTGTGACATAATCCGCCTTTCCGCAACTCCTGCTCTCCCCCCCCCCCCTTTTGGAGGCCTCGTGGTAGTGAATGTAAGGTTCCCATTGCAATAAGAATGCTTCCCTAGTATTTAGGGTTTCAGCTACTGCGCTCGCTTTCTCAAAGTGATAAGTTATTTTTTGCTTTACCCTTTCAAAACTGGGTGGAGCACTCTTCCAAAATTGGGCAACACTCAACCTAACTATAGTGCAGATCCACATAACTAGTTTGTTATTATGTTTGGTGAAATCCCCAATCGGGAAGTGTAGTAAGGCCTGTTCCATAGTTAAAGTCACCCTCTTCTGGAATATCTCGCTAATGAGAATAGAGGTATGGTCCCAAATTTCCTTTGCGTATCTACAACTCCACCACATGTGTGTGTAGGTGTCATGCATATTCCTTTCTATATTAGCACTGCCCCTTTAATTGCTTGGAATTACTATAAATACCTACAAGCCACACTCACTCATTGCTTGGTATTGTTTCTCTACTGGACCATTCCTGAGCTGCACACCTTCCTGCAATTCCTGCAGCAATCTCTCATTGAGCTTTGTTCCTGTTTCGCTCCCAAGCAGAGCTAGGACCTGCTCCGCTTCCGGAACTGCGGCCTCTGTGACGTCACACGCCACTCTCCTGCCGAGACCGGCTGCCTCCTAACCGCTTACCGCTGCTTATTCTACTTGCGGTTTCTCTCATATCCAGTCTGCAACTTAGGTATTCAAGGTACCGGTACTAGGGGGTTATTTCCTTGTTTAATTTTCATTCTGTATTTTTCTTTACACACATATGCTTAATCTTAAGTACTACCATTTTTTACTTGAGCTCATGTTATATAAATATCCTCCATTACTTTTCTGTTTCGTGCACAAACATATTTTCAGCTAGTATATTTAACCTACTCCTACTAAAGAGGCTTAAGCATCTATTCACACTGCTGACTAGACTACTCCTGCATTTATCAGCAATAGTGTTGTGCAGATGCTTATAATTATTTTTATCTTTTTATTTTTTCTCTTCACAAATTAACTGCTTCCTGTGTGTGTGCTAGGTTGCCACATATTACTTATGTGTAATATCCATGTGACACCCTGCTACACACTTAGCTACACCCTATATTATTCATATACTTATTCATCAGTAGCTGAGGTCCACACTAACACATGTCTCTTTTCCCTGACATTACAGTAGGTCCCTGTTTCCCCACATCCCCTATAACACAATTTAGTTAGTGGGTCATTTCCTCCTCCCGGTCTAGCCGGGTACAGGTACCACCGAAAGGCCACCTTTATAAAATTTTCTTTGAGTGTTGCATTTTGTGAGAAAGATAACCCGCCCATAAGGTTTTCTGTCCAATTTTCGACTGACCACGTTTTCCCTGTGTCCTGTTCCCATTTTAACATGAGGTGAGATTTGTTAGCTGTCGGTGGCCGGTTGAAGATTTTGTAGAGGGCAGAGATACCTCCCCTTATATGATGAGTTGACAAACCTAATGTTTCCAATGTCGTGCATGGCGGGGCTCTTTCACTACCCATTATCTGTTGAACCCTAGATTTTAATTGTAAATAATTGTACCAAATATGTTTATCGTCAGGGTCAAGGGCTTGGTATTGATTATAGGTCATCAGAGACCCTTCTTTATATGCATCTGCTATCCTATACAACCCCCTGTTGCTCCATTTCTTCTGTGTGGCTGTGTCGACAAGCGAGTGTTGAGTTATCAAAGGGGTTATTTTCGATTTCTCATTGAGAAGAGGAAATTTTAAATTTAGCTTTTTCCAAATGTATAGAGTATGTTGTATAGCAATGTAGTCACGTTTATTGTGTGGGGTAGTGTTATGTGGGGTCCATAATAAGTTAGAAACTGGAAAAATGTTTAGAATCTTAGATTCAATATGAACCCATTGTGACAAGTTACTGGTGTGGAACCACTTCAAAGTTTGTGCCATACGGGCTGAATAGTAGTAAGAGACTAGGTTAGGAAGTCCCACCCCCCCCCTTCCTATCAGTTCACATGATTTTCTTATTAATCCTCGCCCTCTTACCCTGCCATATGAAGTTAAGAATGTCCCTTTGGAGTTTGTGCAGTTCCGTGAGTGGTATTGTTATTGGCAGGGATCGAAATAAGTATAGTAGTTTGGGGAGTAAGGACATCTTTATAGATACTATTCTCCCATATAAGGATAGTTTCAATTTCATCCATTTTGCTAACAGTCCTCTGGCGTGTGTAAACATTGGTAAGTAATTCAAGTGGTATAGGGAATGTATATTGTTGGATAGATTGATTCCAAGGTATTTGATGGATTTTTTTGGCCAGCTAAATGAGAAGTTTAATTCCATTAATTTTTTGGTGTGTTGTGGCAGTTTAATGCCAAACGCTTCGCATTTACTCTCATTTATTTTGTAACCTGAAATGCGTCCAAAGTGTTGTATTAAGTCATACACTGGGGGTAGGGAAAGCAATGGTCTAGTCAGTGTTAGTATTACGTCATCCGCAAATAATGAAATTTTATGGTCAGTCTGTCCTATTGTGATTCCTGAAATGTCTTGATTGTCTCGTATTTTAATTGCTAAGGGTTCTATACTTAACGCAAAAAGTAGTGGAGAAAGCGGGCAACCCTGACGTGTTCCATTGTTAATGTGTATTGAATGAGACTGATATCCGGAAAGTTTAACATAAGCAGTGGGGAAAGAATATAATGATTTTAATGCGTCCGTAAAAGGCCCCTTAATTCCCACCCCATCCAGTACCGCAAACATAAAGTCCCAATCGATCCTGTCGAACGCCTTCTCTGCGTCCAGAGATAGGAACAGAGAAGGCGTTCCCCTAACTGTGGCTATATTGATTAAGTCTATTATTTTCCTCGTGTTGTCTGGGGCTTCCCTTTGCATAATAAACCCAACTTGATCGGAGTGTATTAATTTGGTGAGGAGGGGGTTGAGACGATTAGCTAAAATTTTGGTGAATAGTTTTATATCTTGATTAATTAGCGAGATGGGCCTGTAATTTTGACAGTGGTTTTTATTTTTTCCTGGTTTTGGTATAACTGAGATTCTCGCCATTAATAATTCCTTGGGTATTTCCTTACCCTGAAGCATTGAATTAAAAACCTGGGCTAGTTGCGGAACTAGTAGGGGTTGCAGAGTTTTATAGAAAAGCCCAGAGTAACCGTCGGGGCCTGGGGCTTTTGACCCTTTGAGATTCTTAATACAAAATTTTATTTCCTCGTGAGTGATAGGTTTATTTAGGGAATCGCATTCATCTGTGGTGATGGCGGGGAGGGAACTGTTTCCTAAAAAGTGTTGTAGTTCTGTAGTCATGTCCTTGCCAGTCTTGCTGGTCTTTAAATTATATAGTCTACTGTAGTAGTCTGCAAAAATGTTCGCAATGTCTTGGGGATCATTGGTAATTTTATTGTCTAATGTTTGCAGCTGGGGAATTGTAGTGGTTCTAGTGATTTCCTTCAGTTTGTTAGCAAGCATTTTATCTGGTTTGTTTCCGTATATGTAGTACTGGGTATCAGTTACTTTTATTGATCTAAGTGCCTCTCTGTTTAGGAGTTTATCCAGTTCGTCATTTATTGCTTTTAATCGTTTAGATATGGTGTTTGTAGGATGCGTGCTAAATAGTAGTCTTAAATTATTTGCTTCTAATCTTAGCTTTGTTTTAGTATCTTCCATGAGTGTGCGTTGTTTGGCTGATTCTGCAATCAGAAGCCCTCTAATGTATGCTTTCAAGGCTCCCCACTCGAGGATTGGATTATTAGTGGAGCCATCATTAAGTTCAATAAATTCTCTAACTTGTTGTTGTACCCTATCTAAGATCACACTATCCTGGAGCAAAATGGGGTCGTAGGTCCATGTTTTAAGTCTGAGTGGGTTAATCATTCCCGCCAAAGAAACTGTAACAATAGAGTGGTCTGACCAAGAGCAGTTTTAAATTGAAGCTCTGATTAGCAGGGGCATTAGAATTTGACTGATAAGAATATAGTCTATTCTGGAGTGTGTTGTGTGTGCTGGAGAGTAATATGTGTAATCCCTGACATTTTGGTTCAATGACCGCCAACTGTCTGTTAGGTTGTGGTCTGTAACAAAATCTAAAAGAACTCTGCTCCTCTTTTTGGACGAGTCGCCTTGTGTAGAGGCTCGATTCGTCCTGTCTACTCTATTGTTCATAGTGCAGTTGAAGTCACCTCCTACAATCATTTTATGTCTTTTCCACAATGTGAGATGTTTACTTAACTTGGAGATAAAGTTTGCCTGTTGATCATTTGGGGCATATATGTTGACTATTAGGACAGGAGTGTTTTGTAATGTTCCCATTATAATTAAGAATCTCCCCTCTCTATCCTTCACAACCGATTCTTCGTGAAAATTCAAAGTGGAATGAATTAGTATTGAGACCCCGCATTTTTTTTTAGGTCCTATGGCGTGGTATTGTGTAGGAAAGGCTTTATCCCAATATTTGGGAGTGAATTTAGGTGTGAAGTGTGTTTCCTGCAGCATTATTATGTGTGCATTAAGAGCTTTATATTCTAAGATTGCTTTTTTCCTCTTGACGTCTGAGTTTAACCCTCTTACGTTATGTGAAATTATGTTTATTGACATGATGTGTCTGTGTGGGGGGAGTAGCTTAACCGGTACCTGTGATCATACAAGTGGGGGACCCAAATCCTGAATTCCTGAGGGAGAGCAGTGCGGATCATTCCATTTGTTGTCTCCTCATTCGAAGAGCACACCATAACTGTATTGTAAGCAGAGGAATGGCAAATTTTAATATTCAACAATGAGGTATACATAGTAGAGAGAGAACAATTATCATGAATTTCAATAAAGAGAGCGAGACTCACACCAAAAAGAAGAGCAATGTTGGAGATTATATCGAACAGGTGAACAAAAGGAATCATTATTCGACATATAAACCTATAATCATTATTACGAACATGTGCAGATCGTTGTAACTAGGTGGGAGCAGGGGAGAATAAGGAGGGGTGAAGGGTGGGGGAAGGTGTGGGAGGGAAACAAAAGGATTAGGGGGGGGGTGAAATCCTGAGAATTTAACCATAGTTTTTATGTGCAACATTGAGCTCGGCAATAAATGTGGTGACAATAATATAGAATGCAAAAAAGACTATATGCTAATATGGTGTTATTAATCCAAGATCGGAGGAGATAAACTCTTCCTATAGTTATTCGGGAACTTTTCAACTCTGAAACTATGAAATAAGAAGAACAAAGTACAAACTGGTAACTTGTAGGTGGCATGTATGAGCCAGTGTTCATGAGCTCAAAACTGCTCAATCAGTCCATGGGCCAAACTTGTATCACTAAAGTTTATATACTAAACCTCTGAATTAAGCTGAGGAGTCTTCGTCTTCGGTGAGGTGGGCCGCCTGTGTGGTGCTGCTCATCTTCGTTTTCTGTCTCTTAGCTTTACCATTTTTCCCCACTGGGGTCCATTCTCTTTGAAAAGATTTCTTCTGGGGTTCTGGAATGGCTGGTGAGGTAGGAAGGTCCGATTGGATTTTTAGGCGGTCTAGTATGGCTTTTCCTTCTTCCAGAGTGGAGCATGCGTAGTTGTTGTTTTGGTAGGAAAAGGTAAGCTTAAAGGGGAAATTCCACCTGTATTTAATGTGCTCCTTGGTGAGGGCCGTGGTTATAGGTTTCAAATTTTTTCTCTTCCGTAATGTAATGGGAGCAAGGTCTGCAAAAATCTGTATGATGTTACCTTCGAACTCAATGCATTTTTTTTCTCTGGCAGCTTTCATGATGAGCTCTTTCACGTGGTAGTAATGCATTTTAAGAACTACGTCCCTATTTGCATTTTGCTGAGGTCTTGTAAGGGCTCTATGTACTCTATCCATTAGTAATAGGGGTAGATCAAGGTCGGCACCAGCTGTTGAAACAAATCTGTCATGGTGGCTTCTAGATCTTTATAAGATTCTGGAAGGTCTCTGATTCGCAAGTTAGATCTACGTGATCTATTTTCATGATCTTCAAGCTGGTCCTCTAGTTTAGTTATGTAGGATGTGTTGTCCTGAATGGAGTTTTTAATATCTGGTATTTCTTCAGCCAAATTGTCTAGTCTTTCCTCAATTTCTGCCGTTCTTCCACCAATTTCTTTGATGTCTTGTCTAATCTCTTGTAAAGCTGTTTTAAATTCTTCCTGGAACAAGGATTTAATCTGAGACAGTAGATCTCTATTGGGGTCCTCTGGTTGAATGATTACAGGGTCCCCTAGGTTGCTCGTTGACGGGCTAGTGGTAGTAGCAGGGTTATTTTTATCTGCGCTTTTCTGTTTCGATTGTGACCTAGAAAGGCACTCCTTAACGGTTTGGGACTTGTTTTTCATGCTGTGTTGTTTTATAGAGCACAATAAAAGACTGTTTGGAAGAGGGAAGGAGACACTCTGGTGTATTGTGGGGATGGTAGTTCCCTTATAATTCTCAGGATTTGGCTTGGGAATTAACTTATTATGCACATGACTGCTATTATCCAATATGTAATTGGAATTACATGCTGTATAGGTTTATTGCCCTACTCCACTTCTCTGCTCTTACATTAAAGCAACAGGTGGCAGAGGTCTGGAGCTGAAGAAGTGTTGTAGTGTCCCTCTCGTCTATTGACTTATAGGCCCCAAATGAGTCTCTCCCAAAATTCCCAGACCGCCTCTAATAAGTGTAGGTTCCTAGGTTGAGAGTTCCGTTCTGATGAGCCTAAGGAGAGGGTTTGTGAGTTGCTTATTAAATTCTAAAGTTTTGGGAGCATGCCCCGCAGTGGGATTCTAGTACAGTGCAAGCCCTTTAGTTGTGGATAATGAGCGTAGGTTTAAAATGGCGTCCTTCCCGCCGTCTGACTATACTGTGACTGGGAATGCTGCCGCCCGAACCCCTCTGTTTGTTAATGGGTGTGTTTGAGTGTCCCTCAAAATTTCTTGCTGTGTTCTGGCTAGAAGTGAGGAGAAAGTCTTACGTGTTATATATCTCCGATTCTCCGCAGGCTCCCGCTATGTGGGCCAATTCACCTCTTTCTCCGTTCCCGTGTAGGGATGCTGCTACTATTCTATGCCGGTCCCGGCAGTTGCTAATGTCACCCGGGTGTCAACAGCGTCAGGTGAGCTTGCGACACTGAACCTGGCAGTCACCGGAGCGGAGCCCCGACCCTCCGGTCACTGCTGCGTGCTCCTAAAGGCCTCAAGTTTTAAGCAAACGGGTTGTAATGGGACCCGATCTTCAGGGTATCACCCCAGAGCTTGGTGTTGCTTTTGTAAGCCCTGTAATACTTTTTTCAACTCAGAGGAGCTATATAGTGACAGAAAAAAGCACTTTATTAGTCTCAAAGTGCAGAGCTCCTCTAAGACGCGTCTGTCTCTCACAGCAGTTAGCTCCACCTTCTTAATGCCTTATTTTTAAAGTAATGATAGCAACATCACAAGGAGCATTCATAATATGAGACAATTTTTAAAGTTGCTTAAAATAGAATACTCATTCAGAATGTATAAATCATTAATTTTTTAACTGTCTCCCTTTAAGTATATTTTTAGTTCATGTCCCTTTAAATAAACATTTCACAATAATGCTTGAAATATCAGAAACCTAGGCACCTTCCTTTTGATAAATTAGTATAACATATGAGTAAATAAAATTTAGATTAACTTCTGGATTGTTTTACACACTGACTGAAATATATATTGTAAAGGAGGTATTTCGGAGTCTTCAGCTTAGAGGGACATTAAGCTATATGTTATGTATGCATTTTGGATAAGATTATAATATTTGAACAACTTAATATGTTTTGGTATTCAATCATTAGATTGTAATTATATATATTTTTGGATTAAATACATATCTACATAGGCTATTTTGATGCTGATTGTTGGTTGCACATAGATACCTTATGTAATTGACTAAGATATGTGCATTGATGTTTGTTTTTCAAAGTATATTTAAAGACTGAATGTAATTCTATAGTACTTTCTAAATATGTTTAAATTCTTTTATGAATTATTTAAAAATCAATACACAATATACTTTGTGAATGTCCCTTTAAGGACAAAAACATTTGTAATGTTGATTTAACATTGTCAAAATAAACTAAAGGGGAATGAAAATTATATATAGATATGTGATGTCTAACCCAAGAGGTAAGATTTTAAAAACTACATAATATTAATAACTATAGTTAAATGACTCCACTAGAAAATCAAATCGATTAACCTGCCATCCAATAACTAGCTTGTGAAAAATATCAAGTTAAATGACCTACCATTTATAAATGTAAAAATTAAAATAATTTAGCAAATAATGTTTTGAGATACCTAAGGAAGATACAAGATCTTATAAAATTAATTTTACATTCAACAACACTGTCACTTTAATGTAATTGAACCACTTCCCCTTCTTAAAAGTGAAAACAAATAATTTATGAGAAATTGACTACATATCCGAAATTATTTTAACATCTAAGAATTTCAAAAGAAAAGCATCGATGGATCTCACTCCCCAATGAATGTTAAAAAAGATAGTTTAATGTAATATTCTCGGAATCAGTGGATTTTCTACAATTAATGCATTATTTGATCTTATGCATGTGCTTGTCAAATAGACAACTACCAGTCATGGGAGTTAAATTGTTTTTTATTGACAGATTATATGGATATTTATTATAATCTGTTCCAAAGAGTGTATTTAATACTAAAATGTTTATTATTACCATTTTAAAAATTAAGTTTCTGAACCAAAAAGAAAAAAATATTCCTGGAAGTCATCAGATGCCAATCTGAAATTAAAAAACAAAATTTTAACAAAGTTAATACACACGTAGTCAAAGATTCATAAAATACAATTACAATCATCTTGTGTCTATGCTCTAACTTTGTTCAACATTTTTTAAAGATATTTATTAATTAAATTTAAAAAAAAAAAAAAAAAAAAACATTATATTGTGTAATAAAAAAATAATAATCTGATTTTCTAATTATACATAATAATGTATATCACATTTCAATAATATATATGTTGCACATAAATGTCATATTTCATGTCCATTCAAATACCTCTATATCAACTATAATATGTATTCCTTTTTCTGATTGTGATCCCTAAATATCTAATGATGAAATATGTATGACTAATGTATGTAAGCTACCAATAATCAACATTCTTCCTGTGATTCTTAACTAGCATGCATTGGTACACCAACCTGGATAATGCATGGTCTTTGAAAGTCAATTCAGGGGTAAACAGTTGATCTTCAATAGGTGTCTTATTCATCATTTCAAAAATAGAGGACTGAAATCCCATCTAAAAATTAGAAATTCATCTAAGTGTCTGATTGTGATCTCTAAATATCTAATTAAGAACTAAATATGACTAATGTATGTAAGCTACTAATATTCAACATTCTTCCTGTGATTCTTAACTAGCATGCATTGGTACACCAACCTGGATAATGCATGGTCTTTGAAAGTCAATTCAGGGGTAAACAGTTGATCTTCAATAGGTGTCTTATTCATCATTTCAAAAATAGAGGACTGAAATCCCATCTAAAAATTAGAAATTCATCTAAGTGTCTGATTGTGATCCCTAAATATCTAATTAAGAACTAAATATGACTAATGTATGTAAGCTACTAATATTCAACATTCTTCCTGTGATTCTTAACTAGCATGCATTGGTACACCAACCTGGATAATGCATGGTCTTTGAAAGTCAATTCAGGGGTAAACAGTTGATCTTCAATAGGTGTCTTATTCATCATTTCAAAAATAGAGGACTGAAATCCCATCTAAAAATTAGAAATTCATCTAAGTGTCTGATTGTGATCCCTAAATATCTAATTAAGAACTAAATATGACTAATGTATGTAAGCTACTAATATTCAACATTCTTCCTGTGATTCTTAACTAGCATGCATTGGTACACCAACCTGGATAATGCATGGTCTTTGAAAGTCAATTCAGGGGTAAACAGTTGATCTTCAATAGGTGTCTTATTCATCATTTCAAAAATAGAGGACTGAAATCCCATCTAAAAATTAGAAATTCATCTAAGTGTCTGATTGTGATCCCTAAATATCTAATTAAGAACTAAATATGACTAATGTATGTAAGCTACTAATATTCAACATTCTTCCTGTGATTCATAACTAGCATGCATTGGTACACCAACCTGGATAATGCATGGTCTTTGAAAGTCAATTCAGGGGTAAACAGTTGATCTTCAATAGGTGTCTTATTCATCATTTCAAAAATAGAGGACTGAAATCCCATCTAAAAATTAGAAATTCATCTAAGTGTCTGATTGTGATCCCTAAATATCTAATTAAGAACTAAATATGACTAATGTATGTAAGCTACTAATATTCAACATTCTTCCTGTGATTCTTAACTAGCATGCATTGGTACACCAACCTGGATAATGCATGGTCTTTGAAAGTCAATTCAGGGGTAAACAGTTGATCTTCAATAGGTGTCTTATTCATCATTTCAAAAATAGAGGACTGTGAAATCCCATCTAAAAATTTGAAAATCATCTAAGTGTCTCCAATAGGATGCCTCAACAGCCTTATTCTATCAAATAGTTTGCACTTACCATGTGAACATGTCTTTGTATGGTTTTCAAGGTCAGCAGATTTGAAAGATAATGCCAGACATGATCCCATTGGTATACTTCAATTTCAATCTTGGCTTTTTCCACTGTCAGTCTGGGCAATCTTCACTGTCAGGCTTCTAATTCTTCCCTTTCAGTCTTTAGATTAAGTCAGCTCCCTAATGGCATAAAAAGTTTATTCAAAATTACTACAAGTGTGTGAATCATTTCTGTAGCCCTCTCCCACCCCCCATTTCATAAGAAATTTCTGTCACTAGCTTACTGTGTAGCATCTTGTGTTATGTTCTATCAAGTGTGAAGATGAGTCATATTGAGCAGAACAAACCTCTAATGTGTGACATTGAACCATAGTCATGCTAGAGGATCCCTTTCTGAGTATTTACATTTTAAGTAATGTGTAAACTAAATACTAGTTTATAAAATGTATGCCATATGATGTATTTGTGTACAATTCATGCCAGCAACAGTCCAGACATTTATACTTACCAGCTGATGTCCTCTTTAAAAACCAGGTGGCAAAGACTCGCTACAGGACCCAATGGCCAGAGCATCACCTATATTAATAAATGAAACACATTTTTAGCATTTGATGAACAATCCTAACATGTTTGCACAATTCTCTACTTGTCATTTCCCTAGAGTTCACATCTATTGATAATACTCCAGTCTAACTTCTATTCTTTACCGTCTAAAGTTGCGGTTGATGATGTCTGCTCTGACATTGAGCCCCTCGTCCCGGAATGGCCCCTCTAGAACAGGATCATCCTCCTCATCTCTGAGGAGGTTTCTGTCCGGCCGGACGGCCTGCAGCATCCCAGCCCGCTGTGCAATATTATGCAGGACGCTACAGGCTACAACGATCTTAGCCACCTTCTTTGGGTTGTACTGTAGGGCTCCTCCCGACCTGTCCAGGCACCTGAACCTCATCTTCAGGAGCCCGAACATCTGTTCAACCACCGCCCTGGTTCTCTTATGAGCCCTATTGTAGCGCTCCTCAGACACATCAGTCGGGCTACGCAAGGGGGTAATGAGCCAAGGCCGGCTCATGTACCCAGAATCACCTATAAATTATGAACAGAACATAATTCTAACAGAATCCTCAAAATAGTATTTGTAGTACATTAAAAAGTTTTGTACACGATAATCCATTAACAAATGTTTATTTTAAATTTAAAATATCTAGTTCAATATTATTCTCTATCTTCCCATTTCAGCTAAGACATGCTACATATGCGTATTTCTCCTAAATCAAGCCTTGTGTAAAATGCTAACTACATGGTTACATTGCATTCTCTATCTGAGCATTTAAGGTAAGACATGCTACATATCTGCATTGAACTAAAAGACATTAGCGGAAAGAGACAATGACATGGTTAAATTGCATTAGCTAATATCTTCCCATTTCAGCTAAGACATGCTACATATGCGTATTTCTCCTAAATCAAGCCTTGTGTAAAATGCTAACTACATGGTTACATTACATTCTCTATCTGAGCATTTAAGGTAAGACATGCTACATATCTGCATTGAACTAAAAGATATTAGCGGAAAGAGACAATGACATGGTTAAATTGCATTAGCTAATATCTTCCCATTTCAGCTAAGACATGCTACATATGCGTATTTCTCCTAAATCAAGCCTTGTGTAAAATGCTAACTACATGGTTACATTACATTCTCTATCTGAGCATTTAAGGTAAGACATGCTACATATCTGCATTGAACTAAAAGACATTAGCGGAAAGAGACAATGACATGGTTAAATTGCATTAGCTAATATCTTCCCATTTCAGCTAAGACATGCTACATATGCGTATTTCTCCTAAATCAAGCCTTGTGTAAAATGCTAACTACATGGTTACATTACATTCTCTATCTGAGCATTTAAGGTAAGACATGCTACATATCTGCATTGAACTAAAAGACATTAGCGGAAAGAGACAATGACATGGTTAAATTGCATTAGCTAATATCTTCCCATTTCAGCTAAGACATGCTACATATGCGTATTTCTCCTAAATCAAGCCTTGTGTAAAATGCTAACTACATGGTTACATTACATTCTCTATCTGAGCATTTAAGGTAAGACATGCTACATATCTGCATTGAACTAAAAGTAGACATTAGCGGGGGGAAAATATATGGTTAAATTGCATTCTATAGCTGAACATTACGCTAACATTTTAAAACTACAGTGGCAATTGTCAAACTAATTAACCATGTTGTGCACAAATACTCACCAACGAGATAACCAGGGGGCATTTGTCTTTCCTCAAACTGTCTCCACAGGGACGACAGAGAGAGGATGCGGGCATCATGACAAGCCCCTCCAAAATTCGCACACACATGCATAATCCTCATCTGTGCGTCACAAACATACTGCACGTTGAGGCTATGAAAATGTTTGCGATTTCTGAAGGGCGAGTCATCAATTGGAGCACGCAGCGCAATGTGGGTACAATCTATGGCTCCCAAGACATTGGGCAATTGAGCAATATCAAAGAATTCCCGCTTCAGGCGCCTCCAATCACCATCATTCTGTGGGAATCCTATGTATTGCTTACTGATACATACCATGGCGTCCAGAAAGTTATCAAACACACCAGAGAATGTACCTTGAGCCAGGCCATGCATGTACAGTTCTCCGGATTGAAAACTCCCGGAGGCCAGGACGTATAGACAGCTTAGCATCTTACTCATGGCGGGAACAGCAGTCCTTATTCTTATACGTGGCTCCAAATGAGGTTTAAGAAGATCGTAAAGGCCAATGAGCTGTTCGCAATCGAGCCGATACTTATCATAAACCTCAAAGTCGCTCATGTTTTCCAAGGTGGGTCTCACCCTGTAGACACGAGGACCTCGAACCAGATGACCCCTTCGTCTCAGTCTGAGCCGCCGAGGCTGCCTGATTCGACCAACAGCTAGTTCGCCAATAGCAGCACCAGCAGCGTCTACCATGTCATCATCATCCATCTTTCAAAACAGCGTAACAAGGTAAGCACTTGATCTGATGTGGATCACAAGTGATGCATTGGCCATGTTGTTTGGGGGATTTATAGTACAATTAGTCCAATGGTAGTGAGTTTGTAATGATTGCTGATTGTATTCACCTGTTTGTATGTGAGCGGCGCGAATGCTTTCACAGTGGGCGTTTATTTGTTGTTTGCTGAAATGTTATTTTCCAACAATGAATCTCAATGTGAAAGTGTCAAATATCACACATACAGTGCATGTTTGTAATGTTTGATCATATGCGTAATCAATATTTCTTAAACGCGATCTTATAGTAACATGCACACGTCCAGGCTAACATGAATGAAAGTGCATAGTTGTGTATAATGTGCATCGAATGTGATCGATCAATGTTGCTGCAATATTGTTTGTAAACGATAAAGTAACAGCTGCCATCTGTAGTATTGTATATATAAGTGATTGCCGAGATGTCAATATTGTATGCGTCCCTTTAAAATCGCAATAATAATTCCGAACTTCCCGTCTGCCATCTGTAGTATTGTATATATAAGTGATTGCCGAGCAGTCAATATTGTATGCGTCCCTTTCAAATCGCACTAATGCTGAATAACTTCCGGCTGTCATCTGTAGTATTATATATATAAGTGATTGCCGAGATGTCAATATTGTATGCGTCCCTTTCAAATCGCACTAATACTGAATAACTTCCGGCTGTCATCTGTAGTATTGTATATATAAGTGATTGCCGAGATGTCAATATTGTATGCGTCCCATTAAAATGGCACTAATACTGAAGAACTTCCCGGCTGTCATCTGTAGTATTGTATATATAAGTGATTGCCGAGCTGTCAATATTGTATGCTTCCCATTCAAATGGCACTAATACTGAATAACTTCCGGCTGTCATCTGTAGTATTATATATATAAGTGATTTGCGATCTGACAATATTTATTAATTGTCCCATTCAAATCTCCCTAATAATGCTGTTCCAAACTGTTCTTTACGTATATGTTGTATTGTAGTATTGAGTGGTAAAGTTCAGAAAGGGGCGGTACAGTCGTGAATCTGTGATGTGTATGGTTGAATCTTCTAATGACGTCATGATATTATTAACCTGCCTATGTAGTTCTGAAATCCTCATTGTGTTGTTGTATTGTGCTACATTGTTATTGTGTGCTGAATAAAATCTAAATGTGTGCTTTGTGGTTGCGTGATGCGTGTTATGTACATGTACGTATATATTGTGATTGTGTCCCACATATGCTGACTTCTATATAGCGGTCTGGCATTGTTGTTCCTTCCCATAAAGTGACATCTGTAATCTGGTGTAATGATGTTCTTGTTGTACGTAATTCCTAATGGTTTCTGGTGATGGAATCATGATGTTAAAAGTACAGTAAAATCCATATGTTCTGTTTTGTGATTCCTAGAGAGAATGTAATGGGGCCTAGTTATCAAGCTGTCAACCTCAAATACGCTGGAATTCCGCAGCGTATTTGTGGCGAGGCTGATTCGCCTTAGTTATCAAAGGCTCGAGACCGGCAAAAGTAGAATTTTGTGACGTAAGCATCGATCCGCCGGACTCAGTCCGACACAGATCGATTCTTACGTCACTCCAGTGCGGCACATTCTCACTACTTTTGCTAGCTATCAAAAAACTAGCAGGTACGCTCGGCACTTTTACGGCCCAGCGTACCTGGTTTTCAAAGCGCCAGCCTGGAGGCGTCGGATCCCATAGGAATCAATGAGAGTCTGACCATAGCGAAAGTACAAGTTCGCTGCTGACAGACATCCCATTGATTTCTATGGGAGCTGTCTACACCTAACACCCTAACATGTACCCCGAGTCTAAACACCACTAATCTGACCCCCCCTACACCGCCGCAACGAAATAAAGTTATTACCCCCTAAACCGCCGCTCCCGGAGCCCACCGCAAGCTACTCTATACATATTAACCCCTAAACCGCCGCTCCCGGAGCCCACCGCAACTATAATAAATGTATTAACCCCTAAACCGCCGCTCCCTGAACCCGCCGCAACCTATATTAAATGTATTAACCCCTATCCTGCCCCCCCTACACCGTCGCCACCTATAATAAATTTATTAACCCCTATCCTGCCCCCCCTACACCGTCGCCACCTATAATAAATTTATTAACCCCTATCCTGCCCCCCACTACGCCGCCGCCGCCACTGTAATAAAATTATTAACCCCTAAACCTAAGTCTAACCCTAACGCCCCCCTAACTTAAATATTAATTAAATAAATCTAAATAAATTAACTCTTATTAACTAAATGAATCCTATTTAAAACTAAATACTTACCTTTAAAATAAACTTCGCCCGGATAGAAGACCTCTTCAGCGCCTCTTTGAAGATGACATCGGCTGGATCGAAGACTTCTTCAGCGCCGCCTGGATGATGACTTCATCGGATGGAAGATTTCTTCAGCGCCGCTTGGAGGATTAACTTCTTCCGCTCCGGATGTCCTCTTCAGTTCCATCGGTGGCTCGGCTGAGTGAAGACGACTCAAGGTAGGATGATCTTCAGGGGATTAGTGTTAGTTTTTTGTAAGGGGGGTTTGGGTTAGATTAGGGGTATGTGGGTGGTGGGTTTTAATGTTGGGGGGGGTTGTATTTTTCTTTTACAGGCAAAAGAGCTGAACTTTTTGGGGCATGCCCCCACAAATGGCCCTTTTAAGGGCTGGTAAGGTAAAAGAGCTTTGAAATTTATTTAATTTAGAATAGGGTAGGGTTTTTTTTATTTTGGGGGGGTTTGTTATTTTATTAGGGGGCTTAGATTAGGTGTAAGTAGCTTAAAATTGTTGTAATATTTTTAACATGTTTGTAACTTAATTTTTTATTTTTTGTAACTTAGCTTTTTTTATTTTTTGTACTTTAGTTAGTTTATGTAATTGTATTTAATTGTAGTTATTTGTAGGTAGTTTATTTAGTTAATTTAATGATAGTGTAGTATTAGGTTTAATTGTAACTTAAGTTAGGATTTATTTTACAGGTAATTTTGTATTTCTTTTAGCTAGGTAGTTATTAAATAGTTAATAACTATTTAATAACTATTCTAACTAGCTAAAATAAATACAAAGTTACCTGTAAAATAAATATAAATCCTAAGATAGCTATAATATAATTATTAATTACATTGTAGCTATCTTAGGGTTTATTTTACAGGTAAGTATTTATTTTTAAATAGGAATAATTTATTAAAGTATAGTGTAGTGTAGTGTTAGGTGTAATTGTAACTTAGGTTAGGATTTATTTCACAGGTACATTTCTCTTTATTTTAGCTAGGTAAGCTATTAAATAGTTAATAACTATTTAATAGCTATTGTACATGGTTAAAATAAATTGAAAGGTACCTGTAAAATAAAAATAAATCCTAAGATAGCTAGAATATAATTATTATTTATATTGTAGCTATATTAGGGTTTATTTTATAAGTAAGTATTTAGTTTTAAATAGGATTCATTTAGTTAATAAGAGTTAATTTATTTAGATTTATTTAATTAATATTTAAGTTAGGGGGGCGTTATGGTTAGGGTTAGACTTAGGTTTAGGGGTTAATCATTTTATTACAGTGGCGGCGGCGTAGTGGGGGGCAGGATAGGGGTTAATAAATTTATTATAGGTGGCGACGGTGTAGGGGGGGCAGGATAGGGGTTAATAGGTTTAATATAGGTTGCGGCGGTTTCATGGAGTGGCGGTTTAGGGGTTAAACTATTTATTTAGTTGCGGAGAGGTGCGGGATCAGCAGGATAGGGGTTAATAATTTTATAATAGAGGGCGACGGTATAGGGGGGGCAGGATAGGGGTTACTAGGTATAATGTAGGTGGCAGCGGTGTCCGGGAGCGGCGGTTTAGGGGTTAATACATTTATAAGACTTGCGGCGGGGTCTAGGAGCGGCGGTTTTGGGGTTAAAACATTTATAAGACTTGCGGCAGGGTCTAGGAGCGGCGGTTTAGGGGTTAGTAACTTTATTTAGTTGCGGGGGCCTCCGGGGGCGCCGGTATAGGGGGTAGAACAGTGTAGTTTAGTGTGAGTGCTTAGTGACAGGCTAGCAATAAAGCTGGGAAAAAGCCGAAGGGCAGCGAGATCGGATGAGTGATAACTGTCACAGTCCGCTGCTCATCGCCCCGCGGCTTTTTGACAGCTTTATTTGATAACTTAGGCGTATTTTTTAAGGTCCGCGGCGGCGAAGGTAGGCGAGCTTAGGCGGACGTATTGGGCCGGCGAAGCCAGAAAAGTAGACGGCTTGATAACTACCCCCCAATGTGTTTTTCCCCCATCATTTGAATGCACATGTATGAGTGAATGTTAAAAGTAATGTATGTGCATCCATGACTGATCATGTGTTAAGCCTATGTAGATATGCTGTTGCTGCAAGCATATGAGTTGAATAACTGAAATGCAATAATAAAGGTAAATGAGAATTGTTTCCCATTGTGTAGTGTTTGTGAATCCTGAAAAGTTGACATTATTTTTGTGTCCGTTTAAATGTAATTTTTTTGAAACAAAAATTTTGTTACTAGTGATGTTGATTTGTAGTTGATGTAATATAAAAGTCTGAAACAATTTAATGGTGTTGTGAATATTCAAACAGTAAAATCCATAAATCCACCATAGGGAAATAGTCATTTCTTGATCTATTTATCATAGCTGGGTCTAACGCATGAAATCATGTCTTTTCTAGCGCTGGTATTTGGAGTTTTTCTGTCTACGCTATTTGCGTGCGTTAGGGAAATGAGGGTTTCGCGTGCACGAGCACGTCTTCCCAATAGAAGTCAATGGAGGCTCTAAAATATGTTCATTTTTTTTTCTAAGACTGGTTTTCCTCGTAAAGTGAATGACGTCATGAGCTTTTGTGAAAAAGTAACTAAATCGTGTTCTTTTTGTGATAAATAAATATTTTGTGTATGTCATGTGGTGTATATTGTTTGTATGCATCGATGAGTGTATGTTTGTGATAATGTTATTAGTTAGATGTAGGTATATGAGGGTCTTTTCCCGTATGTCAATGTAAGTCAATGGGAAAATGGATTTGTGTTGTTTTTTTTTTCTAACACCCGAGATCTCGCAACTTTAATCCTTTGTATTTTGATGAAAAATTATTAAATATGAAAAATAAATATAGTGTCGTGTTTGTATGAGTGTAAGTGTACTTTGTGTAATATTTGTTTTGTGATTCGTGGATGTTTTTTTTGTCGGTATATGTTTACTACTGGTTCTGAGGTGTCGGTAGAAATTTGAGCGTTAGGTGTTTTTTGAGTGTCGGTAACTGAACTCTAAATACCGGAGTCCGTAAGAAACCCGCGTTAGGAACCTCTAACGCTGGTTTTCACGGCTAACGCCAAACTCCAAATCTAGGCCTAAGGTAGGAATGTGGTTATAAATCTAATTTAACTTTTAAATTCTTTGTTGTCTACTGTTTTATTTACTTAAAGAACCTGTTTTATTTTTTGATATTATACAGGATCCTTTCAGAATTCTAATGCCGGGCCTGGCCCTTATTTGACTGTGTATTTAATAACTGCTGTTGCTGTTGAGAGTTGGTACAATTTTCTCAAAGGAATTTTCTATCTCTGAAAGGTATATAGTTATTAGTATTGCATACCCCTTTAATTCATTGACTTTCTTTTACTAAGTTTTTTATGTTATTTTTGTGTATTGTTTACTTAATTATTCTGTTTTTCTTTTTTATACAGGATCCTTTCAGAATTCTAAAGCCGTCTCTTATTTGACTGTGTATTTAATAACTGCAGTTGCTGCTGTTGCGAGTTGGTACAATTTTCTAAAAGGATTTCTCCATCTCTGGAAGGTATATAGTTATTATTATTGCATACCCCTTTAATGCATTGGCTTTCTTTTACATAAGTTTGCATGTGTTGTTTTTGTGTACTGTCTACTTAATGAATCTTTTTGTTTTTCTTTATTATACAGGATCCTTTCAGAATTCTAAATCCGGCCCTTATTTGACTGTGTATTTAATAATTGCTGCTTTTGCTGCTGCTGAGAGTTGGTACAATTTTATAAAAGTCATTTTCCATCTCTGAAAGGTAATAATATAGTTATTAGTATTGCACACCCCTTTAATGCATTGGCTTTCTTTTACCTAGGTTTGCATGTGTTATTTTTGTGTACTGTTTACTTAATGAAACTCTGTGTTTTTCTTTATTTTACAGGATCCTTTCAGAATTCTAAAGCCAGCCCTTATTTGACTGTGTATTTAATAATTGCTGCTTTTGCTGCTGCTGAGAGTTGGTACAATTTTATAAAAGGCATTTTCCATCTCTGAAAGGTAATAATTTACAGCTAGATTTGGAGTTTGGCGGCCAAGGGGGTGCGTTAGCTACGCAGGCTTTTTTCTGGCCGCACCATAAAATTAACTCTGGTATTGAGAGTCCAAAAAAATGCTGCGTTAGGCTCCAAAAAAGGAGCGTAGAGCATTTTTACCGCAAATGCAACTCTCGATACCAGAGTTGCTTACGGACACGGCCAGCCTCAAAAACGTGCTCGTGCACGATTCCCCCATAGGATACAATGGGGCTGTTTGAGCTGATAAAAAACCTAACACCTGCAAAAAAGCCGCGTTCAGCTCCTAACGCAGCCCCATTGTTTCCTATGGGGAAACACTTCCTACGTCTGCACCTAACACTCTAACATGTACCCCGAGTCTAAACACCCCTAACCTTACACTTATTAACCCCTAATCTGCCGCCCCCGCTATCGCTGACCCCTGCATATTATTTTTTAACCCCTAATCTGCCGCTCCGTAAACCGCCGCTACTTACATTATAGCTATGTACCCCTAATCTGCTGCCCCTAACACCGCCGACCCCTATATTATATTTATTAACCCCTAATCTGCCGCCCACAACGTCGCCGCCATCTACCTACACTTATTAACCCCTAATCTGCCAACCGGACCGCACCGCTATTATTATAAAGTTATTAACCCCTAATCCGCCTCACCAACCCTATCATAAATAGTATTAACCCCTAATCTGCCCTCCCTAACATCGCCGACACCTAACTTCAATTATTAACCCCTAATCTGCCGACCGGAGCTCACCGCTATTCTAATAAATGGATTAACCCCTAAAGCTAAGTCTAACCCTAACACTAACACCCCCCTAAGTTAAATATAATTTAAATCTAACGAAATTAATTAACTCTTATTAAATAAATTATTCCTATTTAAAGCTAAATACTTACCTGTTAAATAAATCCTAATATAGCTACAATATAAATTATAATTACATTGTAGCTATTTTAGGATTAATATTTATTTTACAGGCAACTTTGTAATTATTTTAACCAGGTACAATAGCTATTAAATAGTTAAGAACTATTTAATAGTTACCTAGTTAAAATAATTACAAAATTACCTGTAAAATAAATCCTAACCTAAGTTACAATTAAACCTAACACTACACTATCATTAAATTAATTAAATAAAATACCTACAATTACCTACAATAAAACCTAACACTACACTATCAATAAATTAATTAAATACAATACCTACAAATAACTACAATGAAATAAACTAACTAAAGTACAAAAAATAAAAAAGAACTAAGTTACAAAAAATAAAAAAATATTTACAAACATCAGAAAAATATTACAACAATTTTAAACTAATTACACCTACTCTAAGCCCCCTAATAAAATAACAAAGACCCCCAAAATAAAAAAAAAATGCCCTACCTTATTCTAAATTAATAAAGTTAAAAGCTCTTTTACCTTACCAGCCCTGAACAGGGCCCTTTGCGGGGCATGCCCCAAGAAATTCAGCTCTTTTGCCTGTAAAAAAAAACATACAATACCCCCCCAACATTACAACCCACCACCCACATACCCCTAATCTAACCCAAACCCCCCTTAATTAAACCTAACACTAAGCCCCTGAAGATCTTCCTACCTTGTCTTCACCTCACCAGGTATCACCGATCCGTCCTGGCTCCAAAATCTTCATCCAACCCAAGCGGGGGTTGGCGATCCATCATCCGGTGCTGAAGAGGTCCAGAAGAGGCTCCAAAGTCTTCCTCCTATCCGGCAAGAAGAGGACATCCGGACCGGCAAACATCTTCATCCAAGCGGCATCTTCTATCTTCTTCCATCCGGTGCGGAGCGGGTCCATCTTGAAGCAGCCGACGCGGATCCATCCTCTTCTTCCGGCGACTCCCGACGAATGACGGTTCCTTTAAGGGACGTCATCCAAGATGACGTCCCTCGAATTCCGATTGGCTGATAGGATTCTATCAGCCAATCGGAATTAAGGTAGGAATATTCTGATTGGCTGATGGAATCAGCCAATCAGAATCAAGTTCAATCTGATTGGCTGATCCGATCAGCCAATCAGATTGAGCTCGCATTCTATTGGCTGATCGGAACAGCCAATAGCGTCGGCTGCTTCAAGATGGACCCGCTCCGCACCGGATGGAAGAAGATAGAAGATGCCGCTTGGATGAAGATGTTTGCCGGTCCGGATTTCCTCTTCTTGCCGGATAGGAGGAAGACTTTGGAGCCTCTTCTGGACCTCTTCAGCACCGGATGATGGATCGCCAACCCCCGCTTGGGTTGGATGAAGATTTTGGAGCCAGGACGGATCGGTGATACCTGGTGAGGTGAAGACAAGGTAGGAAGATCTTCAGGGGCTTAGTGTTAGGTTTAATTAAGGGGGGTTTGGGTTAGATTAGGGGTATGTGGGTGGTGGGTTGTAATGTTTGGGGGGGGGTATTGTATGTTTTTTTTTACAGGCAAAAGAGCTGAATTTCTTGGGGCATGCCCCGCAAAGGGCCCTGTTCAGGGCTGGTAAGGTAAAAGAGCTTTTAACTTTATTAATTTAGAATAGGGTAGGGCATTTTTTTTATTTTGGGGGTCTTTGTTATTTTGTTAGGGGGCTTAGAGTAGGTGTAATTAGTTTAAAATTGTTGTAATATTTTTCTGATGTTTGTAAATATTTTTTTATTTTTTGTAACTTAGTTCTTTTTTATTTTTTGTACTTTAGTTAGTTTATTTCATTGTAGTTATTTGTAGGTATTGTATTTAATTAATTTATTGATAGTGTAGTGTTAGGTTTTATTGTAGGTAATTGTAGGTATTTTATTTAATTAATTTAATGATAGTGTAGTGTTAGGTTTAATTGTAACTTAGGTTAGGATTTATTTTACAGGTAATTTTGTAATTATTTTAACTAGGTAACTATTAAATAGTTCTTAACTATTTAATAGCTATTGTACCTGGTTAAAATAATTACAAAGTTGCCTGTAAAATAAATATTAATCCTAAAATAGCTACAATGTAATTATAATTTATATTGTAGCTATATTAGGATTTATTTAACAGGTAAGTATTTAGCTTTAAATAGGAATAATTTATTTAATAAGAGTTAATTAATTTCGTTAGATTTAAATTATATTTAACTTAGGGGGGTGTTAGTGTTAGGGTTAGACTTAGCTTTAGGGGTTAATCCATTTATTAGAATAGCGGTGAGCTCCGGTCGGCAGATTAGGGGTTAATAATTGAAGTTAGGTGTCGGCGATGTTAGGGAGGGCAGATTAGGGGTTAATACTATTTATTATAGGGTTAGTGAGGCGGATTAGGGGATAATACATTTATTATAGTAGCGGTGCGGTCCGCTCGGCAGATTAGGGGTTAATCAGTGTAGGCAGGTGGAGGCGACGTTGAGGGGGGCAGATTAGGGGTTAATAAATATAATATAGGGGTCGGCGGTGTTAGGGGCAGCAGATTAGGGGTACATAGCTATAATGTAGGTGGCGGCGCTTTGCGGTCGGAAGATTAGGGGTTAATTATTGTAAGTAGCTGGCGGCGACGTTGTGGGGGGCAGGTTAGGGGTTAATAAATATAATACAGGGGTCGGCGGTTTTAGGGGGAGCAGATTAGGGGTACATAGGGATAATTTAGCTGGCGGCGCTTTGCGGTCGGCAGATTAGGGGTTAAAAAAAAAAATTATCGAGTGTCGGCAATGTGGGGGGGCCTCGGTTTAGGGGTACATAGGTAGTTTATGGGTGTTAGTGTACTTAAGAGTACAGTAGTTAAGAGCTTTATAAACCGGCGTTAGCCCAGAAAGCTCTTAACTCCTGCTTTTTTCCTGCGGCTGGAGTTTTGTCGTTAGATGTCTAACGCTCACTTCAGAAACGACTCTAAATACCGGCGTTAGAAAGATCCCATTGAAAAGATAGGATATGCAATTGACGTAAGGGGATCTGCGGTATGGAAAAGTCGCGGCTGAAAAGTGAGTGTTAGACCCTATTTTCAGTGACTCCAAATACCGGAGGTAGCCTAAAACCAGCGTTAGGAGCCTCTAACGCTCGTTTTCATGGCTACCGCCAAACTCTAAATCTAGCTGTTAGTTATTAGTATTGCACACCCATTTAATGAATTGTCTTTCTTTTACCTAGGTTTGCATGTGTTATTTTTGTGTACTGTTTACTTAATGAAACTCTGTGTTTTTCTTTATTATACAGTATCCTTTCAGAATACTAAAGCCGGCCCACATTTGACTGTTTTTTTTAATAATAACTGCTGCTGCTGCTGAGTGTTGGTACAATTTTCTCAAAGGCATTTTCCATCTCTGAAAGGTAATAATCTACTTATTAGTATTGCACACACCTTTAATGCATAGGCTTTCTTTTATATAGGTTTGCATGTGTTATTTTTGTGTACCCTTTACTTAATGAATCTCTTTTTTTCTTTTGTATACAGGATCCTTTCAGAATTCTAAAGCCAACCCTTATTTGACTGTGTATTTAATAACTGCTGCTGCTGGGAGTTGGTACAATTTTCTTAAAGGCATTTTCCATCTCTGAAAGGTAATAATATAGTTATTAGTATTGTACACCCCTTTAATGCATTGGCTTTCTTTTACCTAGGTTTGCATGTGTTATTTTTGTGTACTGTTTACTTAATGAAACTCTGTGTTTTTCTTTATTATATAGGATCCTTTCAGAATTCTAAATCCGGCCCTTATTTGACTGTGTATTTAATAATTGCTGCTTTTGCTGCTGCTGAGAGTTGGTACAATTTTATAAAAGGCATTTTCCATCTCTGAAAGGTAATAATATAGTTATTAGTATTGCACACCACTTTAATGCATAGGCTTTCTTTTACATAGGTTTGCATGTGTTATTTTTGTGTACTCTTTACTTAATGAAACTCTGTGTTTTTCTTTATTATACAGGATCCTTTCAGATTTCTAAAGCCGGCCCTTATTTGACTGTGTATTTAATAATTGCTGCTTTTGCTGCTGCTGAGAGTTGGTACAATTTTATAAAAGGCATTTTCCATCTCTGAAAGGTAATAATATAGTTATTAGTATTGCACACCCCTTTAATGAATTGTCTTTCTTTTACCTAGGTTTGCATGTGTTATTTTTGTGTACTGTTTACTTAATGAGACTCTGTGTTTTTCTTTATTATACAGGATCCTTTCAGAATACTAAAGCCGGCCCACATTTGACTGGTTTTTTTAATAATAACTGCTGCTGCTGCTGAGTGTTGGTACAATTTTCTCAAAGGCATTTTCCATCTCTGAAAGGTAATAATCTACTTATTAGTATTGCACACCCCTTTAATGCATAGGCTTTCTTTTATATAGGTTTGCATGTGTTATTTTTGTGTACCCTTTACTTAATGAATCTCTTTTTTTTCTTTTGTATACAGGATCCTTTCAGAATTCTAAAGCCAACACTTATTTGACTGTGTATTTAATAACTGCTGCTGCTGGGAGGTGGTACAATTTTCTTAAAGGCATTTTCCATCTCTGAAAGGTAATAATATAGTTATTAGTATTGTACACCCCTTTAATGCATTGGCTTTCTTTTACATAGGTTTGCATGTGCTATTTTTGTGTACTCTTTACTTAATGAAACTCTGTGTTTTTCTTTATTATACAGGATCCTTTCAGATTTCTAAAGCCGGCCCTTATTTGACTGTGTATTTAATAATTGCTGCTTTTGCTGCTGCGGAGAGTTGGTACAAATTTCTAAAAGGCATTTTCCATCTCTGAAAGGTAATAATATAGTTATTAGTATTGCACACCCTTTTAATGCATTGGCTTTCTTTTACCTAGGTTTGCATGTGGTTTTTTTTGTGTACTGTTTACTTAATGAGACTCTGTGTTTTTCTTTATTATACAGGATCCTTTCAGAATTCTAAATCCGGCCCTTATTTGACTGTGTATTTAATAATTGCTGCTTTTGCTGCTGCTGAGAGTTGGTACAATTTTATAAAAGGCATTTTCCATCTCTGAAAGGTAATAATATAGTTATTAGTATTGTACACCCCTTAAATGCAGTTGCTTTCTTTTACATAGCTTTGCATGTGTTATTTGTACTGTTTACTTAATGAATCTCTGTTTTTCTTTATTATACAGGTTCCTTTCTGATTTATAAGTCTGGGCTTTGTTTGTCTGTGTATTTAAAAAATTGAGGAGCACTGACTACAAGTGCTTCGTTTCTGTACTGCTGGAGTTGTGCTGAGAACAGGATCCTTTCTGATTTCTAAGGCCTAGATTTAGAGTTCGGCGGTAAAAGGGCTGTTAACGCTCCGCGGGCTTTTTTCTGGCCGCACCATAAATTTAACTCTGGTATCGAGAGTTAAAACAAATGCTGCGTTAGGCTCCAAAAAAGGAGCGTAGGGCATTTTTACCGCAAATGCAACTCTCGATACCAGAGTTGCTTACGGACGCGGCCGGCATCAAAAACGTGCTCGTGCACGATTCTCCCATAGGAAACAATGGGGCTGTTTGAGCTGAAAAAAAACCTAACACCTGCAAAAAAGCAGCGTTCAGCTCCTAACGCAGCCCCATTGTTTCCTATGGGGAAACACTTCCTACGTCTGCACCTAACACTCTAACATGTACCCCGAGTCTAAACACCCCTAACCTTACACTTATTAACCCCTAATCTGCCGCCCCCGCTATCGCTGACCCCTGCATTACACTTTTAACCCCTAATCTGCCGCTCCGTAAACCGCCGCCACCTACGTTATCCCTATGTACCCCTAATCTGCTGCCCTAACATCGCCGACCCCTATGTTATATTTATTAACCCCTAATCTGCCCCCCACAACGTCGCCGACACCTACCTACACTTATTAACCCCTAATCTGCCGAGCGGACCTGAGCGCTACTATAATAAATGTATTAACCCCTAATCCGCCTCACTAACCCTATCATAAATAGTATTAACCCCTAATCTGCCCTCCCTAACATCGCCGACACCTACCTTCAATTATTAACCCCTAATCTGCCGACCGGAGCTCACCGCTATTCTAATAAATGTATTAACCCCTAAAGCTAAGTCTAACCCTAACACTAACACCCCCCTAAGTTAAATATAATTTTTATCTAACGAAATAAATTAACTCTTATTAAATAAATGATTCCTATTTAAAGCTAAATACTTACCTGTAAAATAAATCCTAATATAGCTACAATATAAATTACATTTATATTATAGCTATTTTAGGATTAATATTTATTTTACAGGCAACTTTGTAATTATTTTAACCAGGTACAATAGCTATTAAATAGTTAAGAACTATTTAATAGTTACCTAGTTAAAATAATTACAAATTTACCTGTAAAATAAATCCTAACCTAAGATATAATTAAACCTAACACTACCCTATCAATAAAATAATTAAATAAACTACCTACAATTACCTACAATTAACCTAACACTACACTATCAATAAATTAATTAAACACAATTCCTACAAATAAATACAATTAAATAAACTAGCTAAAGTACAAAAAATAAAAAAGATCTAAGTTACAGAAAATAAAAAAATATTTACAAACATAAGAAAAATATTACAACAATTTTAAACTAATTACACCTACTCTAAGCCCCCTAATAAAATAACAAAGACCCCCAAAATAAAAAATTCCCTACCCTATTCTAAAATACAAAAATTACAAGCTCTTTTACCTTACCAGCCCTGAACAGGGCCCTTTGCGGGGCATGCCCCAAGAATTTCAGCTCTTTTGCCTGTAAAAAAAAACATACAATACCCCCCCCCAACATTACAACCCACCACCCACATACCCCTAATCTAACCCAAACCCCCTTAAATAAACCTAACACTAATCCCCTGAAGATCTTCCTACCTTGTCTTCACCATCCAGGTATCACCGATCCGTCCTGGCTCCAAGATCTTCATCCAACCCAAGCGGGGGTTGGCGATCCATAATCCGGTGCTCCAAAGTCTTCCTCCTATCCGGCAAGAAGAGGACATCCGGACCGGCAAACATCTTCTCCAAGCGGCATCTTCTATGTTCTTCCATCCGATGACGACCGGCTCCATCTTGAAGACCTCCAGCGCGGATCCATCCTCTTCTTCCGACGACTAGACGACGAATGACGGTTCCTTTAAGGGACGTCATCCAAGATGGCGTCCCTCGAATTCCGATTGGCTGATAGGATTCTATCAGCCAATCGGAATTAAGGTAGGAATATTCTGATTGGCTGATGGAATCAGCCAATCAGAATCAAGTTCAATCCGATTGGCTGATCCAATCAGCCAATCAGATTGAGCTCGCATTCTATTGGCTGATCGGAACAGCCAATAGAATGCGAGCTCAATCTGATTGGCTGATTGGATCAGCCAATCGGATTGAACTTGATTCTGATTGGCTGATTCCATCAGCCAATCAGAAAATTCCTACCTTAATTCCGATTGGCTGATAGAATCCTATCAGCCAATCGGAATTCGAGGGACGCCATCTTGGATGACGTCCCTTAAAGGAACCGTCATTCGTCGTCTAGTCGTCGGAAGAAGAGGATGGATCCGCGCTGGAGGTCTTCAAGATGGAGCCGGTCGTCATCGGATGGAAGAACATAGAAGATGCCGCTTGGAGAAGATGTTTGCCGGTCCGGATGTCCTCTTCTTGCCGGATAGGAGGAAGACTTTGGAGCACCGGATTATGGATCGCCAACCCCCGCTTGGGTTGGATGAAGATCTTGGAGCCAGGACGGATCGGTGATACCTGGATGGTGAAGACAAGGTAGGAAGATCTTCAGGGGATTAGTGTTAGGTTTATTTAAGGGGGTTTGGGTTAGATTAGGGGTATGTGGGTGGTGGGTTGTAATGTTGGGGGGGGGGTATTGTATGTTTTTTTTTACAGGCAAAAGAGCTGAAATTCTTGGGGCATGCCCCGCAAAGGGCCCTGTTCAGGGCTGGTAAGGTAAAAGAGCTTGTAATTTTTGTATTTTAGAATAGGGTAGGGAATTTTTTATTTTGGGGGTCTTTGTTATTTTATTAGGGGGCTTAGAGTAGGTGTAATTAGTTTAAAATTGTTGTAATATTTTTCTTATGTTTGTAAATATTTTTTTATTTTCTGTAACTTAGATCTTTTTTATTTTTTGTACTTTAGCTAGTTTATTTAATTGTATTTATTTGTAGGAATTGTGTTTAATTAATTTATTGATAGTGTAGTGTTAGGTTAATTGTAGGTAATTGTAGGTAGTTTATTTAATTATTTTATTGATAGGGTAGTGTTAGGTTTAATTATATCTTAGGTTAGGATTTATTTTACAGGTAATTTTGTTATTATTTTAACTAGGTAACTATTAAATAGTTCTTAACTATTTAATAGCTATTGTACCTGGTTAAAATAATTACAAAGTTACCTGTAAAATAAATATTAATCCTAAAATAGCTATAATATAATTATAATTTATATTTTAGCTATATTAGGATGTATTTTACAGGTAAGTATTTAGCTTTAAATAGGAATCATTTATTTAATAAGAGTTAATTTATTTCGTTAGATAAAAATTATATTTAACTTAGGGGGGTGTTAGTGTTAGGGTTAGACTTAGCTTTAGGGGTTAATACATTTATTAGAATAGCGGTGAGCTCCGGTCGGCAGATTAGGGGTTAATAATTGAAGGTAGGTGTCGGCGATGTTAGGGAGGGCAGATTAGGGGTTAATACTATTTATGATAGGGTTAGTGAGGCGGATTAGGGGTTAATACATTTATTATAGTAGCGCTCAGGTCCGCTCGGCAGATTAGGGGTTAATAAGTGTAGGTAGGTGTCGGCGACGTTGTGGGGGGCAGATTAGGGGTTAATAAATATAACATAGGGGTCGGCGATGTTAGGGGCAGCAGATTAGGGGTACATAGGGATAACGTAGGTGGCGGCGATTTGCGGTCGGAAGATTAGGGGTTAATTATTTTAAGTAGCTTGCGGCGACGTTGTGGGGGGCAAGTTAGGGGTTAATAAATATAATATAGGGGTCGGCGGGGTTAGGGGCAGCAGATTAGGGGTACATAAGTATAACGTAGGTGGCGGTCGGCAGATTAGGGGTTAAAAATTTTAATCGAGTGGCGGCGATGTGGGGGGACCTCGGTTTAGGGGTACATAGGTAGTTTATGGGTGTTAGTGTACTTTAGGGTACAGTAGTTAAGAGCTTTAGAAACCGGCGTTAGCCAGAAAGCTCTTAACTCCTGCTTTTTTCAGGCGGCTGGAATCTTGTCGTTAGAGCTCTAACGCTCACTGCAGAAACGACTCTAAATACCAGCGTTAGAAAGATCCCATTGAAAAGATAGGCTACGCAAATGGCGTAGGGGGATCTGCGGTATGGAAAAGTCGCGGCTGAAAAGTGAGCGTTAGACCCTTTAATCACTGACTCCAAATACCAGCTGGCGGCCAAAACCAGCGTTAGGAGCCTCTAACGCTGGTTTTGACGGCTACCGCCGAACTCTAAATCTAGGCCCTAGTCTGGCCTTTGTTTGTCTGTGTATTTACAAAATTAAGGAGCACCAACTAGTCTACAAATGCTTCATTTCTTTACTGCTGGAGTTGTGCTAGAAACGGGAAGATCCTTTCAGATTTGCTAAATCTGGCCTTTGTTTGACTGTTTATTTACAAATTTCAGAGCAACAATTACAAATGCTTTGTTTATGGACTACAATCTACAGACTGCTGATGGAACTGAGCTGAAAACAAATCAGTTTCTGTATTTGTCGAAAAATGCTGCTTACTGCTGCTGCTGACAATATTCTTCCATCTCTATATAAAAATAATTATTCATGCCAATTATTGGTGTTGTGGGGAGGATTGTGGAGAATTTTTTCAAGTGTTTATTGATTATTAAAAATAAAATAATATATAAATACTAAGACCAGTTGTATATCTTTATTTTCTCTATTATTTCAGTTATGATAACTATGAGGGTCATATAAATAAATCAAATAGCTAACACAAATAAAAACACTTATTTTATTCGAAAAAATAAGACAATAAAGAATAAACTTTTTTGATGAAACAACTTTATTGTTGAAAAAAAAATTAAGATGTATATTATTATTGCTATTAAAGTACTGTTCAAAATTTATAAGTCACAACTCGAAATTTGATAGTGTTAAAGGGACACTGAACACAAATTTTTTCTTTCATGATTCAATTTCTGATTTGTCTTTGTTCTCTTGCTATCTTTTTTTGGAAAATAAAGTATCTAAACTTTTTTTTTGGTTCATACCTGTGGACAGCACTTTTCAATTGGTGGATGAATTTATCCACCAATCGGCAAGAACAACCCAGGTTGTTCACCAAAAATTGTCCGGCATCTAAACTTACATTGTTGTAATTTAAAATAAACATACCAAGAAAATGAAGAACATTTGATAATAGAAGTAAATTAGAAAGTAGCTTAAAATTGTATGCTCTATCTGAATTACAAATGAAAAAAATTTGGTTCAGTGTCCCTTTAAGGTCATTGTATTTATTCATGGGCAACAGTGTTCTTCTAACACCAACATGCAATGTGCATTGGCGTATTTAGATTTTGTGCAGCCCTAGGCACTCAAAATTCTGCTGAGCCCCCCCCCCCCCAAGGTCTTAGGCATTTTTTGGATTTTTTTTTTTTATTTGGAATAGTATTTCCAAAGTAAACGTCCACCAGAGCTTGCAAAACACTTGCACAGAGAGTGACCTACATAATCACAGACACATACAAAGTTATGCACATAGACACTGTCACATGCGCACGTGCACACACACACACATATATATAAATATATACACTCACACATACAAATACACAACTATTACTACAATATATGTAGAAAAACTCAGATTCAATACTTTGCAAGCACAATGCTGAGTGTTGGAAATGCAAGCAAACTAAATGTAATAGCTATTGGAATAAAAGAAAGGTTCAGAGTTACCTCTCTTATTATACTCCCTTGATTTTAAGTTTCGTAAACTAAGTCTCTCATTAGATACCTGTATAATACTTCTAAAATAACTCTATGAAATATAGCCACAACAAATCTACTGCCCCGCTCACATATATGCTGCCCTAGGCAAGGGCCTTGTTTGCCGAGACCAAAATATATACCCCTGCCTCCATAGTAACCTACCTAATCAACTACAGTACTTTAATAGAGGGGGGTTATGAATGAAATAAGACTGTTTCGCCCTATCTTGGGGCTCGTCAGTATGGCGTAGGTTAATTATTTCACTCAATGTGTAATTTGAGTGATTAACATCACCAGCCATAGACAGCCTGTTTGGCCCATATGAGCCTCCTCCAATTAAACATTACTAAGTATCAATGTTTAAAATGTAAAAAAAAAATATTGATGATAAATACATGTGAAATGTAAAAAGGACATTACAAAAGAAAGGTTTCATGTCCCTTTAAATGGTTGGTTATAGAGGAAGGTTAGTATAGTAACCTATTAAAAAATACCACCTATGGTAGATTATTTCACATGTGATCCTCTATCAATGATCATCATATCATAAGATTCTGAAGTTTTAAGGAATAAATGAGGAATTGAGTATTTTAATTTTAAATATAGATATAAAATCTCAAAAAGATGAAATGCTTGAGTTGAGTTGAACATCAACCATACAAAAAATAAAATTTTGGAAACTGAATGAGGCACAAAGATGGCGAAACGGGCTGCCTATGGTTGATGTATTTTTATATCTCAACACATTTCACCTTTTTGAATATTATAATAGACTAAAAAACATTACTTTCGGATCTTTTTTTTTTTCTTTTTCAAAGTTAGAAAATAAATTTTTTTTGTGGTCACTAATTTCTATACAAGGTATAGATTTTCTTAATCTTACAATAAAATTTAGTTTGACACAAGAGCTGTGGGTGAGACAGAGACTAAAGTCAAGCGTGACTGATTTGATTATCTTCAATGAACAAAAATTTGTCAATAAAATTATCAATAGTTGTTTTGTTTTACTTTAGAGATCAGGGGGTCCATCCGATAAAAATCGTCGCCCGCAAAAGTCGGCGACGGCAAGATTTGCGCGGGTTTGGTATCCTATATACGGAGTAAGCTAGAAGTTACGCGCGTAGATTTCTGGCGTCGCCCGTAGTTTTTTGGCCCATAGACTGACATACAAAACACGCGCAATTTGCTATCCAATATACGGCGTAAGGACTTACGCGCGCAGATTTCACAAAATCTACTCCATTCTCAGCTCGCCACAAATTGAAGGCGCAGGAACCCTTGCACTGACTTAGAAACCAACGTAACTCTCAGAAGGCCTAACAAATGCATGCCTAACAATATACATAGCAGCAGCTTGTTCACAAATAGTTAACCTCTTAAAAGCATTTATTATTCCTGCCCCTGCAAGTGTGTCAAACCAATCACAAACAGCACAACCTCTCACCTGCAGCCTTAAAACACCTGCAAATGCACATCCTCATTAGCCACCATGTTTCCCTTGCAGTATATTGCATTTAGAGTGAGACAGTGTCGTGGGGCACAAGGGGTGCTGGAACCCCTACAAGCCCCTGTTTTGGATGGTATCCCTGCTGCTGAGGTCCCTGGTCATGGTGCTGTAGCTGTCCCTGCTCCAGCTGCTGCCCTCCCTGCTCCTCCTGCTGTTGTCCCTGTTCCTGGTGCTCCCCATGCTGCTGTTGCTGCAGCTGCCCATAGGCCAGCAGGGCCTATAAGACGAAGGCATCAGCAGAGGGGAAGAGCACCAAGGGTACACAGGGTTAGGGTCACCCTGTTTGGGATGACAGAAGTGGAGGTCAGGGAAAAATATCGCTTGACATCTGCAAGCCTCATTAACCTATATGAGGTCTTGAAGGATGATATTGACCCTCAAGCGTATAGGAACCGAGCTCTGACTGGTATGCAGAAGCTGTTGTGTGTTGTACACTTCCTGGCAACTGGCTCATACCAGTCAACAGAGGGGCTTGTGTCTGGCCTAGCGCAGTCTACCTTCTCCAGGATTCTAGGGGAGGTTCTGACTGCTCTAGATAACCAGACACAATGATACATTCATTTCCCCCGTACCCCCCAGGAATGGAACCGTCTTAAACAAGGCTTCTATCGACTGGGGGGTATTCCTAATGTCATGGGGGCAATTGATTGCACACATGTGCGTATCGTGGCCCCACATGAGGAGACAATCCTCTATATTAACAGGAAAGGGTTTCACTCATTGAATTGCCAGATGGTCTGCGATACCAATCTGAAATTCTTACATGTGTATGCAGGCTTCCCGGGGAGTGCACATGATTCCTACATCCTGCGCCAGACCTCCTTATTCAATATGTTTGAAAATGGAACACTCTCGGGAGGATGGCTGCTTGGTGAGTACCTTCATTCTGTCTGTATATTTCTACTAAAGGGACACTAAACACATATTTTAATCTCATGTTTCAGATAGAGAATACAATGTTAAACAGCATTACAATTCACTTCTATTATTTCATTGTATTTATTCTTTAGATATCTTATTTTAAAAAAATAGAAATTCACATATATGAGCCAATCATATGAGGCTTCTATGTGCAGCCACCAATCAGCAGCTATTGAGCATATCTAATATGCTTGTCATCAAAAGTTATCTATAGAATGGAGAAAATGATCTAATCTAAGTAAATTATCAAGCTGCTAACAATTGCAGGTTCTTATTAAATGGACAGTCTAGTATAAATTGCACTTCCATTATTCAGATAGGACTTTTAATTTTAATAAACTATCCAAATTACTAGACATGTGCACGGCTAAAAAATTCGGTTCGTTTTCGGTTCGGATCGATTCAGACTTTTCGAATTTCGTTTCGGATCGAATCGGATTTGGCAAAATTTGAATAAATTCGTTTCGGATTTATTCGGATCCGAATAAATTTGTTTCGGATTTATTCGGATTCGGCTGAATTCGGTTCTATTCGGTTCCGAAATTCGGTATGTTTTAGTACACTAAGTCACTAACACCCATAAACTACCTATGAACCACTAAACCGAGGCCCCCCCACATCGCAAACCCTATAATAACATTATTTAACCCCTAATCTGCCGATCGGATATCGCCGCAACCTACATTATAGCTATTAACCCCTAATCTGGTGTCCCTAACACCGCCGACCCCTACATTATAGTTATTAACCCCTAATCTGCCCCCCAACGTCGCCGCAATCTAACTACAAGTATTAACACCTAATCTGCCGACCCGATATCGCCGCCGCCTACATTATAGCTATTAACCCCTAATCTGCTGTCCCTAACACCGCCGACCCCTACATTATAGTTATTAAACCCTAATCTGCCCCCCCCAACGTCGCCGCAATCTAACTACAAGTATTAACCCCTAATCTGCCGACCCGATATCGCCGCCGCCTACATTATAGCTATTAACCCCTAATCTGGTGTCCCTAACACCGCCGACCCCTACATTATAGTTATTAACCCCTAATCTGCCCCCCCCAACGTCGCCGCAATCTAACTACAAGTATTAACCCCTAATCTGCCGACCCGATATCGCCGCCTACATTATTGCTATTAACCCCTAATCTGGTGTCCCTAACACCGCCGACCCCTACATTATAGTTATTAACCCCTAATCTGCCCCCCCCCAACGTCGCCACAATCTAACTACAAGTATTAACCCCTAATCTGCCGACCGCAAATCGCCGCCACTATAATAAATGTATTAACCCCTAAACCGCTGCACTCCCGCCTCGCAAACACTATAATACATTTTATTAACCCCTAATCTGCCCTCCCTAACATCGCCGCCACCTACCTACAATTATTAACCCCTAATCTCCCGCCCCCAACGTCGCCGCTACTATAATAAGGTTATTAACCCCTAAACCTAAGTCTAACCCTAACACTAACACCCCCTAACTTAAATATAATTTAAATAAAACGAAATAAGTTTACTATAGTTAAATAAATGAATCCTATTTAAAACTAAAGACTTACCTGTAAAATAAACCCTAATATAGCTGCAATATAACTAATAGTTACATTGTAGCTATTTTAGGATTTATTTTTATTTTACAGGCAACTTTGTATTTATTTTAACTAGGTACAATAGTTATTAAATAGTTAATAACTATTTAATAACTACCTAGCTAAAATAAATACAAATTTACCTGTAAAATAAATCCTAACCTAAGTTACAATTACACCTAACACTACACTATCATTAAATTAATTAAATAAATGAATCATATTTAAAACTAAATACTTACCTGTAAAATAAACCCTAATATAGCTGCAATATAACTAATAGTTACATTGTAGCTATTTTAGCATTTATATTTATTTTACAGGCAACTTTGTATTTATTTTAACTAGGTACAAAAGCTATTAAATAGTTATTGACTAATTAATAGCTACCTAGTTAAAATAATTACAAAATTACATGTAAAATAAATCCTAACCTAAGTTACAATTAAACCTAACACTACACTATCATTAAATAAATTAACTACAAGTACCTACAATTATCTACAATTAAATAAACTAAAGTACAAAAACCCCCCACTAAATTACAAAAAAAAAACCCCCACTAAATTACAAAAAATAAAAAAATATTACAAGAATTTTAAACTAATTACACCTAATCTAAGCCCCCTAATAAAATAACAAAGCCCCCCAAAATAAAAAAAAAATGCCCTAACCTATACTAAATTACAAAAGTTAACAGCTCTATTACCTTACCAGCCCTGAACAGGGCCCTTTGCAGGGCAGGCCCCAAAGTAAACAGCTCTTTTGCCTGTAAAAAAAAAACACAATCCCCCCCACATTACAACCCACCACCAACATACCCCTACTCTAACCCAAACCCCCCTTAAATAAACCTAACACTACCCCCCTGAAGATCTCCCTACATTGAGTCGTGTTCACCAAGCCGGGCCGAAGTCTTCATCCGATGGGGCAGAAGAGGACATCCAGACCGGCAGAAGTCTTCATCCAAGCGGGGCAAGAAGAGGTCTTCCATCCATCATACAAGTACCAAAATACAAACAAACACTAAATTACCAAAAATAATAAAATATTACAATCATTTTAAACTAATTACACCTAATCTAAGCCCCCTACTAGCTATTAATATAGCTTCAATATAACTAATAGTTACATTGTAGCTATTTTAGGATTTATATTTATTTTACAGGCAACTTTGTATTTATTTTAACTAGGTACAATAGTTATTAAATAGTTAATAACTATTTAATAACTACCTAGCTAAAATAAATACAAATTTACCTGTAAAATAAATCCTAACCTAAGTTACAATTACACCTAACACTACACTATCATTAAATTAACTAAATAAATGAATCCTATATAAAACTAAAGACTTACCTGTAAAATAAACCCTAATATAGCTGCAATATAACTAATAGTTACATTGTAGCTATTTTAGCATTTATATTTATTGTACAGGCAACTTTGTATTTATTTTAACTAGGTTCAATAGCTATTAAATAGATATTGACTATTTAATAGCTACCTAGTTAAAATAATTACAAAATTACCTGTAAAATAAATCCTAATCTAAGTTACAATTAAACCTAACACTACACTATCATTAAAAAAATTAACTACAAGTACCTACAATTAAATACAATTAAATAAACTAAACTAAAGTACAAACCCCCCCCACTAAATTACAAAAAATAAAAAAAAATTACAAGAATTTTAAACTAATTACACCTAATCTAAGCCCCCTAATAAAATAACAAAGCCCCCCAAAATAAAAAAAATGCCCTACCCTATACTAAATTACAAAAGTTAACAGCTCTATTACCTTACCAGCCCTTAAAAGGGCCTTTTGCGGGGGCATGCCCCAAAGAAAACAGCTCTTTTGCCTGTAAAAAAAAACACAATACCTGCCCCACATTACAACCCAACACCCACATACCCCTACTCTAACCCAAACCCCCCTTAAATAAACCTAACACTACCCCCCTGAAGATCTCCCTACCTTGAGTCGTGTTCACCAAGCCGGGCCGAAGTCTTCATCCGATGGGGCAGAAGAGGACATCCAGACCGGCAGAAGTCTTCATCCAAGCGGGGCAAGAAGAGGTCTTCCATCCATCAGAAAAGTACAAAAAAACAAACAAACACTAAATTACCAAAAATAATAAAATATTACAATAATTTTAAACTAATTACACCTAATCTAAGCCCCCTACTAGCTATTAATATAGCTACAATATAACTAATAGTTACATTGTAGCTATTTTAGGATTTATATTTATTTTACAGGCAACTTTGTATTTACTTTAACTAGGTACAATAGCTATTAAATAGTTAATAACTATTTAATAACTACCTAGCTAAAATAAATACAAATTTACCTGTAAAATAAATCCTAACCTAAGTTACAATTACACCTAACACTACACTGTCATTAAATTAACTAAATAAATGAATCCTATATAAAACTAAAGACTTACCTGTAAAATAAACCCTAATATAGCTACAATATAACTAATGGTTATATTGTAGCTATTTTAGCATTTATATTTATTTTACAGGCAACTTTGTATTTATTTTAACTAGGTACAATAGCTATTAAATAGATATTTACTGTTTAATAGCTACCTAGTTAAAATAATTACAAAATTACCTGTAAAATAAATCCTAACCTTAGTTACAATTAAACCTAACACTACACTATCATTAAATAAATTAACTACAAGTACCTACAATTAAATACAATGAAATAAACTAAACTAAAGTACAAAAAAACAAACACTAAATTACAAAAAATAAAAAAAATTACAAGAATTTTAAACTAATTACACCTAATCTAAGCCCCCTAATAAAATAACAAAGCCCCCCAAAATAAAAAAATGCCCTACCCTATACTAAATTACAAAAGTAATCAGCTCTATTACCTTACCAGCCCTTAAAAGGGCCTTTTGCGGGGGCATGCCCCATAGAAAACAGCTCTTTTGCCTGTAAAAAAAAACACAATACCCCCCCCACATTACAACCCACCACCCACATACCCCTACTCTAACCCAAACCCCCCTTAAATAAACCTAACACTACCCCCCTGAAGATCTCCCTACCGTGTCTTCACCCAGCGTGCTGAAGTCTTCATCCGATCGGGCAGAAGAGGACATCCAGACCGGCAGAAGTCTTCATCCAAGCGGGGCAAGAAGAGGTCTTCCATCCATCAGAAGTCTTGATCCAGGCGGCATCTTCTCTGTTCATCCATCCGGAGCGGAGAGGCAGCATCCTGAAGACATCCCACGCAGAGCATCCTCTTCTTTCTTGATCCGACGACTAAGTGACTGTACCTTTAAGTGACGTCATCCAAGATGGCGTCCCTTGAATTCCTATTGGCTGATAGGATTCTATCAGCCAATCGGAATTAAGGTAGGAAAAATCTGATTGGCTGATTCAATCAGCCAATCAGATTCAAGTTCAATCCGATTGGCTGATCCAATCAGCCAATCAGATTGACCTCGCATTCTATTGGCTGATCGGAACAGCCAATAGAATGCGAGGTCAATCTGATTGGCTGATTGGATCAGCCAATCGGATTGAACTTGAATCTGATTGGCTGATTGAATCAGCCAATCAGATTTTTCCTACCTTAATTCCGATTGGCTGATAGAATCCTATCAGCCAATCGGAATTCAAGGGACGCCATCTTGGATGACGTCACTTAAAGGTACAGTCACTTAGTCGTCGGATCAAGAAAGAAGAGGATGCTCTGCGTGGGATGTCTTCAGGATGCTGCCGCTCCGCTCCGGATGGATGAACAGAGAAGATGCCGCCTGGATCAAGACTTCTGATGGATGGAAGACCTCTTCTTGCCCCGCTTGGATGAAGACTTCTGCCGGTCTGGATGTCCTCTTCTGCCCGATCGGATGAAGACTTCGGACCGCTGGGTGAAGACACGGTAGAGAGATCTTCAGGGGGGTAGTGTTAGGTTTATTTAAGGGGGGTTTGGGTTAGAGTAGGGGTATGTGGGTGTTGGGTTGTAATGTGGGGGGGGGGTATTGTGTTTTTTTTTACAGGCAAAAGAGCTGTTTTCTTTGGGGCATGCCCCCGCAAAAGGCCCTTTTAAGGGCTGGTAAGGTAATAGAGCTGATTACTTTTGTAATTTAGTATAGGGTAGGGCATTTTTTTATTTTGGGGGGCTTTGTTATTTTATTAGGGGGCTTAGATTAGGTGTAATTAGTTTAAAATTCTTGTAATATTTTTTTATTTTTTGTAATTTAGTGGGGGGGGTTTTTGTACTTTAGTTTAGTTTATTTCATTGTATTTAATTGTAGGTACTTGTAGTTAATTTATTTAATGATAGTGTAGTGTTAGTTTTAATTGTAACTTAGGTTAGGATTTATTTTACAGGTAATTTTGTAATTATTTTAACTAGGTAGCTATTAAACAGTAAATATCTATTTAATAGCTATTATACCTAGTTAAAATAAATACAAAGTTGCCTGTAAAATAAATATAAATGCTAAAATAGCTACAATGTAACTATTAGTTATATTGTAGCTATATTAGGGTTTATTTTACAGGTAAGTCTTTAGTTTTATATAGGATTCATTTATTTAGTTAATTTAATGACAGTGTAGTGTTAGGTGTAATTGTAACTTAGGTTAGGGTTTATTTTACAGGTAAATTTGTATTTATTTTAGCTAGGTAGTTATTAAATAGTTATTAACTATTTAATAGCTATTGTACCTAGTTAAAATAAATACAAAGTTGCCTGTAAAATAAATATAAATCCTAAAATAGCTACAATGTAACTATTAGTTATATTGTAGCTATATTAATAGCTAGTAGGGGGCTTAGATTAGGTGTAATTAGTTTAAAATTATTGTAATATTTTATTATTTTTGGTAATTTAGTGTTTGTTTGTATTTTTGTACTTTTCTGATAGATGGAAGACCTCTTCTTGCCCCGCTTGGATGAAGACTTCTGCCGGTCTGGATGTCCTCTTCTGCCCCATCGGATGAAGACTTCGGCCCGGCTTGGTGAACACGACTCAAGGTAGGGAGATCTTCAGGGGGGTAGTGTTAGGTTTATTTAAGGGGGGTTTGGGTTAGAGTAGGGGTATGTGGGTGGTGGGTTGTAATGTGGGGGGGGGGGTATTGTGTTTTTTTTTACAGGCAAAAGAGCTGTTTTCTATGGGGCATGCCCCAGCAAAAGGCCCTTTTAAGGGCTGGTAAGGTAATAGAGCTGTTAACTTTTGTAATTTAGTATAGGGTAGGGCATTTTTTTATTTTGGGGGGCTTTGTTATTTTATTAGGGGGCTTAGATTAGGTGTAATTAGTTTAAAATTCTTGTAATATTTTTTTATTTTTTGTAATTTAGTGGGGGGGGGTTTGTACTTTAGTTTAGTTTATTTCATTGTATTTAAGTGTAGGTACTTGTAGTTAATTTATTTAATGATAGTGTAGTGTTAGTTTTAATTGTAACTTAGGTTAGGATTTATTTTACAGGTAATTTTGTAATTATTTTAACTAGGTAGCTATTAAACAGTAAATATCTATTTAATAGCTATTGTACCTAGTTAAAATAAATACAAAGTTGCCTGTAAAATAAATATAAATGCTAAAATAGCTACAATGTAACTATTAGTTATATTGTAGCTATATTAGGGTTTATTTTACAGGTAAGTCTTTAGTTTTATATAGGATTAATTTATTTAGTTAATTTAATGACAGTGTAGTGTTAGGTGTAATTGTAACTTAGGTTAGGGTTTATTTTACAGGTAAATTTGTATTTATTTTAGCTAGGTAGTTATTAAATAGTTATTAACTATTTAATAACTATTGTACCTAGTTAAAATAAATACAAAGTTGCCTGTAAAATAAATATAAATCCTAAAATATCTACAATGTAACTATTAGTTATATTGAAGCTATATTAATAGCTAGTAGGGGGCTTAGATTAGGTGTAATTAGTTTAAAATGATTGTAATATTTTATTATTTTTGGTAATTTAGTGTTTGTTTGTATTTTGGTACTTGTATGATGGATGGAAGACCTCTTCTTGCCCCGCTTGGATGAAGACTTCTGCCGGTCTGGATGTCCTCTTCTGCCCCATCGGATGAAGACTTCGGCCCGGCTGGGTGAACACGACTCAAGGTAGGGAGATCTTCAGGGGGGTAGTGTTAGGTTTATTTAAGGGGGGTTTGGGTTAGAGTAGGGGTATGTTGGTGGTGGGTTGTAATGTGGGGGGGGGATTGTGTTTTTTTTTTACAGGCAAAAGAGCTGTTTTCTTTGGGGCATGCCCCGCAAAGGGCCCTGTTCAGGGCTGGTAAGGTAATAGAGCTGTTAACTTTTGTAATTTAGTATAGGGTAGGGCATTTATTTTTATTTTGGGGGGCTTTGTTATTTTATTAGGGGGCTTAGATTAGGTGTAATTAGTTTAAAATTCTTGTAATATTTTTTTATTTTTTGTAATTTAGTGGGGTTTTTTTTTGTAATTTAGTGGGGTTTTTTGTACTTTAGTTTATTTAATTGTAGATAATTGTAGGTACTTGTAGTTAATTTATTTAATGATAGTGTAGTGTTAGGTTTAATTGTAACTTAGGTTAGGATTTATTTTACAGGTAATTTTGTAATTATTTTAACTAGGTAGCTATTAATTAGTCAATAACTATTTAATAGCTATTGTACCTAGTTAAAATAAATACAAAGTTGCCTGTAAAATAAATATAAATGCTAAAATAGCTACAATGTAACTATTAGTTATATTGCAGCTATATTAGGGTTTATTTTACAGGTAAGTATTTAGTTTTAAATATGATTCATTTATTTAATTAATGAAATGATAGTGTAGTGTTAGGTGTAATTGTAACTTAGGTTAGGATTTATTTTACAGGTAAATTTGTATTTATTTTAGCTAGGTAGTTATTAAATAGTTATTAACTATTTAATAACTATTGTACCTAGTTAAAATAAATACAAAGTTGCCTGTAAAATAAATATAAATCCTAAAATAGCTACAATGTAACTATTAGTTATATTGCAGCTATCTTAGGGTTTATTTTACAGGTAAGTCTTTAGTTTTAAATAGGATTCATTTATTTAAAGGGACAGTCTACACCAGAATTTTTATTGTTTTAAAAGATAGATAATCCCTTTATTACCCATTTCCCAGTTTTGCATAACCAACACAGTTATAATAATATACTTTTAACCTCTGTGATTATCTTGTATCTAATCCTCTGCAAACGGCCCCTTTTTCAGTTCTTTTGACAGACATGCAGTCTAGCCAATCAGTGCCAGCTCCCAGATTACTTCATGTGCACGAGCACTGTGTTATCTATATGAAATATGTGAACTAACACCCTCTAGTGGTGAAAAACTGTTAAAATGCAATCTGAAAGAGGTGGGCTTCAAGGTCTAAGAAATTAGCATATGAACCTCCTAGGTTAAGCTTTCAACTAAGAATACCAAGAGAACAAAGCAAAATTGGTGATAAAAGTAAATTGGAAAATTGTTTAAAATGACATGCTCTATCTGAATCATGAAAGTTTATTTTGGTCTAGACTGTCCCTTTAACTATAGTAAACTTATTTCGTTTTATTTAAATTATATTTAAGTTAGGGGGTGTTAGTGTTAGGGTTAGACTTAGGTTTAGGGGTTAATAACCTTATTATAGTAGCGGCGACGTTGGGGGCGGGAGATTAGGGGTTAATAATTGTAGGTAGGTGGCGGCGATGTTAGGGAGGGCAGATTAGGGGTTAATAAAATGTATTATAGTATTTGCGAGGCGGGAGTGCGGCGGTTTAGGGGTTAATACTTGTAGTTAGATTGCGGCGACGTTGGGGGGGACAGATTAGGGGTTAATAACTATAATGTAGGGGTCGGCGGTGTTAGGGACACCAGATTAGGGGTTAATAGCTATAATGTAGGCGGCGGCGATATCGGGTCGGCAGATTAGGGGTTAATACTTGTAGTTAGATTGCGGCGACGTTGGGGGGGGCAGATTAGGGGTTAATAACTATAATGTAGGGGTCGGCGGTGTTAGGGACAGCAGATTAGGGGTTAATAGCTATAATGTAAGTGGCGGCGATATTCGGTCGGCAAATTAGGGGTTAATAAAATAATGCAGGTGTCAGCGATAGCGGGGGTGGCAGATTAGGGGTTAATAAGTGTTAGATTAGGGGTGTTTAGAGACTCGGGGTACATGTTAGGGTGTTAGGTGCAGACTTAGTGTTTCCCCATAGGAAACAATGGGGCTGCGGTGTTAGTTTTTTTTCAGCCGAAACTCCCATTGTTTCCTATGGGGAAATGCCGAATTTTACCGAGCTAATTCGGATTTATTCGGAGATATGGCAGTTATTTCGGATTCATTCGGTAGATTCGGAAGTATTTTAATTCGGAAATCCGAATCGATCCGAATCTCCGAATTTACCGAATTTTCCGAATTTCCGAATTAATCCTAAACGAACCGCACATGTCTACAAATTACTTCCATTAACAAAATGTGCACAGTATTTGTATCTTTTATATCTTTGAGTCACCAGCTCCTACTGACCATGTGCAAGAATAAGTGTGTATGCATTTGTGAATGGCTGATGGATGTCACATGGTACAGGTGGATTTTCAAAATACATAACACTTTAAATTGTAATAAAAAATAACTTTGATATTAGACTAAGTGCTATTGCATTGTCTTGTTATCTAGCATTTTTGGATAATGAAAATCTACTGTGTTGACTGGTCCTTTAAAATAGATTTTTGGTCTAGACTAATACTGGCATAAAAGTAGATTGCTTATAATGCACAAATTTAATGTTTTTATTAAATCTATCTTTTATATGAAATTCATGTTGTGTCCCTTTAAAGCACATGATGTACCTGTAGTAATCCAAACACATATGTTACATGACAGGTGACGCAGGGTACGGCTGCAGACCATGGCTATTAACCCCCTTGGTGCACCCCATTACAGAGCCACAACTCAGGTACCAGGAGGCACACATAAGAACAAGGAATGTCATTGAAAGGAGCTTTGGCCTATTAAAAACCAGGTTCAGGTGTCTGGATGTTACAGGCGGAGCACTACAGTATAACCCCAACAAAGTGTGTTCCATTGTCAATGCTTGCTGTATTCTACACAACATTGCTGTGGACACACGTTTGTTGGGGGACATTGACCCAGAGCAGCAGCAGCAGCTGGTTCCTGTACCTGAGGATGTGGACAGGGGGACACTGAGGGGGAATGAAGTGAGGGATTATGTCATCCGGGAATACTTCACCTGTAAGTTACTTATTCATAAGTACAGTAAACCGTAACATTCACATGTATTATGATGTTTGACAGTACCTCACCAACCATTGCATGTGTATATATCATGTCTTGCAGAATTTCTAAATTTGGATTTCCACTGCATGTAAGTGAAACTACTACATCCCAACCCCCTTCCCTTAAAGGGACACTATACCCAAACATATTCATTCATGATTAAGGATAGAGAACATAATTTGTAAAAACCTTAAAATTTACTTCAATTACCTATTTTCAGTTATTCTCTAGATATACTTTAATGAAGACATAGCAATGCACACAGTGAAACAATCCCAGGAGGCATCTATATACAGCTACTAATCAGCAGCTACCAAGCATATCTAGATATGCTTTTCAGCAAAGAATATCAATAGAATGAAGCAACATAAATAATAGAAGCAAATTATTAAGTTGTTTATAATTGTCTTCTCTTTCCAAATCATGAAGGAAACAATTTTGCTTTCATGTCCCTTTAACAACCCTAATTACTGTATATTTCTCATTTGTTTCATTCATGTTTAGTTCACTATCATTAAGAATGAGGATAATGGATATTTATACCTTATGTTCACACCTTCTTTAAATACATTATTAGTTATATATACCAATGTGTAAATTTATATTGGATGTGAGAAACCTTGATTTACATCTTAGAAGTGAATATTACTATATGTACCGTTCAGACACAACTATGTGATGTGGTTTATTGAGCAGGAATATGTCAGAAACATTATAATAATACCTTTTTTGTCCATTTCAACACAGGTATTATTATATGTTTTACCAATATATTCTTGTACTAAAACACACCTCACATGGATGTGGATGACAATTATATGGTAAATAACAGAGGACAAGATTTGTGATGAAATAGAATAAGATTTTTTTTTTTTAGGCCTCTTAGATGAGGGGCCTGGAGTGGGTCTTCTGCCTCTCCTGGGTTGTGTGGATCCAGTAGGAGTGCTGGTCACAGACGAGATGCTTGAGGCGATGTCCTGCTGGTGGGTGAAATGCTCCACCAACACACCCAACAGTTGGTTCTGTTCCCTCCATCTGTGGTCACTCTGGATTTGCATGTCCGAAATGACTCTCAGCATTTGTGATTGGTTTTGTACCATAGCTGTTACAGATGCTGCCATGTCCCTTTGCAGCTCAATGGATCACTGTTGTAAATGCTGTTGGCTCCTATGGAACCTGCGTTGGTCCCTCTGCATTCTTTCACAGGTTGATGTTAGACTCTCACACGTCAATGTTTGCCTCCTCTGTAGGGATATGTATTCCTCACCCATGGCGGAACTCAGTGGATCCATGGGCTCTTCCCCAGCAGGGACTATAGGCACTGGTTCCATTTCTTGATCCTCAGATGGGGGTGCATGCCCCGGAATCTGAGCTGGAGGTGCAGGCACCGGAATCTGAGCTGGAGGTGCAGGCACCGGAATCTGAACTGGAGGTGCAGGCCCCGGAATCTGAGCTGGAGGTGCAGGCCCCGGAATCTGAGCTGGAGGTGCAGGCACCGGAATCTGAGCTGGAGGTGCAGGCCCCGGAATCTGAGCTGGAGGTGCAGGCCCCGGAATCTGAGCTGGAGGTGCAGGCACCGGAATCTGAGCTGGAGGTGCAGGCCCCGGAATCTGAGCTGGAGGTGCAGGCACCGGAATCTGAGCTGGAGGTGCAGGCCCCGGAATCTCAGCTGTAGGTGCAGGGCGATGAATTTCAGTTGGTGGAGCTCTTCCAACTGCTGCCGATGGTACAGATGTCCGGATGGACTGATAGTCCCATTGGCTGCTGGTGTGCATCCACTCAGCCTGCTGGTATAATCCTTGAGTGGCATGATATTCTTGTGGGGGGGTAAAGACATCTACCCTTTGGGGCTGGCGTGGCTCCCCCTCCAAGCCAAAGGAATAATCCTCCGGCCAGGGCTCCTGCCAGGTATTCTCCTGTAATGCAGGCGGCATAATATTGGGATTCTCAATTGAGGCAGTCCAACCCATGTCATGCCTGGCATACTCCTGCTGGACTCTCTGGACCGGTGGTTGAGGTGGAGATATACTTTGATCCGGTGTTGGGGGATTCATGGGCGTAGGCACCCTGGTGACTGGAGGTTCTGTGGAGGAGTCAAATGATGAGAGGGATTAGTACAGTCAGATATCTATCCATGTGGGCATACAATGTACATGCTAGGGCCTATCCACATTCTCATGTCAAACTCTATAACATGCATGTGCACATTGAGATTTGTGATATGATGGGTTTTAATATGCAAAGTATACATGTATGTGCTTCATACAATAGTTCTGTGTACATGTCAGTGATGGAGAAAATGTGTTCCTTAAGTGACACTATGGTTGTGATGACTATGGTGTCCATTTACTGAAAAGTCTACATGTGGCTTGTGGCCTGTGTTACTCTGAGACATGTTAGTATTTCACTATTCCACCTCATATCATGATTTTCAATGTGTTAAGTAGCATTAAATGGACATGCAACCCATATTTATTCTTTCATGATTCAGCTAGCCAAGCATGGAATTTTAAACAAACTTTTAATTTACTTCCATTAGCTAATATGCTTCATTATCTTGATATTCTTAGTTGAAATGCATTTCTAGATAGGCTCATAAGCTGCTGATTGGTGGCTGCACATCAATGCCTCGTGTGATTGCCTCACCCATGTGCATTGATATTTAATAAACTAAGATTATGAAAATAATGATGAAAAATAGATAATAGAAGTAAATTGGGATGTTGTTTAAAACTGTATTCTCTATCTGAATAATGAAATAAACTTATTTGTGTTTCATGTCCCTTTAATGTTAAATCTCATTGTATATTTTGTTGTTAGTAAGCAAAATACCATGCTCCTCATTGTGTACATGAATGTGTGACAATATAGGATGTTATAACTCAAATACATATAATACTGGTGTGTGGGAAGTTACTCACCAGCATGCTGTGCTGATGTTGCAGCCCCTGAGTCACGAGCCCCTGGAAGTCCACGGACTGCTGTGAGGCTCAGGGACCTACGAATGAGCTCCTGCCACTCATTGTATTCCGCCTCATAGTGAGGCCCACCTCCTGTTGCCCTCTGGGACATTGCTTCCTGGCCCATCTTCTCCTTGACTCTCCTCTTACAATCATTCCACCTCTTCTTTAGGCCATCCACATTCCTCCTCTGTTGGGACACACCATTGACGGCCTCCACCACCTTCTGCCAAGCATCTTTACACCTACGGGCAACTCCTTTGCCCTTCTCTTGTCCAAAGAGGGCATTATGGTTCTCCAGGACAGCCTGGACTAGAGCGAGGTTTTCTGCAAAACTGAAATTAGGACACCTCATACGCTCCTCGTCCTGGGCCGCCTGGCTCCCTCCCTGGGATGTCCCTGGTGTGGGTTCCTCCCTATCCTCTCCCTCCTCCCCCCTTCTATCCCCATGTGCACCCTCTATCCCTCTTCTAAGTGTGCCTGGCCTTGGGGCAACCCCACTCCCATCCTCCCTTCTGGCTCTCCCTCTCCCCACTCCGCTCACTCCCTGACGGGGACCCTGCTGCTCCTCCTGTCCATAATCCTCTCCCTGCAACTCCCCTTCCCTTCTCCCCCCAGCCCTAGCTCTCCCTGACATCCTCACACTACACACACTCACACACTCACACTCACTCCCACTTCAATCACACACAATCACAACCAGACACTCAGCCTTTCAAACTGTAAAAGATAAATAAAATATGTAAGGTGTTATCAAAAAGAAGTGTTGTGTATTTTGTATATGTGTGTATGCAAAATGTGTGCAATATGTAAAAAAGTGACAGTAAATGTACAAGCTTATCAAATCCTCCAAATCCGACCTAACTAAATATTATGCAATGCGCCTCTCTCTCTACTCTAATGACTTTCTCCTACTCACTGTAGTGTGCTGTAGCTCCAAGAACCAACCAAACACACTAAAGAAATGGCGGCTGCACAGGGGTTTAAGTATGAATTTTGAATCTCGTCATTACGTGGCGCATCTCTTAGAACTGGCGTTATTTTTTACGAGTCGTAGGCTAATTTGCATAAAACTACACTTTATTGAGACTTTACGTGAACAAAATACAGGCGCAAGTACTTGCGATGACTAAAATGTGTATTTGCGCACATTTTGCCTGCTCGTCGGTTTTTCAGACTTACGCCAGTTTAGCATCTGACGGCGCTGAATATTGGGTAGCTCGAGTTGCGAGCTGAAACTGCGGGCGACGCGGGTTACCTCGCTTGCGCCGCAAACTACGATCTATATCGGATCGCGCCCAATATGTCTAAATATTTCTTGTCTACAAGAAAAAAAAGGAACCAACTTGTAACTGCTTCATCTCTGTGCTGTGTGACTGTCTGAGAATGAACAATTATGAACATTTATTAAATAATTCACTCAGTAAATGTGCATTTGTGCACTGCAGTGTTTATCCACTGGTTTTGTGTAATATTTCTTTTTTTGATTAGCTCATCTTTTTATATATTCTGTTAATCTTAAAGATGATCAATAACTAAGTCAATTAGCAAGACTCAGGCTGAGTATTTGTGATGTGCACTGCACATTTAGATATAAATACTTTTACTTTTAAAGTTTATTAAAATACTGTATTATATCGCAATCTTCAATGTTAAAATTGAACTTGCACAATCCTTAAAACAATTAATTAATTTATTATTAGCTGTTTTTAAATAGGATGTGATGTCCCTTTAAGAGGTCCGCTATTACAGACCATAATCAATTGCAAAGTATTCTTCTCAGATTCCTAAAAAGGATAACTGGAAGGAAGCAAATTTACAGGGGAATTAAAAATCCATTCCATTCTCGGCATGTTTCAAAAGTAAACTACCATGGTGGCATGGATGGCACAATACCATGTGCCTTTTAAGAGAGAGGCTTTTAAAAAGGTGTGTCAAGCATTAAAAAGATAATGTCAAAATTAAACTTCAAATTGTTGATTAGATAAAGATTTGAAAATTTTTCAACATTAATTTCTTTTTAAATATACAATTGCACACCTTTTGTTTTAAATTATTAGGGGTGAAATGTTTGGCCTAAATCATGCCATCCTTGGTGTTAGAAAAACTTCCAAGTTAGCAAGGTGATCATGTGATTCATTTTAAATTAATAATGTACCTAGTACTTACCGTACCAAACCACAATAAAAAGATATAAAAGCCTTCAATTTCCTATGCATAATGAGTGACGCCCAACTACAGAGCGCAGCAATTTTCAATAAGTTTCCGATTAAATTCTATTTAGGAAATGTACAACAAATATCGCTTGATATTCTATGTTGAAAACAAGATACCTAGGTAGAGGCAAGGCATTCTGGGCCCCTAAATGGCAGGAAATAGTGCAGACTGCAGACATCCAGTGCTCTTTCAATTCATTCTTGCAAGACTGCTGCCATTTAGTGATCAAGAGACGTGCACACTCCTGAGCTTTTATTCCTACTTAATTTCAACAAAGATACCCAGAGAAAATAATGTCAGTACAGTAGAAGTAACTAGAGAACTTAAAACTTTTGCTCTGTCTGAACAGTGACAAATTTAGGGTTAAATAATAAATATACCATTCCCTGCAAAGAAATTGTCAAGGCAAACTGCTTTAACTAACACATAAAAGGGATTGGTTTTGATTTATTTGTTTTTGTTTTGTTTTTTTGTGTATGTGTGTATGAGACAGAGTGTGTGCGTGTAAAGTAGAGAAAAGACAACAGAGTTTAGAATAAGAGATATAATTAAACACATAAAAATTAATGAGGACAATGTGAGACGCCCTTTAATGAGTGCAGCAATTTAAAATAAGTTTCCCATTTACTGTACTTTAATTTAGGAAATGTACATAAATTATCGCTTGATAATCTTTTGCTGAAAAGTAAAACTAGATACCTAGGTAGCAGGGACGTGCAGTCAGGGGCACTGGCCATATGCGGTCAAAACTGAATGAATACAAACAATTAATATTTCTAAATAACAAATATATATATTTTATTCACTTGTTAAGTTATGGAGAGAGGCAGTGAGTGAGCACTACAGGTCTGCTTAGATCCATTGCTCACCATGACTAGTATTTCCTATGAGCCGCGAGCACCAGCGTCCAGCACCACCCACAGAGTTGTTGCAGCTCAGAGCAGACAAGAATAAACCCAATCTGAGGCAGCTCCCATAGTGTGTGTATAAAATGTGTCAGAGTGTGTTGGTAGTGTACGTGTGTGTATATATATATATATATCTCTGATGAAGCGCATGTGCTCATGCGCGAAACGCGTTAGATGGAGCTCACCTAACTTGTTGTAAGCCTGCATTGCAATAAACTCCATTACTGACCCCAGGACTCAGCTTCCTTTTTCCTCATTTCATATATATATATATATATTGAAAGTAATGCATTCATTTTGCAAAATGCAAGTCACAGACCTAGATTTGGAGTTTGGCGGTAGCCGTGAAAACAGCGTTAGAGGCTCCTAACGCTGGTTTTAGGCTACCGCCGGTATTTAGAGTCACTCAAAATAGGGTCTAACGCTCACTTTTCAGCCGCGACTTTTCCATACCGCAGATCCCCTTACGTCAATTGCGTATCCTATCTTTTCAATGGGATCTTCCTAACTCCGGTATTTAGAGTCGTTTCTGAAGTGAGCGTTAGACATCTAACGACAAAACTCCAGCCGCAGGAAAAAAGTCAGTAGTTAAGAGCTTTCTGGGCTAAAGCCGGTTCATAAAGCTCTTAACTACTGTACTCTAAAGTACACTAACACCCATAAACTACCTATGTACCCCTAAACCGAGGTCCCCCCACATCGCCGCCACTCGATTAAATTTTTTTAACCCCAAATCTGCCGACCGCCACCTACGTTATCCTTATGTACCCCTAATCTGCTGCCCCTAACACCGCCGACCCCTGTATTATATTTATTAACCCCTAATCTGCCCCCCACAACGTCGCCGCCAGCTACCTACACTTATTAACCCCTAATCTGCCGTCCGCACGCCGCCACCAGCTACATTATCCCTATGTACCCCTAATCTGCTGCCCCTAACACCGCCGACCCCTATATTATATTTATTAACCCCTAATCTGCCCCCCACAACGTCGCCTCCACCTGCCTACACTTATTAACCCCTAATCTGCCGAGCGGACCTGAGCGCTACTATAATAAAGTTATTAACCCCTAATCCGCCTCACTAACCCTATAATAAATAGTATTAACCCCTAATCTGCCCTCCCTAACATCGCCGACACCTAACTTCAATTATTAACCCCTAATCTGCCGACCGGAGCTCACCGCTATTCTAATAAATGTATTAACCCCTAAAGCTAAGTCTAACCCTAACACTAACACCCCCCTTAAGAGCTGAACTTCTTGGGGCATGACCCGCAAAGGGCCCTGTTCAGGGCTGGTAAGGTAAAAGAGCTTTTAACTTTAGTAATTTAGAATAGGGTAGGGCATTTTTTATTTTGGGGGGCTTTGTTGTTTTATTAGGGGGCTTAGAGTAGGTGTAATTAGTTTAAAATTGTTGTAATATTTTTCTTATGTTTGTAGATATTTTATTATTTTTTGTAACTTAGTTCTTTTTTATTTTTTGTACTTTAGCTAGTTTATTTAATTGTATTTATTTGTAGCAATTGTATTTAATTAATTTATTGATAGTGTAGTGTTAGGTTAATTGTAGGTAATTGTAGGTAGTTTATTTAATTAATTTATTGATAGTCTAGTGTTAGGTTTATTTGTAACTTAGGTTAGGATTTCTTTTACAGGTAAATTTGTAATTATTTTAACTAGTTTAGCTATTAAATAGTTCTTAACTATTTAATAGCTATTGTACCTGGTTAAAATAAATACAAAGTTACCTGTAAAATAAATATAAATCCTAAAATAGCTATAATATAATTATAATTTATATTGTAGCTATATTAGGATTTATTTTACAGGTAAGTATTTAGCTTTAAATAGGAATAATTTATTTAATAAGAGTTAATTAATTTCGTTAGATTTAAATTATATTTAACTTAGGGGGGTGTTAGTATTAGGGTTAGACTTAGCTTTAGGGGTTAATCCATTTATTAGAATAGCGGCGAGATTCGGTCGGCAGATTAGGGGTTAATAATTGAAGTTAGGTGTCGGCGGTGTTAGGGAGGGCAGATTAGGGGTTAATACTATTTATGATAGGGTTAGTGAGGCGGATTAGGGGTTAATAACTTTATTATAATAGTGGTGCGGTCCGGTCGGCAGATTAGGGGTTAATAAGTGTAGGCAGGTGGAGGCGACGTTGTGGGGGGCAGATTAGGGGTTAATAAATATAATATAGGGGTCGGCGATGTTAGGGCAGCAGATTAGGGGTACATAGGGATAATGTAAGTAGCGGCGGTTTACGGAGCGGCAGACTAGGGGTTAATAATAATATGCAGGGGTCAGCGATAGCGGGGGCGGCAGAATAGGGGTTAATAAGTGTAAGGTTAGGGGTGTTTAGACTCGGGGTACATGTTAGAGTGTTAAGTGCAGACGTCGGAAGGGTTACCGCATAGCAAACAATGGGCCTGCGTTAGGAGCTGAACGCGGCTTTTTTGCAGGTGTTAGGTTTTTTTTCAGCTCAAACAGCCCCATTGTTTCCTATGGGAGAATCGTGCACGAGCACGTTTTTGAGGCTGGCCGCGTCCGTAAGCAACTCTGGTATCGAGAGTTGAAGCTGCGTTAAAAATGCTCTACGCTCCTTTTTTGGAGCCTAACGCAGCCTTTATGTGGACTCTCGATACCAGAGTTATTTTTATGGTGCGGCCAGTAAAACGCGGGCGTTAGTTTTTCGGGTCGTTACCGACAAAACTCCAAATCTAGCCGACAGAAAATTAATATAAGTGATAGAATAAATTAAAAGTGGCGCTACAATAGCTTTAAGTATTAAAAACTATGGGTAAAAGTAATAACAAAATTTGATGATAATATGTAATAATTATAAAATTCTTACACACTCAATATAAAGTAATGTGTGATGATAATATACAAATAAACCACAATAGGAGAATTAGCTAGAAAAAGATAGATTGATTTAATATAAAAAGATGATAAACGAATAACACTTTATAAAAGGAAGCAGCAACAAATTTAAGCATAAAGAAAATATTTTCGGTCGATTTAGCTTTTTTAATAATGCATGGACAAAAAAATAAAATAAGACAATCAAATGAAAGAATGTATACATCAAACCAACTTAATGAATTTGGTTGCACAATTCATATATAAAAGAGAGAGAGCCCAGAATTTAAAAAGTCTTGATCAACATAAAATGATTCCTTTATTAAAATAATTAATCCAATGGATCAGTATAGAGAATTACCTTTTTTTTTTTAAAAAAAAAAAGCATGTCAATTAGGTAGGCGTTTTGGTATCTTTAGCTGTACCTATAGTTAAAGCTAATAGTCTTTTAGCGTCCCAAAAATGTAGTTTCAATTTATCACTTAAAAGTTGTTTTGTATCTTAGCTGTACCTATAGTTAAAGGTAATAGTCTTTTTGCGGTCACAATTTGTAGTTTCAATTTATTTCTTAAAAGTTATGATTAGTAGTTCAGTAAAAATAGTAGTGACCAGCCACTATTAAAACTTTCAGAGTCCCGCTGTGAAATGTTAGGAGCACAGTTTAGTACACACAGATCTTACTTGTCAGATTCCTACCTTAGGTGGATATATACCTGGCATGCTGTGCAGGTAATCTCACCCTTCAGCGTCCACAATCTGAGATCTGGCAGGCTTCTGATGTCGGTGCTCGAACTGCTCGGTAATGATTGTAGATGATTGTTGGTCCCCGTTTTTTTCAGACTTGCGCAAGTCACCGTGGTAAACCAGTGTTTCTTTATACCTTAGGTGGATATATACGTGGCCTGCTGTGCAGGTAATCTCACCCTTTAGAGTCCACAATATGATATCTGGCAGGCTTCTGATGTTGGTGCTCGGTAATGATTGTAGATGATTGTTGGTCCCCGTTTTTTTCAGACTTGCGCAAGTCACTGTGGTAAACCAGTGTTTCTTTATACCTTAGGTGGATATATACGTGGCCTGCTGTGCAGGTAATCTCACCCTTTAGAGTCCACAATATGATATCTGGCAGGCTTCTGATGTCGGTGCTCGGTAATGATTGTAGATGATTCTTTGTCCCAGTTATTTTCAGACTTGCGCAAGTCACCGTGGTAAACCGGTGTTTCTTTTCTCTGTGATTTTCCTGCTCTTAGTACTTAAATGTACGCAGGAAGCAGTAGACAGCTTGCAAACCTCCCGGTTTGGTTAGGGATCTTTATTTGATATAAGGAAACAAATCCTGGGTACAGCTTTTCAAAATACACAGCTTTCTAAGCGTTTAACCCGATTTCAGGGCTTTTTTAAAAAAAAAAAATTTAGAAGTAAATTTTCTATACTGATCCATTGGATTAATTTTTTTCAGAAAGGATTCATTTTATGTCAATTAAGAATATTTAAATTATGTGCTCTCTCTCTTTTATATATGAATTGTTCAACCAAATTCATTAAGATGGTTTGATGTATTGTATACATTGTTTATTTTGATTGTCTTATTTTATTTTGTTTGTCCATGCATTATTGAAAAAGCAAAATCTACAGAAAATGTTTTCTATATGCTTAAATTTGTTGCTGCTTCCTGTTATCAAGTGTTATTCGTTTATCATCTTATTATATTAAATCAATCTATGTTTTTCTTGCTATTTCTCCTATTGTGGTTTATTTGTATATTGTCATCACACATTACTTTATATTGAGTGTGTAAGAATTTTATACTTATCACTTCTTATCATCAAATCTTGTTATTACTTTTAACCATAGTTTTTAATACTTAAAGCTATTGTAGTGCCACTTTTAATTTATTCTATCACTTATCACATTTTTTATAAGCAGGAAGAGGTTATCATAAAAGAGGCCTAAGTATTTGAAGTCCAGCGCTGTAAACTTAACACACATAAAATTAATATCAAACAGCTGAAGCTGACAACTGACAATTATCCATGTAACAACAACCAGTTTCATCATTGATAACATAACAGTTCAAGGAGTTGTAACTTTATAACATATCCATGAAAGCAGAAATGTATACACCATTACAAGCACAAAAACATTACTTTAATATTTCATAACAGCTTATTATTTACTGCATGCATAACCATTATTCTTGGTTTTTCAAAAGATACTTCAGAACAACAATATGAAAAGAAAGTTCATATCAATAATTGTGCCTTATACATAACATTTGAAGCCATATTAATGAAGAGTCCATGTCCATATAATGCTAACTGTATCACAGCAAATACCCTGTCCGTCTAGCAAATCGAATCACTCGATTGGTATTGTGAGATAACTATTGGAATTTGTAAATTTCTCCAATATCTGTGGTTAAAACAGAATGAAGGGGAGCCCTAGATGAGAGTCAACCAACTCACAGCAAATACCGAGGGGGACCAGTAAGCTCCGAGTCGCTCCAGCATATCGAATCACAAGATTGGTATAGTGACGTGAGATAACTATTGGAATTTGTAAATTTCTCCTATATCTGTGGTTAAAACAGAATGAAGGGGTGCCCTAGACGAGAGTCAAACAGCTCACAACAAATACCGAGGGGGACCGGTGAGCTCCGAGTCGCTCCAGTATATCGAATCACACGATTGGTATTGTGACGTGAGATGGAATTTGTAAATTTCTCCTCTATCTGTGGTTAAAACAGAATGAAGGGGCGCCCTAGATGAGAGTCAAACAACTCACAGCAAATGCTGAGGTGGACTGGTAAGCTCCGAGTCGCTCCAGCATATCGAATCACACGATTGGTATTGTGACGTGAGATAACTTATGGAATTTTCAAATTTCTCCTATATCTGTGGTTTGCTTAGGAGCATACATTTTTGACAAAGTTATGGCTTTAATGTTATTTATAAGGTATCATTATTGATATGAACTATCTTTTCATATTGTTGTGCTGAAGTATATTTGAAAAAAAAAACAAGAATAATGGTTAATGCATGCAGTAAATAATAAGCTGTTATGAAATATTAAAGTAATGTTTTTTTGCTTGTAATGGTGTTTACATTTCTGCTTTCAATGATATTTTATAAACATACAACTCTGTACACCCTTAAGAAATGATGAAACTACTTGTTACTTGTTATATGAATAACATCACTTGTCCACTTAAGCTATTTGCTATTAACTCTATATTACAATTATAGTGTATATTAGTGTATGAGTGTGTATGTTTGGACATATCATAACTGTTGATGAGATAGTTACAAAATAAAAGTTTCATTGTATACAGACCTGTGAAAATAGTTTACTTACAATGCAAACAAAAAATTAAAAAAATATCTAGGATAAAACTGAATGTCATCCAGCCTTGTACACATATTAACTGCCAGTCTGTATACCAGCACAGCCCATACTCTAGCTGTAAGTGCTCATCCGCCTCAAACCCATATCACTTGCCTCTGTGTACCATTTGTGTTGATAAGAATAAATATTGGAACTACATTTGCATATATTTAACAACTATTGAATTATTTTCTTACCTGTATGCGATTGCGTGTGTTGTAAAGAATGCTAATTGTCATGTAATTTAATCGTAACTTTAAAGGGAAAGTAAAATACAAAAGAAAATTTACATGATTGAAATAGGGCATGTAAATTTTAAAGAACTTACAAATTTAGTTTTTTTAAACAAATTTGATTTGTTCTCTTGGTATTCTTAGTTGAAAGCTAAACCTAGGAGGTTCATAATCATATACAGCACTTACTAATTTCTTAGACCTTGAAGACAGCCTTGAATCTGAATGCATTTTGACCGTTTTTCAACACTAGAGGGCATTAGTTCATGTATTTCGTAAAGATAACATTGAGCTCACGCATGTGAATTTACCTAGGAGTGAGCACTGAATGGCTAAAATGTTAGTCGATCAAAGTGACTGAAATAACAGGGAAGCTTGCATAGGCTTACATACAAGGTAATTACAGAGCAAAACTGACGAATGGGTAATAAAGCAAAGGGATTATCTATCTTTTTAAACAACAAAAAATCTGGTGTTGACTGTCCCTTTAAGCTAACTCTATTGGGTTTATATATATGTGTTTTGTGTGTTTTATAGCCGTTGGCAGTGCCCTACAACAACCACCAGGCTCTGACCTCAGTCACCGTCCACTGCACGTCACTGCTAGGTAGAGGCAAGGCATTCTGGAACCCTAAATGGCAGGAGATAATGAAGACATCTAGTGCTCTTTCAAATCATTCATGCAAAACTGCTGCCATTTAGTGATGATCAAGAGACGTGCACACTCCTGAAATTTGTTACCTGCTTATTTTCTTAAAAAAATACCCAGAGAAGACAATACATTGGTTATGCAAAACTAGGGACTAGGTGTGTAATAAAGGGATTATCTATCTTTGAAAAAAATAACAATTCTGATGTATACTGTCCCTTTAAATAAGTTTACCATTTTATTCTATTTAGGAAATGTACCACAAATATCGCTTGATATTATTTGTTGAAAACAAGATACCTAGGTAGAGGCAAGGCATTCTGAACCCCTAAATGGAAAGAAATGGTGCAGAAATCTAGTGCTCTTTCAAATCACTCTTGCAAAACTGCTGCCATTTAGGGATCAAAAGACGTGCACACTCCTGAGCTTTTGTTCCTGCTTGATTTTAACAAAGATACCAAGAGAAAACAATATCTGTACAGTAGAAGTAAATAAAGAACCGAAAAAGTATGCTGTCTGAACAGTGACAAATTTAGTTTTAAATATCCCTTTAAAAATAAAAAGGGAAAATGCAAAAAAAGGAACTTTTTTTTATTTTTTTATATTTGTTTTATATATATTTTTTTTATATATATATATATATATATATATATATATATATATATATATATATATATTTTTATATTTTTGTTTTTTATATTTTTTTTTATATATATTTTTTTATAAATATATATATTTTTTATATAACAGTATATATATATATTATTAAAATAAACTATGCTACCTATGACCTAAAAAAGGGATGGAAGGCAAGGTAGTGGTTGGTACTGTTAGCACTAGGACATAAAAAAATACAAAACAGAAAAAAACACAGCAAGCAGCAATTCCAGCAAAGAATAATCCCTTTAAGAGGGTAAACAAAACAAACAGGGAAAATAAACCTAGAGGAGTAGTATCTTTTTTTTTGTGGGAGAGGGTTGTTCTAAAATTAGTCTGACTCTTGACTTATAAGAATGCAGGACCCGCGTCACTTCCCGCGACGTGACATCTGCTGTTGGAGGTGTGTGGTGCTCACTGCACATGCGCAAGAGGCCCATCCTCCTAAAATCAGCAGTTGAAGCCTACACAACGGGTCAAGGAATTATATGGGCAGTATACTTCATTGCACAGGCACGCAGAATACCGCACATGCGGACACACACAACCCGACTCCTCACGCTCAGTTTAATAAACTGCATCAGATGGTCCATAATTTTTACAGGTGATTTGGCCTTTAGTTTGCATGTACACACTGCCGTAAACATGCATGCGCACTAAAGGCCAAATCACCCGTAAAAATTATGGACCATCTGATGCAGTTTATTAAACTGAGCGTGAGGAGTCGGGTTGTGTGTGTCCGCATGTGCGGTATTCTGCGTGCCTGTGCAATGAAGTATACTGCCCATATAATTCCTTGACCTGTTGTGTAGGCTTCAACTGCTGATTTTAGGAGGATGGGCCTCTTGCGCATGTGCAGTGAGCACCACACACCTCCAACAGCAGATGTCACGTCACCGGAAGTGACACGGGTCCTGCATTCTTATAAGTCACAACTATTTTTAGAACAGGGGCAATGGACAAAGGGAAATAATACCAATAATGTTGTGAAAGCTAAAAATAGCTTTCAGCAACAAGAAGACCCCTTTAAGTGCTCTCAAAATGAGGCACTGATTTTTTTTTTTTTTTTGGGGGGGGGGAGGTTAACTATAACAAGCCCTCTTCTACTCTCCTGAGCTCCTCAGGGTGCTTCTCAGCCAAATGAGCATGCAAAGCGGCATATCTGCTTGAAGCAAAACAGTCTCCATATGACACCACCTTCAAGCACACACCACATACTAAGCCACAAAGGCGAAAAATCCTTTGACAGCCACCTGCAGTAAGGTCAAAAGATGACCCTACCTGCATTGTATGTGTAGGGGACTGGGGGGGGGGAAACCGGTGAAAAATGTGCTGGTGATGTAGCCGACCCAGCTATTACAGCTGAGGCTGGCGTTACAGAGGACTGTAGAGGAGAAGAGGAAGGGCACAGCTACACTTGTCGTGGCTGTCATTGAGCTTGTTGACGGCACCACTGGTGCCGCAACACTTCCAGGACGGGGTCTTATCCTGGAAGTACGCAACCCCTTCGACTGTCCAGCAACAGTTTTGGATTTCCGAAACCGAGATTTCTTGGAGATTCCAGAACTAGTTGATGGACTATCCACCACACTCCTGCTGGATGTAGTGCCTGTGGTGTGTGAAACTGGAGGAGGGGGTCCAACCACTGGGGAGCTCGCTCCTTCTCCACTGTCAGCACCAGGAGTTGCAAGTCCTTTTTTAGGACCTGGCCTCTCTATCTCCTTGTGCACAATGGAGAGGTGATGCGTAAGGGCAGTAGTGCCCAATCTCCCTCCTTTCCCCCTCTTGATGCTCTTCCCACAATGAATACACTGCACCTGCAGTGCTTCATTTACACTGGAGCCGTCAGGGATACAAAAATGTTCCCATACCCACGACCTGAGTCTGGATTTCACAACTCCAGCGTCATGTCTGCGCTGTGATTCAGCAGGCTTGGTGAGAGACACCGGTACATCAGAAGAGGGTAAGGTAGTGGCAGATGTAGAAATAGTGGTGTCGTCAGAAGCAACTATTGTACCTGTAACACCTGGAGTTGCTGGGCGGTGGACCCCGGCCTCCACAGGCGCAGCAACATCAGAGTGCTGGGAATTTACACCACACTCAGGTACAACAACTAATTCTGACCCCATTGCATCTTATGTGTCAGCTGACACATCATGCAAAGAAGCATCAAGTCCCAATTGCACCGAATGGTGGATGACATCCGCCGCCATGGGAGAAGAAGTTCGCATAGAACTTAACTTCTCCCCGGAATCATCAAAATTGGCACTTGATTCTTCCCCACTTAAGTCAATATCAAAGGTTGCAAAACCCTTGACTTGACTTGCTGCAGAATGAGGAATCCCAGTAACATTAGGAGACAACATATCCTGCAGGTCCACATCAGTTAGGAATGAGTGCTCTTCAAATCCTGCAGCCAAAGAAGTACTTGGATCACCAGCGGTATGCGATCCATTTCCATCATTAACTGAGGATTTCAAAGCAAAAACAATGGGGCTCTACTATATCTAAGTAGTGTGTCCAGAAATAAGGTGCGCCTAATTTATGCTATTTCAAAAAAGTGATAATATGGATAGATCCTAAGTTTTATATCTTACAAAAAATCAACAATATGAACTGTATAATTATAAATACAAATACATAACAATAGTCACCACAGTCATATGGTTAGGAAATATACATCCATAGATGCAAGTGAAAGTCCCAATATAGAGTGATGTCCAATCTGGAAATGATGTCCCAAACGATAGCTGCTCTCTCCAAAGATGTTGAAAAAGAGATGACTGCGTTCTGTATAGAAACAAAAAAAGAAGAGGCGCTCTGGTGCAGATGATCCTTGGCTACAAATGATTCTAAACTAACAGTTCAGAGTAATACTCACAAAGATGTTTGCACATGCAGTGCAATAACAGGTGAGCCAAAGCTTCAGAGCCGCTCGGCTGACTCGCTAGAGGGTGAAATCAGCTGTTCACTGGGTAATCACTTCACCAACGATGTGGGGAAAAAGATACCTATGACATAAAATATAGATACCGCCCTTGGTGCAGATTATCCCAGGCACAGAATACACATACAACAGGTGTCGAGAAGTTATACTCACAAACGGAGTTGCACAAGCAGTGCAATATCAGGCGTGCCGAATCTTAAAGAGCCGTTCGGCTGACTCCCTGAGGCCTGTACAGCTGCTCCTGGATCGTTGGAGGAGTGGTGGAAAATAAAGGTGGATATGCCAATAGAGGTTAATCCAAGCAAGGGATCAATAAGGCAAATAGAACAATTCACCAGCAAGGTAGACAAAATAAAAGTATTTATTAAAAATATAAAAATTACTTAGCAACGCGTTTCTCGGCTAACATGCCGTTTCATCAGGCTATTGGATTTAAATATGTATAAAAATAGAATACATATTTTCGAATTTCGAATGTGTATATTATATCTTTTATTTTCAATCGAAATCGAAAATGACATTCGAAATCGAAAGTGCATTTCGAAAACGGAAATACGCATTCGAAAAAGGAAGTTACATTCGAAATTGAATATGCATTTTCGAAATGGAATATGCACATTCAAAATATAATATACAAATTCGAAATCGAATGACACATTCGATTTCGAATGTCACATTCGAAAACGAATGTCACATTCGGAACCTAGAAAAAATTTCGAAAATCGAATTTTATAGAATATTCGTTCTTACCGACATTCGAATTTATAATTCGAATTTCGATAACATTCGTTCTATTTTCGAAATTCAAAATTTTACACATTCGCCCATCCCTAATTATTATCACTAGCACATAACAGCTATACAATATATATTATTAACACTAGCACATAACAGCTATACAATATATATTATTAACACTAGCACATAACAGTTATACAATATATATTATTAACACTAGCACATAACAGTTATACAATATATATTATTAACACTAGCACATAACAGCTATACAATATATATTATTAACACTAGCACATAACAGCTACACAATATATATTATTAACACTAGCACATAACAGTTACACAATATATATTACTAACACTAGCACATAACAGTTACACAATATATATTACTAACACTAGCACATAACAGTTACACAATATATATTATTAACACTAGCACATAACAGCTACACAATATATATTATTATCCCTAGCACATAACAGCTGTACAATATATATTATTAACACTTGCACATAACAGCTACACACTATATATTATTAACACTAGCACATAACAGCTACACAATATATATTATTATCACTAGCACATAACAGCTATACAATATATATTATTAACACTAGCACATAACAGCTACACATTATATATTATTAACACTAGCACATAACAGTTACACAATATATATTATTAACACTAGCACATAACAGCTACACAATATATATTATTATCCCTAGCACATAACAGCTGTAAAATATATATTATTAACACTTGCACATAACAGCTACACACTATATATTATTAACACTAGCACATAACAGCTACACAATATATATTATTATCACTAGCACATAACAGCTATACAATATATATTATTAACACTAGCACATAACAGCTACACACTATATATTATTAACACTAGCACATAACAGCTACACACTATATATTATTAACACTAGCATATAACAGTTACACAATATATTTTATTAACACTAGCACATAACAGCTACACACTATATTTTATTAACACTAGCACATAACAGTTACACAATATATATTACTAACACTAGCACATAACAGTTACACAATATATATTACTAACACTAGCACATAACAGTTACACAATATATATTATTAACACTAGCACATAACAGCTACACAATATATATTATTATCACTAGCACATAACAGCTGTACAATATATATTATTAACACTTGCACATAAAAGCTACACACTATATATTATTAACACTAGCACATAACAGCTATACAATATATATTATTAACACTAGCACATAACAGCTACACACTATATATTATTAACACTAGCACATAACAGTTACTCAATATATATTATTAACACTAGCACATAACAGTTACACAATGTATATTATTAACCCTAGCACATAACAGCTACACAATATATATTACTAACACTAGTACATAACAGTTGCTTAATATACAGTACATTATTAACACTGGCACATAACAGCTACACAATATATATATTATTAATACTAGCACAGAACAATTACACAATATATATTATTAACACCAGCACATAACAGCTACACAATTTATATTATTAACATTAGCAAATAATAGCTACATTATATATATTATTAACACTAGCACATTACAGCTACACAATATATATTATTAACACTAGCACATAACAGCTACACAATATATATTATTAACACTAGTACATAACAGCAACACAATATATATTATTAACACTAACACATAACAGTTACACAATATATATTATTATCACTAGCACATAACAGCTACACATTATATATTATTAACACTAGTACATAACAGCTACACAATATATATTATTAACACTAGTACATAACAGCTACACAATATATATTATTAACACTAGCACAGAACAGCTACACAATATATATTATTAACACTAGCACATAACAGCTACACAATATATGTTATTATCACCAGCACATAACAGCTATACAATATATATTATTAACACTTGCACATAACAGCTACACACTATATATTATTAACACTAGCACATAACAGCTACACAATATATATTATTTTCACTAGCACATAACAGCTATACAATATATATTATTAACACTAGCACATAACAGCTACACACTATATATTATTAACACTAGCACATAACAGTTACTCAATATATATTATTCACACTAGCACATAACAGTTACACAATGTATATTATTAACACTAGCACATAACAGCTACACAATATATATTACTAACACTAGTACATAACAGTTGCTTAATATACAGTACATTATTAATACTGGCACATAACAGCTACACAATATATATTATTAACACTAGTACATAACAGCTACACAATATATATTATTAACATTAGCAAATAATAGCTGCATTATATATATTATTAACACTAGCACATTACAGCTACACAATATATATTATTAACACTAGCACATAACAGCTACACAATATATATTATTAACACTAGTACATAACAGCAACACAATATATATTATTAACACTAGTACATAACCGCTACACAATATATATTATTAACACTAGTACATAACAGCTACACAATATATATTATTAACACTAGCACAGAACAGCTACACAATATATATTATTAACACTAGCACATAACAGCTACACAATATATGTTATTATCACCAGCACATAACAGCTATACAATATATATTATTAACACTTGCACATAACAGCTACACACTATATATTATTAACACTAGCACATAACAGCTACACAATATATATTATTATCACTAGCACATAACAGCTATACAATATATATTATTAACACTAGCACATAACAGCTACACAATATATATTATTAACACTAGCACATAACAGTTACTCAATATATATTATTAACACTAGTGATGTCGCAAACTTAAAATTTTCGGTTTGCGAACCGCGGACTCGAACTTCCGGTATTGTTCGCGAACGCGCGAACCGCGAGAACCGCCATTGAATTCAATAGGCAGACGAACTTTAAAACCTACAAGGACTCTTTCTGGCCACAATAGTGATGGAAAAGTTGTTTCAAGGGTCCTAACACCTGGACTGTTGCATGCTGGAGGGGGATCCCTGGCAAAACTCCCATGGAAAATTACATAGTTGATGCAGAGTCTGCTTTTAAGCCATAATGGGTTTAAATCAACTAACATTCCCAAAGTGGCTGTCTCAAAACATCCCGGACAGAAGATAGATTGATAGTGATAGATAGGATAGATAGATAGATATACATAGATTGATAGTTAGATAGAATCGATAGAAGAGAAATAGATATATTTGTTAGATATATAATTACCCTAATAAATTCTAATAATCAAACATGTTCTTGGACCCAACTAGCTTGTGTCAATTAGTACTTTTCTTAGCACTTTAATCCCTGTTCCCCCCCCCCCCCTATCGTGGGAGTTCTATATGGCCTGCCAGATTACCCTGAAAAATTATAATAATAAGACATGTGGTCTGCTACCTATTTTAACAAGGTTGTGTTTTAAGTACTACCATTCTTAGCACTTTAATCTCTGTAACTCCCCCTATTTGGTGAGGTCTATACGGCCTGGATGATTACCCATACAAAATATAATAATAAGACATCTGCTCTTGGTCTGCGACCCATGGTAACTATGTTGTGTTAATTAGTAATGTCCTTCGCATTTTAATAGCTGTTACTCATACTCACCCTATCGGTGGAGGTCTATATGGCCTGCATGATAACCCTTACAAAATATAACAACCAGACATATGTTCTGGGACCCATGGTAAGTAGGTTGTGTTATGTAGTACTGTTCTTTGCATTTTCATACCTGTTACAACACCAAATGGTGGCAGGTCTATCTGTCCTTCATGATTAGCTGCACCCAAACCCAAAAAAAAGCCGAGTGGTCTTAGACTAACATCCATGGCTAACTCTGTTGTTTCAATTAGTACTATTCTTAGCACTTTCATCCCTGTTACAGGCGGTCTACATGGCCATCATGATTAGCCGAACAAAATACTACAATCCAACCTTTGCTCAGTCTTCATAGGCCCTTCATTGTCTGTATTTTGATAGTACAGTTCTTATTAATTTTATAGCTGATACAACACCGAATGTTGTCAGCTCTATATGGCCTGCAGGATTAGCTGCACCCAATACAAAAATAAATCCAAGCGGTCTTGGATTAACACCCATGGCTAACTCTGTTGTTTCAAGTAGTACTATTCTTAGCACTTTCATCTCATCATCCCTGTTACTTCCAGGACTCTCGGTGGTGGTGGTCTATATGGCCATCATGATTAGCCTAACCAAATACTAAAATCCAACCTTGGCTCAGTCTTCCTAAGGCCCTTCATTGGCTGTATTTTGCTAGTACTGTTCTTATTACTATGGTGGTCTACATGGCCATCATGATTAGCCTAACCAAATACTACAATCCAACCTTGGCCCAGTCTTCCTAAGGCCCTTCATTGGCTGTATTTTGGTAGTACTGTTCTTATTAGTTTAATAGCTGATACGACACCGAATGTTGTCAGCTCTATATGGCCTGCATGAATAGCCGCACCCATAGCCAAAAAAAAGCCAAGCGGTTTTGCACTAACACCCATGGCTAACTCTGTTGTTTCAAGTTCTACTATTCTTAGCTCTTTCATCTCATCATCCCTGTTACTTCCAGGACTCTCGGTGGTGGTGGTCTACATGGCCATCATGATTAGCCTAACCAAATACTACAATCCAACCTTGGCCCAGTCTTCCTAAGGCCCTTCATTGGCTGTATTTTGGTAGTACTGTTCTTATTAGTTTAATAGCTGATACGACACCGAATGTTGTCAGCTCTATATGGCCTGCATGAATAGCCGCACCCAAAGCCAAAAAAAAGCCAAGCGGTTTTGCACTAACACCCATGGCTAACTCTGTTGTTTCAAGTTCTACTATTCTTAGCTCTTTCATCTCATCATCCCTGTTACTTCCAGGACTCTCGGTGGTGGTGGTCTACATGGCCATCATGATTAGCCTAACCAAATACTACAATCCAACCTTGGCCCAGTCTTCCTAAGGCCCTTCATTGGCAGTATTTTGGTAGTACTGTTCTTATTAGTTTAATAGCTGATACGACACCGAATGTTGTCAGCTCTATATGGCCTGCATGAATAGCCGCACCCAAAGCCAAAAAAAAGCCAAGCGGTTTTGCACTAACACCCATGGCTAACTCTGTTGTTTCAAGTTCTACTATTCTTAGCTCTTTCATCTCATCATCCCTGTTACTTCCAGGACTCTCGGTGGTGGTGGTCTACATGGCCATCATGATTAGCCTAACCAAATACTACAATCCAACCTTGGCTCAGTCTTCCTAAGGCCCTTCATTGGCTGTATTTTGGTAGTACTGTCATCCTTTTGAATAAAAGATTACAGTAAAGGCATTGATTTTAGAAACCTACAGATCATTATTTGCAACCGTGAATTTAGAAAAAAAAAATTGATTACACAGCCGTCACACTTATTTATGCTCAGGCCTTTTTAATACGAGGGTCCCGGAGCCTCAACCGAAACAACAGCATGAAAGAGGAGATATGTCATACTTTTGAATAAAAGATTACAGGAAAGGCATTGATTTTAGAAAGCCACAGATCATTATTTGCAACCATGAAATTACACAAAAACATTGATTAGACAGCAGTGACACTTATTTATGCTCAGGCCTTTTTAATACGAGGGTCCCGGAGGCTCAACCGAAACAACAGCATGAAAGAGGAGATATGTCATCCTTTTGAATAAAAGATTACAGTAAAGGCATTGATTTTAGAAACCCACAGATCATTATTTGCAACCGTGAATTTAGAAAAAAAAAATGATTACACACCCGTCACACTTATTTATGCTCAGGCCTTTTTAATACGAGGGTCCCGGAGCCTCAACCGAAACAACAGCATGAAAGAGGAGATATGTCATACTTTTGAATAAAAGATTACAGGAAAGGCATTGATTTTAGAAAACCACAGATCATTATTTGCAACCATGAAATTACACAAAAACATTGATTAGACAGCCGTGACACTTATTTATGCTCAGGCCTTTTTAATACGAGGGTCCCGGAGGCTCAACCGAAACAACAGCATGAAAGAGGAGAGATGTCATCCTTTTGAATAAAAGATTACAGTAAAGGCATTGATTTTAGAAACCCACAGATCATTATTTGCAACCGTGAATTTAGAAAAAAAAATTGATTACACACCCATCACACTTATTTATGCTCAGGCCTTTTTAATACGAGGGTCCCGGAGCCTCAACCGAAACAACAGCATGAAAGAGGAGATATGTCATACTTTTGAATAAAAGATTAAAGGAAAGGCATTGATTTTAGAAACCCACAGATCATTATTTGCAACCGTGAATTTAGAAAAAAAAATTGATTACACAGCCGTCACACTTATTTATGCTCTGGCCTTTTTAATACGAGGGTCCTGGAGGCTCAACCGAAACAACAGCATGAAAGAGGAGATATGTCATACTTTTGAATAAAAGATTACAGGAAAGGCATTGATTTTAGAAACCCACAGATCATTATTTGCAACCGTGAATTTAGAAAAAAAAATTGATTACACACCCGTCACACTTATTTATGCTCAGGCCTTTTTAATACGAGGGTCCCGGAGCCTCAACCGAGACAACAGCATGAAAGAGGAGATATGTCATACTTTTGAATAAAAGATTACAGGAAAGGCATTGATTTTAGAAAGCCACAGATCATTATTTGCAACCATGAAATTACACAAAAACATTGATTAGACAGCCGTAACACTTATTTATGCTCAGGCCTTTTTAATACGAGGGTCCAGGAGCCTCAACCGAAACAGCATGAAAGAGGAGATATGTCATCCTTTTGAATAAAAGATTACAGGAAAGGCATTGATTTTAGAAACCCACAGATCATTATTTGCAACTGTGAAATTAGAAAAAAAAATTGATTACACACCCGTGACACTTATTTATGCTCAGGCCTTTTTAAAACGATGGTCCCGGAGCCTCAACCGAAACAACAGCATGAAAGAGGAGATATGTCATACTTTTGAATAAAAGATTACAGGAGAGGCATTGATTTTAGAAACCCACAGATCATTTATATGACCCGTGTAATAGAAAAAAACATTCATTAGACACCGGTTACACTTATTTATCCTCAGGCCTTGTTAATACGAGGGTCCCGGAGCCGCAACTGAAACAACAGCACGAAAGAGGACATATGTCAATCTTTTTGAATTATAGATTACAGGAAAGGCATTGATTTTAGAAACACTGAGGTAATTACTTGCAACCGGGAAATCAAAAAAAAAATTGAACAGACACCCAGTACACTTTATTATCCATAGGCCTTTTCAGCAGAGGCTCCAGGACCCTCAACAAAAACAAGAGCAGGGAGCTGGGCATAGGAGTACAATGGAGTGTGACAATAATAATCTGAAGGTGAAGATTGCATAGTTGTGGCATTTTAATTTTGTTATCGTGGGAACTTAGTACTTGCAATGACCTTGCTCTGGTGAATCCATATCGCAAATGTGTTATTTAAGGCACTGTTTGTCTATTTTTTTGAATATCAGCATTTGTTAAATGAAGCTCAACTTAGGCTGGTGAGAAACGACCTTTCTTCTGGCTGTTTGCAAATGTTGTGGCTCTGGACAAACATGTGAATAAGGGGCCATCATCCATATTCTGCACGCAACCCCTTTGATGATTGACGATAAACATGTGTCACCTGCAAGCAGAGCTCGTTACTTCTGTCTAAATCATCTTCCTGGTATGGACAGGCCACTGTTTCCCACAGCAAGTACAAATTTTGAAATACAAGATTGTCTTGAGTATGGTAGGAAACCAAAGTTTATTTAATTCAGTACTATCTATCACCACAAAAAATGAACTTCTTGAAGCAACAAAAATGCCAGCAATTTCATGTGCTTATGGATGACAAGGACGTCATGTCCTTTGGTGCACAGAGATGGAGACGATTTTTGCCCTCCCTGTACACTACCCAGATGTCTCAAACATCACCAGAAACACAATACAGCCACTCTTGTGAAGTTCCTGGTGTTCCGGTAGCCATCTCTTTGCGCTCCTAAAGGAATACTTTATCAGTGTTTTTGTATACATCCGACAACAGCTTCAGAGACTGTGGTGACGCACATGTTATTTACTGTTGTTCCAGCTGTGGCAATATCAATTGGCATGAAAAAGTTAAGATTTGTGGGTTGTGGAGCCTATAGCTGTTAAGGTAGGACGTGTGTTTGAGGAGCTCCAGGTCTTACAAGTTACTTTGGAGTTAGTTTTCAACCTTAATTTAATTTTCTTTTTGGGATTCATAGTCACACTTTCTGGGGCTATCCAAGAGGAGCCTGGTAAAAGCAGTAGTAGTCACCCCTTATATCAACGGGTACGGAGACCTGTTTTTTGCGTTTCCAATATTGCGCTGTACCCCAAACTAATCCTGAATGAAAAAAAAATAATTAAAATTTGGACTAGTGACGCACATTTTATGCACGCTGTGGCAATTGCAATTTGCAATAAAAATAATCTGCTAACAACAACCACTACCTACGACCACACCTGACTCCTGAAGTCATGCTTCAGTTATTAAGTCAAGTTAAATTAATTTTTTTTTCTTTATTATGCGCAGCAGAGGCTCCAGGACCCTCAACAAAACCAGCAGCAGGAAAGAGGACATATGGCATCCTTTTGAAAAAAATGATTATAGGAAAGGCATTGATTTTAGAAACACAGAGATCATTAGTTGCAACCGTGAAATCACAAAAACATAATTTATGTAAGAACTTACCTGATAAATTCATTTCTTTCATATTAGCAAGAGTCCATGAGCTAGTGACGTATGGGATCAACATTCCTACCAGGAGGGGCAAAGTTTCCCAAACCTCAAAATGCCTATAAATACACCCCTCACCACACCCACAAATCAGTTTAACGAATAGCCAAGAAGTGGGGTGATAAAAAAAGTGCGAAAGCATATAAAATAAGGAATTGGAATAGTTGTGCTTTATACAAAAAAATCATAACCACCAAAAAGGGTGGGCCTCATGGACTCTTGCTAATATGAAAGAAATGAATTTATCAGGTAAGTTCTTACATAAATTATGTTTTCTTTCATGTAATTAGCAAGAGTCCATGAGCTAGTGATGTATGGGATAATGACTACCCAAGATGTGGATCTTTCCACGCAAGAGTCACTAGAGAGGGAGGGATAAAATAAAGACAGCCAATTCCTGCTGAAAATAATCCATACCCAAAATAAAGTTTAATGAAAACATAAGCAGAAGATTCAAACTGAAACCGCTGCCTGAAGTACTTTTCTACCAAAAACTGCTTCAGAAGAAGAAAACACATCAAAATGGTAGAATTTAGTAAAAGTATGCAAAGAGGACCAAGTTGCTGCTTTGCAAATCTGATCAACCGAAGCCTCATTCCTAAATGCCCAGGAAGTAGAAACTGACCTAGTAGAATGAGCTGTAATCCTTTGAGGCGGAGTTTTACCCGACTCGACATAAGCATGGTGAATTAAGGATTTCAACCAAGATGCTAAAGAAATGGCAGAAGCTTTCTGACCTTTTCTAGAACCGGAAAAGATGACAAATAGACTAGAAGTCTTTCGGAAAGACTTAGTAGCCTCAACATAATATTTCAAAGCTCTAACAACATCCAAAGAATGCAACGATTTCTCCTTAGAATTCTTAGGATTAGGACATAATGAAGGAACCACAATTTCTCTACCAATGTTGTTGGAATTCACAACCTTAGGTAAAAATTCAAAAGAAGTTCGCAACACCGCCTTATCCTGATGAAAAATCAGAAAAGGAGACTCACAAGAAAGAGCAGATAATTCAGAGACTCTTCTGGCAGAAGAGATGGCCAAAAGGAACAAAACTTTCCAAGAAAGTAATTTAATGTCCAATGAATGCATGGGTTCAAAAGGAGGAGCTTGAAGAGCCCTCAGAACCAAATTCAAACTCCAAGGAGGAGAAATAGACTTAATGACAGGCTTTATACGAACCAAAGCTTGTACAAAACAATGAATATCAGGAAGATTAGCAATCTTTCTGTGAAAAAGAACAGAAAGAGCAGAGATTTGTCCTTTCAAGGAACTGGCGGACAAACCTTTATCTAAACCATCCTGAAGAAACTGTAAAATTCTCGGAATTCTAAAAGAATGCCAGGAAAAATTATGAGAAAGACATCAAGAAATATAAGTCTTCCAGACTCTATAATATATCTCTCTAGATACAGATTTACGAGCCTGTAACATAGTATTAATCACAGAGTCAGAGAAACCTCTTTGACCAAGGATCAAGCGTTCAATCTCCATACCTTTAAATTTAAGGATTTGAGATCCTGATGGAAGAAAGGACCTTGCGACAGAAGGTCTGGTCTTAACGGAAGAGTCCACGGCTGGCAAGAGGCCATCCGGACAAGATCCGCATACCAAAACCTGTGAGGCCATGCTGGAGCTACCAGCAGAACAAACAAGCATTCCTTCAGAATCTTGGAGATTACTCTTGGAAGAAGAACTAGAGGCGGAAAGATATAGGCAGGATGATACTTCCAAGGAAGTGATAATGCATCCACTGCCTCTGCCTGAGGATCCCGGGATCTGGACAGATACCTGGGAAGTTTCTTGTTTAGATGAGAAGCCATCAGATCTATTTCTGGGAGTTCCCACATTTGAACAATCTGAAGAAATACCTCTGGGTGAAGAGACCATTCGCCCGGATGCAACGTTTGGCGACTGAGATAATCCGCTTCCCAATTGTCTATACCTGGGATATGAACCGCAGAGATTAGACAGGAGCTGGATTCCGCCCAAACCAGAATTCGAGATACTTCTTTCATAGCCAGAGGACTGTGAGTCCCTCCTTGATGATTGATGTATGCCACAGTTGTGACCTTGTCTGTCTGAAAACAAATGAATGACTCTCTCTTCAGAAGAGGCCAAGACTGAAGAGCTCTGAAAATTGCACGGAGTTCCAAAATATTGATCGGTAATCTCACCTCCTGAGATTCCCAAACCCCTTGTGCTGTCAGAGACCCCCGCACAGCTCCCCAACCTGTAAGACTTGCATCTGTTGAGATTATAGTCCAGGTCGGAAGAACAAAAGAAGCCCCCTGAATTAAACGATGATGATCTGTCCACCACGTCAGAGAATGTCGGACAACCGGTTTTAAAGATATTAATTGAGATATCTTTGTGTAATCCCTGTACCATTGTTTCAGCATACAGAGCTGAAGAGGTCGCATGTGAAAACGAGCAAAGGGGATCGCGTCCGATGCAGCAGTCATAAGACCTAGAATTTCCATGCATAAGGCTACCGAAGGGAATGATTGTGACTGAAGGTTTCGACAAGCTGAAATCAATTTTAGACGTCTTTTGTCTGTCAAAGATAGAGTCATGGGCACTGAATCTATCTGGAAACCTAAAAAGGTTACCCTTGTCTGAGGAATCAATGAACTTTTTAGTGAATTGATCCTCCAACCATGATCTTGAAGAAACAACACAAGTCGATTCATATGAGATTCTGCTAAATGTAAAGACTGAGCAAGTACCAAGATATCGTCCAAATAAGGAAATACCACAATACCCTGTTCTCTGATTACAGACAGAAGGGCACCGAGAACCTTTGTAAAAATTCTTGGGGCTGTAGCTAGGCCAAACGGCAGAGCCACAAACTGGTAATGCTTGTCCAGGAAAGAGAATCTCAGGAACTGATAGTGAGCTGGATGAATCGGAATATGCAGATATGCATCCTGTAAATCTATTATAGACATATAATGCCCTTGCTGAACAAAAGGCAAGATAGTCCTTACAGTTACCATTTTGAATGTTGGTATCCTTACATAACGATTCAATATTTTTAGATCCAGAACTGGTCTGAAGGAATTCTCCTTCTTGGGTACAATGAAGAGATTCGAATAAAACCCCAGCCCCTGTTCCAAAACTGGAACTGGCATAATTACTCCAGCCAACTCTAGATCTGAAACACATTTCAGAAATGCTTGAGCTTTCACTGGGTTTACTGGGACACGGGAAAGAAAAAATCTCTTTGCAGGAGGTCTTATCTTGAAACCAATTCTGTACCCTTCTGAAACAATGTTCTGAATCCAAAGATTGTGAACAGAATTGATCCAAATTTCTTTGAAAAAACGTAATCTGCCCCCTACCAGCTGAGCTGGAATGAGGGCCGCACCTTCATGTGGACTTAGAAGCTGGCTTTGCTTTTCTAGAAGGCTTGGATTTATTCCAGACTGGAGATGGTTTCCAAACTGAAACTGCTCCTGAGGATGAAGGATCAGGCTTTTGTTCTTTGTTGAAACGAAAGGAACGAAAACGATTATTAGCCCTGTTTTTACCTTTAGATTTTTTATCCTGTGGTAAAAAAGTTCCTTTCCCACCAGTAACAGTTGAGATAATAGAATCCAACTGAGAACCAAATAATTTATTACCCTGGAAAGAAAGGGAAAGTAGAGTCGATTTAGAAGACATATCAGCATTCCAAGTTTTAAGCCATAAAGCTCTTCTAGCTAAAATAGCTAGAGACATAAACCTGACATCAACTCTGATAATATCAAAAATGGCATCACAGATAAAATTATTAGCATGTTGAAGAAGAATAATAATATTATGAGAATCATGATCTGTTACTTGTTGCGCTAAAGTTTCCAACCAAAAAGTTGAAGCTGCAGCAACATCAGCCAATGATATAGCAGGTCTAAGAAGATTACCTGAACACAGATAAGCTTTTCTTAGAAAGGATTCAATTTTCCTATCTAAAGGATCCTTAAAGGAAGTACCATCTGCCGTAGGAATAGTAGTACGTTTAGCAAGGGTAGAAATAGCCCCATCAACTTTAGGGATTTTGTCCCAAAACTCTAATCTGTCGGACGGTACAGGATATAATTGCTTAAAACGTTTAGAAGGAGTAAATGAATTACCCAAATTATTCCATTCTCTGGAAATTACTTCAGAAATAGCACCAGGAACAGGAAAAACTTCTGGAATAACCACAGGAGATCTAAAGACCTTGTCTAAACGTTTAGATTTAGTATCAAGAGGACCAGAATCCTCAATTTCTAATGCAATTAGGACTTCTTTAAGTAAAGAACGGATAAATTCCATTTTAAATAAATATGACGATTTATCAGCATCAACCTCTGAGACAGAATCCTTTGTATTAGAAGAATCATTAGAATCAGAATGATTATGTTCATTTAAAAATTCATCTGTATAAAGAGAAGTTTTAAAAGACTTTTTATGTTTACCAGAAGGAGGAATAACAGACATAGCCTTCTTAATGGATTCAGAAACAAAATCTCTTATGTTATCAGGAACACTCTGAGTATTAGATGTTGATGGAACTGCAACAGGTAATGGTACTTTACTAAAGGAAATATTTTCTGCATTAACAAGTTTGTCATGACATTTAATACAAACAACAGCTGGAGGAACAACTACCAAAAGTTTACAGCAGATACACTTAGCTTTGGTAGTTCCAGCACCAGGCAGTGATTTTCCAGTAGTATCTTCTGACTCAGTTGCAACGTGGGACATCTTGCAATATGTAATAGAAAAAACAACATATAAAGCAAAATTGATCAAATTCCTTAAATGACAGTTTCAGGAATGGGAAAAAATGCCAGTGAACAAGCTTCTAGCAACCAGAAGCAACGAAAAATGAGACTTAATAAAGTGGAGACAAAATTGACGCCCACATTATTTGGCGCCTAAATGCTATGAGCGGCAAAAATGACGCCACATCCGGAACGCCGACATTTTTGGCGCGGAAAAACGTCAAAAATGACGCAACTTCCGGCGACACGTATGACGCCGGAAATAGAAAAAAAAAATTTGCGCCAAGAAAGTCCGCGCCAAGAATGATGCAATAAAATGAAGCATTTTCAGCCCCCGCAAGCCTAACAGCCCACAGGGAAAAAGTCAAATTATTAAGGTAAGATAAAAATGATATATTCAAATGCATTATCCCAAATATGAAACTGACTGTCTGAAATAAGGAAATGTTGAACATCCTGAGTCAAGGCAAATAAATGTTTGAATACATATATTTAGAACTTTATAAAAAAGTGCCCAACCATAGCTTTAGAGTGTCACAGAAAATAAGACTTACTTACCCCAGGACACTCATCTACATGTTGTAGAAAGCCAAACCAGTATTGAAACGAAAATCAGCAGAGGTAATGGTATAAATATAAGAGTATATCGTCGATCTGAAAAGGGAGGTAAGAGATGAATCTCTACAACCGATAACAGAGAACCCATGAAATAGACCCCGTAGAAGGAGATCATTAAATTCAAACAGGCAATACTCTCCTCACATCCCTCTGACATTCACTGCACGCTGAGAGGAAAACCGGGCTCCAACCTGCTGCGCAGTGCATATCAACGTAGAATCTAGCACAAACTTACTTCACCACCTCCATAGGAGGCAAAGTTTGTAAAACTGATTTGTGGGTGTGGTGAGGGGTGTATTTATAGGCATTTTGAGGTTTGGGAAACTTTGCCCCTCCTGGTAGGAATGTATATCCCATACGTCACTAGCTCATGGACTCTTGCTAATTACATGAAAGAAAAACTTTGATTATACACCAAGTACACTTATTTATCCTTAGGCCTTTTTAGCAGAGGCTCCAGGACCCTCCACAAAACCAGCAGCATGAAAGAGGACATATGGCATACTTTAGAAAATTAGATTACAGGAAAGGCATTGATTTTAGAAACACAGAGATCATTAGTTGCAACCGTGAAATCTAAAAAAACTTCGATTATACACCAAGTACACTTATTTATCCTTAGGCCTTTTTAGAAGAGTGTCCCGGAGCCTCAACAGAAAGAACAGCATGAAAGAGGACATATGGCATCCTTTTGAAAAATAGATTACAGGAAAGGCATTGATTTTAGAAAGACAGAAAAAAATTGTTACAAACGGGAAATCTAAAAAAACATTGAATAGACACCCAGTACACATCTTTATCCTTCGGCCTTTTGAGCAGAGGCTCCAGGACACTCAAAAAAACCAGCAGTAGGAAAGAGGACATATGGCATCCTTTGTGAAAAAAAGATTATAGGAAAGGCATTGATTTTAGAAACCCGGGGATAATTTGTTGCAACCGTGAATTTGAATTAAAAAAAAAGATTGGATGGACACCAGGTACAATTCTTTATCCATAATGCCTTTTTATAAGAGGGTCCAGGACCCTCAAACAAAAAATCAGCAGGAAAGAGGACATATGGCATACTTTTGAACAATACAGTAAGAGTACAGGAAAGGCATTGATTTTAGAAACCCATAGATAATTTTTTGCAAATGTAAATTTGAATCAAAAAAATGATTCGATGGACACCCAGTACACCACTTTCTCCTTAGGCCTTTTTATAAGAGGGTCCTGGACCCTCAAAAAAAACACCATCAGGAAAGAGGACATATGGCATACTTTTGAAAATTAGATTACAGGAAAGGCATTGATGTTAGAAACACAGAGATCAGTTATATGACCCGGGAAATATAAAAAAAACATTGATTGGACACCCAGTACACTTCTTTATCCTTAGGCCTTTTTAAAAGAGTGTCCCGGAGCCTCAACAGAAAGAACAGCATGAAAGAGGACATATGGCATCCTTTTGAAAAATAGATTACAGGAAAGGCATTGATTTTTGAAAGACAGAAAAAATAAGTTACAACTGTGAAATCTAAAAAAACATTGAATAGACACCCAGTACACTTCTTTATCCTTCGGCCTTTTTAGCAGACGCTCCAGGGCACTCAACAAAACCAGCAGTAGGAAAAAGGACATATGGCATCCTTTGTGAAAAAAAGATTATAGAAAAGGCATTGATTTTAGAAACCCGGGGATAATTTGTTGCAACCGTGAATTTGAATTAAAAAAAAAAAGATTGGATGGACACCAGGTACAATTCTTTATCCATAATGCCTTTTTATAAGAGGGTCCAGGACCCTCAAACAAAAAAACAGCAGAAAAGAGGACATATGGCATACTTTTGAACAATAGAGTACAGGAAAGGCATAGATTTTAGAATCCCATAAAAAAAAATTTAAAATGTAAATTTGAATAAAAAAAATTATTCGATGGACAGCCAGTACACCTCTTTCTCCTTAGGCCTTTCTATAAGAGGGTCCTGGACCCTCAAAAAAAAACACCAGCAGGAAAGAGGATGTATGGCATCCTTTTGAACAATGGAGTACAGGTACAGCATTGATTTTACAAACCCAGAGATCATTTTGGTCAATTGTTAAATAGAAAAATAAAAATGAGTGGCCAACCAGTACACCTCTTTCTCCTTAGGCCTTTTTATAAGATGGTCCTGGACACTCAAAAAAACACCAGCAGGAAAGAGGACGTATGGCATCCTTTTGAACAATAGAGTACAGGTACGGCATTGATTTTACAAAACCAGAGATAATTTAGGTCAAATGAGAAATAGAAAATAAAAATGAGTGGACACCCAGTACACCTCTTTCACCTTAGGCCATTTTATAAGAGTGTCCAGGACCCTCAAACAAAATACCAGCAGGAAAGAGAACATATGGCATACTTTGGAACAATAGAGTACTGGTACGGCATTGATTTGTGAAACCCACAGATAATTGTTTGTAAAAGTGAAATAGCACCAAAAACCATGCTTGGACTCCCACTCCAGGTCGTTCACCTTCAGCTTTTTTATAAGAGGGTCCAGCACCCTCAACAGAAACAACTGCAGGAAACACCACCACATATGCCATCCTTTTGCACAAGCGAGTACAGGTATGGCATCCATTTTAGAAACCCAAAGATAATTGAGAGGAACCAGGAACATTTTTATAAAAACTGGATGGGGCAACCATTACTACAGGTCGTTCTCCTTCAGCCTTTTTATATCATGGGCCACGACCCGCAACAGGCACAACAGCATGAAATAAAACATATTCCACCCTTTTGCACAATAGAGTACAGGTATGTCATAGATGGAACACGGAGATAATTTAGATCAACCAAGAGAAGGATAAAGATGCTTGGTCGGTCCTACTCTTTCAAATTTGTTGCATTTTGCGTTCAATTGAATGGTCCACCGGATATGAGTGGTGTGTAAAGTTGTACAATTCGTAACAGTTTAATCACTAGTGTTATGTGCCTTATTTTTTTTATTTGAGTTTTGTACCCACAGAGATGCAGCAGAGGCCAGAAAAATTAGGAATGTACAAATGACTGAAACATTGGGGTATTGTTGGAGCAACTGCTGTAGCAGCGGCCAGAAAAATCGATGTTTGTAAAACATTTATAAAGTGCCCTAAAAGCTTGTGGCTTGAACACTAGTTGTTGGCGGATAAGTCAAGCAAGTCCTCCGTCTTTATAACCAAAAAAAAAAGGCCAGCCTGTGTACCAGTTGTAGCCCAAGGCAGCTCATATCATCATCAGTAGTTTTTTATTCAAATGTATCGCCCAATGTCAGTCTCTTCGGGATCCAGCCCTCATTCATTTTTATAAAAGTGAGATAGTCAAGGCTTTTTTGACCTAGGCGACTTCTCTTCTCAGTGACAAAACCTCCTGCTGCACTAAAAGTCCTTTCGGACAGGACACTTGAAGCGGGGCAGGCCAGAAGTTCCATTGCAAATTGGGATAGCTCAGGCCACAAGTCCAGCCTGCACACCCAGTAGTCAAGGGGTCCATTGCTCCTGAGAGTGTCGAGATCCGCAGTTAAAGCTAGGTAGTCTGCTACCTGTCGGTTGAGTCTTTCTCTAAGGCTGGATCCCGAAAGGCTCTGATGGTGCATTAGAGTTAAAAAGGTACGCATGTCCTCCATCAACAAGACATCAGGAAAGCGCCCGGTCCTTGCCGCTGTGGTCGTGGGAGGAGGAGGATTAATGTCATCTCTTCCCCTGTTACATTCCCGTGGTGCTGTGACATCACCCTTATACGCTGTATAAAGCATAGTTTTTAATTTATTATGAAAATGCTCCATCCTTTCCGACTTGCGGGAATTTGGTAACATTTCAGGCACTTTATGCTTATACCGGGGGTCGAGGAGCGTGGACACCCAGTACAGGTCGTTCTCCTTCAGCTTTTTTATACGAGGGTCCCTCAACAGGCACGACAGCATGAAAGAACCCATTTGAACAAGGTTGGATGCTGAGCTAATCATGTCGCGTTCCTCCTCCTCACTGATCTCACTGATGGTATCTTCTTCCCCCCAGCCACGTACAACACCACGGGTACCAGAGAGGTGACAACAACTAGCACCCTGGGATGACTGTTGTGCTCGGTCTTCCTCCTCCTCATCCTCCCCAAAGCCACATTCCTCCTCTGACTCCTCTTCCTCACAATCCTCTTCCTGCGTTGCCGCAGGTCCAGCAAGCAATGCTGATTCGGCTGTTTGTGGGGGTGATGGACACCACAACTCTTCCTCTTCACGCTCATCTACTGCCTGATCCAGCACTCTTCGCAGGGCACGCTTCAGGAAGAAAACAAATGGTATGATGTCGCTGATGGTGCCTTCGGTGCGACTGACAAGGTTTGTCACCTCCTCAAAAGGACGCATGAGCCTACAGGCATTGCGCATGAGCGTCCAGTAATTTGGCAAAAATATCCCCAGCTCCCCAGAGGCTGTCCTAGCACCCCGGTCATACAAATACTCATTAACAGCTTTTTCTTGTTGGAGCAGGCGGTCAAACATTAGGAGTGTTGAATTCCACCGTGTCGGGCTGTCGCAAATCAAGCGCCTCACTGGCAGGTTGTTTCGACGCTGGATATCAGACAAGTGCGCCATGGCCGTGTAGGAACGCCTGAAATGGCCACACACCTTCCTGGCCTGCTTCAGGACGTCCTGTAAGCCTGGGTACTTATGGACAAATTGTTGTACAATCAGATTACACACATGTGCCATGCACGGCACATGTGTCAACTTGCCCAATTTCAATGCCGCCACCAAATTACTTACATTGTCAGAAACAACCTTGCCAATCTCCAGTTGGTGTGGAGTCAGCCACTGATCCACCTGTGCATTCAGGGCGGTCAGGAGTGCTGGTGCGGTGTGACTCTCCGCTTTCAGGCAAGTCAACCCCAAGACGGCGTGACACTGCCGTACCCGGGATGTAGCATAGTACCTGGGGAGCTGGGGGGGTGCCATAGATGTGGAGCAAGACGCAGAAGTTGAAGAGGACTCAGCCGAGGAAGAGGTTATGGAAGAGGATGGAGTAGGAGGAGTAGAGGAGGTAGCAGCAGGCCTGCCTGCAAGTCGTGGCGGTGTCACCAACTCTTCTGCAGAGCCACGCATTCCATGCTTGTCAGAAGTCAGCAGGTTTACCCAATGCACAGTGTAGGTGATATACCTGCCCTGACCATGCTTTGCAGACCAGCTATCCGTGGTCATATGGACCCTTGCCCCAACGCTGTGTGCCAGACATGCCATAACTTCCTTTCTCACAACAGAGTACAGGTTTGGGATTGCCTTTTGTGAAAAGAAATTTCTGCCAGGTACCTTCCACTGTGGTGTCCCAATAGATACACATTTTTTGAAAGCATCAGACTCCACCAGCTTGTATGGTAAAAGCTGGCGGGCTAAGAGTTCAGACAAGCCAGCTGTCAGACGCCGGGCAGGGGGGTGACTTTGAGAAATTGGCTTCTTACGCTCAAACATGTCCTTGACAGACACCTGACTGTGGGCAGATGACCAGGAACTGCTACGTAAGAGAGACTGAGTGGAGGATGGTTGAGAGGGGGCAAGGAGGACAGCACTGATTGACGTGGCTGAAGATGCTGGAGCAGGAGGAGGAGGGCGGCTTTCACTTTGTGTGCTGCTTCTACTCATGTGTTCTTCCCATCGGCCTTTGTGATGGGAAACCATGTGCCTTCGCAAAGCAGTTGTACCTAGGTGGCTGTTGGACTTCCCACGACTCAGTTTCTTTTGGCACAGGTTGCAAATGGCATCGCTGTTGTCAGAGGCAGACACACAAAAAAAATGCCACACTGCTGAGCTCTGCGATGAAGGCATTATGGTGGTGGCAACAGCATGCGTTGATGGGCGTCGGCGAGCTGTCTGGCTGACCCCTGGTGACGATGCATGCTGTCTGACTGTGCCACTAGCTCCTTGAGACGACCTCCCTGTGCTTCCAAATCGTCTCCTCCTCCTCCTCTCTGTCTCCCCATCTGAACTTTCCCCCTCTTCTTCTTCTCTTCTAGCAGGCACCCACGTGACATCCACCGACACATCATCATCAACCGCTTCACTTGTATCTGAAACATCAAGAAAGGAAGCAGCAGCGGGTACAACATCATCATCACACCGTACCTCCATGTCCGTAATGCTGCCTGACTGAGACTGATCACTATTATCTACATCCTCTGTCAATGATGGTTGCGCATCACTCATTTCTTCAAAATGATGTGTCAATAACTCCTGTGACAGATCAAGTGAAGCGGCTGTGGTGCTAGTGTTGGTGGTGGCGACAGGCAGCGGAGTGTCACTGGTCACTTGAGACCTGCCCAAAGCACAGCTGGACTTAGATGGTGCGTCAAGGTTAGGAGGACTAGCAGCGGAAGCTGAAGAAGATTGGGTTTCCTGTGTTAGCCATTCAACTAGGTCCTCCTCAGAAGTTTTTGCATCCCCCCTGGCACCTGGCGTCTGAACAATGTGCATATTTGTAGGGTCTAAAGGAATCACAGCACCACAACCACGACCACGGAACCTGCGGGGTGGCCTGCCTCTGCCTGTCATTTTTTTTTTAAATGGACACAAACAATACTATTACATCAATTGAGTGGTGGCACTGTGAAAGTGGGCACAGTATACGCTGTGAGACTGACAACAACAAAAAAGACAGATGTTTTAAAAATCACAAATTGTTAATTTTTTGAAATATTACTAGTACTGTGGCAACAAATATGATTGTTTGGCACTATTTGGCAAATGAGCCTGTCTGGCACACACGCTGGGAGAAAGGAAACTGCAATTCAATGGCACTAGGACACTGAAGAATCACAGTCAAAACAGTTATGATTAACAAAAATTCCAATCCTGTTACAATAAATATGAGTGGTGGCACTAATTGGCTAGTTGGGACTGGCACACAGGCAGGCAGGCAGGAGGAAAATGCAATTCAAGGGCACTAGTAGACTGCAGATTGACAGTCAAAACAGTGTTGATTGACAAATTTTGCAATACTGTTAAAAGAAATATGATTGCTAGCACTAATTGGATAGTTGGGCCTGGCACACAGGCTGGCAGGCAGTAGAAAAGTGCAATTCAATGGCACAAGCAAAATGAGGATTAAGATCAACCATCAAGATTTATTTTATTTAAATTAGTAACTATACTGTGACAACAATTAGGATTGGTGTAAATAGTTGGCAAGACGGCCTGGCACAAAAGGATGGCAGGCAGGAGGGAGATGCAATTCAAGGACACTAGGTGACTGATTAATGACAGTCAAAACAGTGATGATTGACAATTTTTGCAATACTGTTAAAAGAAATATGATTGCTGACAACAATTGGCTAGGTGGGCCTGGCTCACAGCAGGCTGCAAGGCAGGAGGAAAGTGCTATTCAATGGCACCAGCAAACTGACGATTCAAATCACAGCAACTATTACCAAAAATTTTATTTTTTAATTATTAGAATACTGTCACAACAAATATGATTGGTGTAAATATTTTTTAAGTAGGCCTGGCACACAGGCTTGGAAGGCTGTAGAAAAGTGCAATTCAAAGGCACAAGCAAACTGAGGGTTAAGATCATCAACAATAAAGATTTTTTTTATTTTAATTAGTAACTATACTGTGACAAAAAATTAGGATTGGTGTAAATAGTTGGCAAGACGGCCTGGCACAAAAGGATGGCAGGCAGGAGGGAGATGCAATGAATCAAGGACACTAGGAGACTGATTACTGACAGTCTAAACAGTGATGATTGACAATTTTTGCAATACTGTTAACAGAAATATGATTGCTGACAACAATTGGCTAGGTGGGGGCCTGGCTCAAAGCAGGCTGCAAGGCAGGAGGAAAGTGCGTTTCAATGGCACCAGCAAACTGACGATTCAAATCACAGCAACTATTACCAAAAATTTTAATTTTTAATTATTAGAATACGGACACAACAAATATGATTGGTGTAAATATTTTTTAAGTAGGCCTGGCACACAGGCTTGGAAGGCTGTAGAAAAGTGCAATTCAAAGGCACGAGCAAACTGAGGGTTAAGATCATCAACAATAAAGATTTTTTTTTATTATAATTAGTAACTATACTGTGACAAAAAATTAGGATTGGTGTAAATAGTTGGCAAGACGGCCTGGCACAAAAGGATGGCAGGCAGGAGGGAGATGCAATGAATCAAGGACACTAGGAGACTGATTACTGACAGTCTAAACAGTGATGATTGACAATTTTTGCAATACTGTTAACAGAAATATGATTGCTGACAACAATTGGCTAGGTGGGGGCCTGGCTCACAGCAGGCTGCAAGGCAGGAGGAAAGTGCATTTCAATGGCACCAGCAAACTGACGATTCAAATCACAGCAACTATTACCAAAATTTTTAATTTTTAATTATTAGAATACTGTCACAACAAATATGATTGGTGTAAATATTTTTTAAGTAGGCCTGGCACACAGGCTTGGAAGGCTGTAGAAAACTGAATTCAAAGGCACGAGCAAACTGAGGGTTAAGATCATCAACAATAAAGATTTTTTTAATTATAATTAGTAACTATACTGTGACAAAAAATTAGGATTGGTGTAAATAGTTGGCAAGACGGCCTGGCACAAAAGGATGGCAGGCAGGAGGGAGATGCAATTCAAGGACACTAGGAGACTGATTACTGACAGTCTAAACAGTGATGATTGACAATTTTTGCAATACTGTTAACAGAAATATGATTGCTGACAACAATTGGCTAGGTGGGGGCCTGGCTCACAGCAGGCTGCAAGGCAGGAGGAAAGTGCATTTCAATGGCACCAGCAAACTGACGATTCAAATCACAGCAACTATTACCAAAAATTTTAATTTTTAATTATTAGAATACTGTCACAACAAATATGATTGGTGTAAATATTTTTTAAGTAGGCCTGGCACACAGGCTTGGAAGGCTGTAGAAAACTGAATTCAAAGGCACGAGCAAACTGAGGGTTAAGATCATCAACAATAAAGATTTTTTTTAATTATAATTAGTAACTATACCGTGACAAAAAATTAGGATTGGTGTAAATAGTTGGCAAGACGGCCTGGCACAAAAGGATGGCAGGCAGGAGGGAGATGCAATTCAAGGACACTAGGAGACTGATTACTGACAGTCTAAACAGTGATGATTGACAATTTTTGCAATACTGTTAACAGAAATATGATTGCTGACAACAATTGGCTAGGTGGGGGCCTGGCTCACAGCAGGCTGCAAGGCAGGAGGAAAGTGCGTTTCAATGGCACCAGCAAACTGACGATTCAAATCACAGCAACTATTACCAAAAATTTTAATTTTTAATTATTAGAATACTGTCACAACAAATATGATTGGTGTAAATATTTTTTAAGTAGGCCTGGCACACAGGCTTGGAAGGCTGTAGAAAACTGAATTCAAAGGCACGAGCAAACTGAGGGTTAAAATCATCAACAATAAAGATTTTTTTAATTATAATTAGTAACTATACTGTGACAAAAAAATTAGGATTGGTGTAAATAGTTGGCAAGACGGCCTGGCACAAAAGGATGGCAGGCAGGAGGGAGATGCAATTCAAGGACACTAGGAGACTGATTACTGACAGTCTAAACAGTGATGATTGACAATTTTTGCAATACTGTTAACAGAAATATGATTGCTGACAACAATTGGCTAGGTGGGGGCCTGGCTCACAGCAGGCTGCAAGGCAGGAGGAAAGTGCGTTTCATTGGCACCAGCAAACTGACGATTCAAATCACAGCAACTATTACCAAAAATTTTAATTTTTAATTATTAGAATACTGTGACAACAAATATGATTGGTGTAAATATTTTTTAAGTAGGCCTGGCACACAGGCTTGGAAGGCTGTAGAAAACTGAATTCAAAGGCACGAGCAAACTGAGGGTTAAGATCATCAACAATAAAGATTTTTTTAATTATAATTAGTAACTATACTGTGACAAAAAATTAGGATTGGTGTAAATAGTTGGCAAGACGGCCTGGCACAAAAGGATGGCAGGCAGGAGGGAGATGCAATTCAAGGACACTAGGAGACTGATTACTGACAGTCTAAACAGTGATGATTGACAATTTTTGCAATACTGTTAACAGAAATATGATTGCTGACAACAATTGGCTAGGTGGGGGCCTGGCTCACAGCAGGCTGCAAGGCAGGAGGAAAGTGCATTTCAATGGCACCAGCAAACTGACGATTCAAATCACAGCAACTATTACCAAAAATTTTAATTTTTAATTATTAGAATACTGTCACAACAAATATGATTGGTGTAAATATTTTTTAAGTAGGCCTGGCACACAGGCTTGGAAGGCTGTAGAAAACTGAATTCAAAGGCACGAGCAAACTGAGGGTTAAGATCATCAACAATAAAGATTTTTTTAATTATAATTAGTAACTATACCGTGACAAAAAATTAGGATTGGTGTAAATAGTTGGCAAGACGGCCTGGCACAAAAGGATGGCAGGCAGGAGGGAGATGCAATTCAAGGACACTAGGAGACTGATTACTGACAGTCTAAACAGTGATGATTGACAATTTTTGCAATACTGTTAACAGAAATATGATTGCTGACAACAATTGGCTAGGTGGGGGCCTGGCTCACAGCAGGCTGCAAGGCAGGAGGAAAGTGCGTTTCAATGGCACCAGCAAACTGATGATTCAAATCACAGCAACTATTACCAAAAATTTTAATTTTTAATTATTAGAATACTGTCACAACAAATATGATTGGTGTAAATATTTTTTAAGTAGGCCTGGCACACAGGCTTGGAAGGCTGTAGAAAACTGAATTCAAAGGCACGAGCAAACTGAGGGTTAAAATCATCAACAATAAAGATTTTTTTAATTATAATTAGTAACTATACTGTGACAAAAAAATTAGGATTGGTGTAAATAGTTGGCAAGACGGCCTGGCACAAAAGGATGGCAGGCAGGAGGGAGATGCAATTCAAGGACACTAGGAGACTGATTACTGACAGTCTAAACAGTGATGATTGACAATTTTTGCAATACTGTTAACAGAAATATGATTGCTGACAACAATTGGCTAGGTGGGGGCCTGGCTCACAGCAGGCTGCAAGGCAGGAGGAAAGTGCGTTTCATTGGCACCAGCAAACTGACGATTCAAATCACAGCAACTATTACCAAAAATTTTAATTTTTAATTATTAGAATACTGTGACAACAAATATGATTGGTGTAAATATTTTTTAAGTAGGCCTGGCACACAGGCTTGGAAGGCTGTAGAAAACTGAATTCAAAGGCACGAGCAAACTGAGGGTTAAGATCATCAACAATAAAGATTTTTTTAATTATAATTAGTAACTATACTGTGACAAAAAATTAGGATTGGTGTAAATAGTTGGCAAGACGGCCTGGCACAAAAGGATGGCAGGCAGGAGGGAGATGCAATTCAAGGACACTAGGAGACTGATTACTGACAGTCTAAACAGTGATGATTGACAATTTTTGCAATACTGTTAACAGAAATATGATTGCTGACAACAATTGGCTAGGTGGGGGCCTGGCTCACAGCAGGCTGCAAGGCAGGAGGAAAGTGCATTTCAATGGCACCAGCAAACTGACGATTCAAATCACAGCAACTATTACCAAAAATTTTAATTTTTAATTATTAGAATACTGTCACAACAAATATGATTGGTGTAAATATTTTTTAAGTAGGCCTGGCACACAGGCTTGGAAGGCTGTAGAAAACTGAATTCAAAGGCACGAGCAAACTGAGGGTTAAGATCATCAACAATAAAGATTTTTTTAATTATAATTAGTAACTATACCGTGACAAAAAATTAGGATTGGTGTAAATAGTTGGCAAGACGGCCTGGCACAAAAGGATGGCAGGCAGGAGGGAGATGCAATTCAAGGACACTAGGAGACTGATTACTGACAGTCTAAACAGTGATGATTGACAATTTTTGCAATACTGTTAACAGAAATATGATTGCTGACAACAATTGGCTAGGTGGGGGCCTGGCTCACAGCAGGCTGCAAGGCAGGAGGAAAGTGCGTTTCAATGGCACCAGCAAACTGATGATTCAAATCACAGCAACTATTACCAAAAATTTTAATTTTTAATTATTAGAATACTGTCACAACAAATATGATTGGTGTAAATATTTTTTAAGTAGGCCTGGCACACAGGCTTGGAAGGCTGTAGAAAACTGAATTCAAAGGCACGAGCAAACTGAGGGTTAAAATCATCAACAATAAAGATTTTTTTAATTATAATTAGTAACTATACTGTGACAAAAAAATTAGGATTGGTGTAAATAGTTGGCAAGACGGCCTGGCACAAAAGGATGGCAGGCAGGAGGGAGATGCAATTCAAGGACACTAGGAGACTGATTACTGACAGTCTAAACAGTGATGATTGACAATTTTTGCAATACTGTTAACAGAAATATGATTGCTGACAACAATTGGCTAGGTGGGGGCCTGGCTCACAGCAGGCTGCAAGGCAGGAGGAAAGTGCGTTTCATTGGCACCAGCAAACTGACGATTCAAATCACAGCAACTATTACCAAAAATTTTAATTTTTAATTATTAGAATACTGTGACAACAAATATGATTGGTGTAAATATTTTTTAAGTAGGCCTGGCACACAGGCTTGGAAGGCTGTAGAAAAGTGCAATTCAAAGGCACGAGCAAACTGAGGGTTAAGATCATCAACAATAAAGATTTTTTTAATTTTAATTAGTAACTATACTGTGACAAAAAATTAGGATTGGTGTAAATAGTTGGCAAGACGGCCTGGCACAAAAGGATGGCAGGCAGGAGGGAGATGCAATTCAAGGACACTAGGAGACTGATTACTGACAGTCTAAACAGTGATGATTGACAATTTTTGCAATACTGTTAACAGAAATATGATTGCTGACAACAATTGGCTAGGTGGGGGCCTGGCTCACAGCAGGCTGCAAGGCAGGAGGAAAGTGCGTTTCATTGGCACCAGCAAAATGACGATTCAAATCACAGCAACTATTACCAAAAATTTTAATTTTTAATTATTAGAATACTGTGACAACAAATATGATTGGTGTAAATATTTTTTAAGTAGGCCTGGCACACAGGCTTGGAAGGCTGTAGAAAAGTGCAATTCAAAGGCACGAGCAAACTGAGGGTTAAGATCATCAACAATAAAGATTTTTTTAATTTTAATTAGTAACTATACTGTGACAAAAAATTAGGATTGGTGTAAATAGTTGGCAAGACGGCCTGGCACAAAAGGATGGCAGGCAGGAGGGAGATGCAATTCAAGGACACTAGGAGACTGATTACTGACAGTCTAAACAGTGATGATTGACAATTTTTGCAATACTGTTAACAGAAATATGATTGCTGACAACAATTGGCTAGGTGGGGGCCTGGCTCACAGCAGGCTGCAAGGCAGGAGGAAAGTGCGTTTCATTGGCACCAGCAAACTGACGATTCAAATCACAGCAACTATTACCAAAAATTTTAATTTTTAATTATTAGAATACTGTCACAAAAAATATGATTGGTGTAAATATTTTTTAAGTAGGCCTGGCACACAGGCTTGGAAGGCTGTAGAAAAGTGCAATTCAAAGGCACGAGCAAACTGAGGGTTAAGATCAACATTAAAAATGTATTAAATTAAATTAATAACTATACTGTCTGACTGTGACAACAATTATGATTGGTGTAAATAGTTGGCTAGACGGCCTGGCACAAAAGGCTGGCAGTGGCAGGCAGGAGGTAAATGAAATTCAATGGCCCTAGGAGACTGAATATTTGCAGTCCAAAAAATTATGTTTTTTTTTTTTTTATTACTGTTACAAGAATTGTGATTGGTGCCACTAATTGGCTACTTGGGCCTGGCAGACAGGCTGGCAGATATGAGTCGTGGATGGTAGGTAGGGCAGTAATTTAACACAGTATGCTGTGTAAATGACAAAAACACAGGACTGATAGAAAATTAAGTTACATTACACTAGCAAAATAATTTAAAATTTTAGATTTTAATATTAAAATTATGTTAAGAAGTGCAATGCAAATATGACTCTATGAGTGGTCGCACTGGCTGGCTGCTACGTAGGGCAGCAATTATAACAACAGTATGCTGTGTAAGTCAGATAGACAGTTAGACACAGGCCTGATAGAAAATACAATTAGATTACACTAGCATAATGGTTTAAAGACTTTTTTTTGGAAATTTTAAGAAAAAGGTTAAGCACATACATATGAGTCGTGGCTGATAGCCTTGGAAGGGCAGCTATTAAAAACAGTAGGCTATGTATGTCGGATACACACACGCCTGAAAATACTATTAGATTACACTAGAAAAATGATTGAAATTATTTTTTTTGGGGGGGGGGATTAAAAAAAGGTTAAACACATATGAGTCGTGGCTCATAGACTAGGGAGGGCAGCAAGTAAACACAGTAGGCTCTCTGTCAGCAAAACACACAGGCCGGATAGAAAATTAGATTTGATTACACTAGCAAACAAATTTAAACTTTTTTTTTATATATATATTAAAATTAAGGTGAAAGAAAAATAGATATGAGTGCTGGGTGGCTGCCTGGCACAGACCAATTAACCAAAAGACTGAAAAAAAAGAGGTATATTAATGCTCAGTGAGCCTGACAGACACAGGCATGATAGTAAATGTAATTAGATTACACTAGAAAAACATTTTTTTGTGTTTTTTTTTTAAATTAAAAATAATGCTATAAACGGATATTAACACTGCTGGCTGCTGGCTGGCACAGAGCAATGAACCAGAGTATATGCTGTGTGACACTGGCCTGATAGAAAATGAAAAAAAATTACACTAGAAAAATAATTATATTTTTGGGTTAGTTAAATTTAAACTAATGTTGTTAGGGAGATATCAGTGGTGGCAGTAGTCACAGCATATGCTGTGAGCCTTAAACACACAGCTGAAAGCCAGGCAAATGCTAATAAAAAAATAAAAAAACGGCACAAAATATAGCCCTAAAAAGGGCTTTTTGGGGTGCTGTGCTTGCAGCAGAGATGAGTGGAGTCCTTCTGGACTGTAAATACACTAGCCTAGCTATGTTTTTCCTATTAATGTCAGGAGCAAAAACACAACACGTCCTCTCATTAAAAAAGCAAGGTCGTTATGAGTCTAAAATGGCGGATTCAGAGTAGCTGGGAGTGTCTGTGAGGGAGTGTCTGATGTTGATTGGCTCTAATGTGTCAGGCGGCTGTGACATAAAGGGTCAAAGTTTCCACAATGATGACACATAGGGGCGGATCGAACATCGCCATGTGTTCGCCCACAAACGCGTGAACCGTTCGCGACATCACTAATTAACACTAGCACATAACAGTTACACAATGTATATTATTAACACTAGCACATAACAGCTACACAATATATATTACTAACACTAGTACATAACAGTTGCTTAATATACAGTACATTATTAACACTGGCACATAACAGCTACACAATATATATATTATTAATACTAGCACAGAACAATTACACAATATATATTATTAACACCAGCACATAACAGCTACACAATATATATTATTAACATTAGCAAATAATAGCTACATTATATATATTATTAACACTAGCACATTACAGCTACACAATATATATTATTAACACTAGCACATAACAGCTACACAATATATATTATTAACACTAGTACATAACAGCAACACAATATATATTATTAACACTAGTACATAACAGCTACACAATATATATTATTAACACTAGTACATAACAGCTACACAATATATATTATTAACACTAGCACAGAACAGCTACACAATATATATTATTAACACTAGCACATAAAAGCTACACAATATATGTTATTATCACCAGCACATAACAGCTATACAATATATATTATTAACACTAGCACATAACAGCTACACAATATATATTATTATCACTAGCACATAACAGGTACACAATATATATTATTAACACTAGTACATAACAATTACACAATATATTTTTAACACTAGCACATAACAGTTACACAATGTATATTATTAACACTAGTACATAACAGCTACACTATATACATTAATAACACCAGCACATAACAGCTACACAATATATATTATTAACACCAGCACAGGAGTGGGACTTCCGGTAGGAGGAGACTCGAGCACAGTATGGTTGTCCGCTCCCCAAAGCATACTGTACACATCCATGCAGACACGCCATTTTTCCTTGGCCGAGGACTACGGTCAAGTTATCCTAGACGCCTATCATTGACATGCGTGGGCGTGTGCAAGTCACCTACATGGCTGGAAACCATATTGGGGCTAGAATCCTGTAAGCCACTGGAGTAACAGCGGCTGCTTGCAGCTTGGGATTGTGCGGTCCTGGGCGTGAAACTTAACTAAATGTATATGAGAATGGCACGTAGAATCTCCGGTCAGGAGCAGGGTGCTGGAACTGCGCCCTAATAGTTTGGCTTTCATCGTTCCTTAGAGGGAAAGAAGCAAGCCACTTCCAAGCTCAGTAAGCATAAGCCCCTGTCGGTCTGCTGCAGGGTGAAGGTAAGAGGGAAACAGGAACAGCTTTGTTTAAGCTATATTGATTACCCTAATCTGGAAGTCTCACAAAACTCTGAGGCCATGTCTTATCTGTCTTGCCCCTCCATTTGGAACTGTATTACTATATGCTCTTTTTGTATGTAAGCCAGTGCTGGGATGTGTTGATTTGTTAAAAGAAAAAGGAAAATAAAGAGGGGGAGATTTGCAAGAGGGTACGAGTGGAGTGTGACACTTCAGTAAGATTTTCTCATAGAGTTTAAACCTACTCCCTACCAAGCTTTGCCCTATCTGCCTGAGGGGTTTTTGTGTGTGCAGGGCACTCTGATGTGCGCTCCTAGATGACTCTGTTGATGGACCTTTTTAGAAGTATCATTGTCCATCCGGTAAATTGGTTGTCCTAAACTTGGAAGTTTCACAAACTCTGAGGCCACGTCTTATCTTCTTGCCTTTGCATTTGGATTTGTGTTACTATGTGTACTCTTTATGCATAAGAATATAAGCTGGTGTTGGGACGTGTTGCTTTCTTAAAGAAAGAAAAAGGAGAGGAAGGAGAAAGAGGAAAAAATGGAAGGAGGAAAGAGAAAGGGAGAAAGAAAAGGAAAAGGGGAGGGAAAGAGAAAAAAGGGGGAGATTTGCAAGAGGACACAAGGGGACTCTGACACTTTATCAAGAGTCTCTCATAGGGTCCAAGCATTCATCCCTATCAAGCTTTGCCTCACCCACTTGAGGTTTTTTCTTTTTGAGTGTGCAGGGTATTTTGTTGTGCACTATTAGAGGGCTCTGCTGCTGGGCTTTTTTATAGGTACCATGAGCCTTCTGGTATATAACCCCTGAACTCTCAGGTAACCTACAGTTGGAACTTAACAAGTTGCCGTTAGGCGTTTCATTTTATACTGCTCTACAGGTTGTGTATAGGGGCTGCCCTCTAAGGCTGTTACTTTGGTTTGGAATTAGCAAGACCTCTACACAATTGCCTTCAGTAACCTAGAGCCTGCCAATATTTGAAATCAGCTGATTGACATATACTGTTTATATATATTTGTGTATACTATACTGAGTTGAAAATTATGTGATAACTTGTTTTCCTCTCTTTCTTCTCTTTTTTTACCTTTTTTTTTTGGAGAGGGGGAACCTGTTAACTTGCCGAGTAAGTTCTTTGTTGGATTTCTTAAAGTATTCTGAGCTCTCTAACAAATAATAGACTAATTAATTATATCTGAAAGTATACACGGTTAGCACTCCAGAGTCCGCCTATAGTAACCCAAAGTAACCTAATAGTCTCCCAAAGGGATTGAGGATACCAAAACCAGTTAAAATATAACTTTTAATTAAATATAACTAAAAACAAACTAATAAAATAAAAACATGACCTGAAGCAAGGATAGCATAACACTATATAATATTGTAGTCTATTGGACAATGGACTCTGGAGTGCTAACCGTGTATACTTTCAGAGATAATTCATTTTTTCTCTTTCTTCCTCCACAAGTTGTCTATATACACAGCACCACCCCATGAACCCTCTGTGAATTCACTAGGGTATTCATTGCATTGGCAGAAGTCCTCCTAATAACTACATAGTAGTACCATTGGTTCTCTTTCTCTTGATTTAAATACTAAGTATGTAGCACTATACTTACCTTTTTACTAAACTGAGGTCTGAGATATAGGGTGGAGCAGTGCAGTTGAGGGCTCTGTATGTCAGAGTGAGAATTTTATGTTTGATCCTAGAGGCAAGAGGAAGCCAGTGAAGGGATTGGCAGAGAGGTGCAGCAGATGAAGAGCGACATGTAAAGAAGATGAGTCTGGCAGAGGCATTCATTATGGATTGTAAAGGAGCTAGGTGGCAGGTAGGGAGACCAAAGAGGACAGAGTTGCAGTAATCAAGGTGGGAAAGAATGAGAGAGTGGATTAAAATCTTAGTTTTGTCTTGTGTAAGGAAGTGTCTAATTTTAGAGATTTTTTTTTTCTTTTTTTTTTTTAAAAAAACTTTATTGATGTGAATAAAGAAAAATACAGTTACAGTTCGTTACTATAAGCAGTCATAATTTAGAAAAACATAACCAAGATAAATTTCACATCTATAATTGTGGGATCCGTCCCTTGCTTCCATGGACGGAGCCTATAATAAACTTTTTCAATTTTGTATGCATTGGCAAGATACAAGAAAAGTATATACAATCTACATAAAGCCATGCTATGAACCATGAGTTGAACAATAAGTTGTCTATAAAGTTTTGAGGGAGGGAATGACGGTTTGGGGGGAGGAAAAAAAAGGGGGGGGGGGGAGAAGAGGGGGGAGGGGGGAGAAAAAAAAAAAAAGAACCCAAAAGGAGGATGATCTACCAGGAGCTAGATTGTTTTGTGCCACAGAGCCAGTATCATCTCATATTTCTCTAGTTTGTGTGTTTTCAGATAGTGGTATTTCTCCAGGAGGAGGGTGGTGTCAATTTGTGTGCGCCATTCCTCAACGGAAGGGGTGACCCACGTTTTCCATTTTCTGGGGATCAGCATCTTGGCCCCGGAGATCATGATCAGCAGAAGCGCTAAATGTGCATCACTTTGAGTTTTGGGTAGAGACAGGAATGAAAGTATCTCTGGAGAGTTCGGGACAGAAATGTTGAGGATTCCGGACATTTCTGAAGTGATTTTCTGCCAAAAGTTTGACAGGTTCGGGCAATGCCACCAGATGTGGAGTAGTGATCTGTCTCCTCCGCAGCCCCTCTAGCAGGTGGGACTGAGGGTAGAAAACATTTTATGCAACCTCAACGAAGTGAGGTACCATCTGCCAAGGAGCTTAATGTGGGACTCCTGAATGTGAGCAGACACTGAGGATCTCTTAGTCAGGGCCCATGCCCTCACCCATGCTGCATGGTCAAAGTCAGAGCCAAGCTCTCTGTGCCATTGGAAGGCGTATGAGGGGATTGCTTCCGCCTCGGGGACAAGCAAAATTCTATAAATCAATTAAATCAGGTGTTTCGGAACTCGGGCAGAGGAACAGAGCGTCTCAAAAGGGGTAAGGTTTCTCCCTAGGTCCTGCTTATGCTTGTGTGACTTAATAAAATGTAGAAGCTGGTTATAATGGAGCCATGACCTGAAAATATCTGGATGCATTTCCCCCAGCCTATCCTGGGACACTATGTTCCCGTTCTCAACTATGCCCTGTATCGATCCCTCCCTGATACTATATGGTTTAGACCTATGATAGCACAATTTATGAAAGGGGAGGTCGGGGTTTTCAATAATCAGGAGGAGAGGCGAGTGCCTTGAGGATACGTGAGTTGTGGTTGCCAAAATGCCGTCCCACACTCTGAGAGTCTCTGCTAGTAGGTGATAGTCTCGTAAAGTATTTGGTCTCTTTGGGGGAGCGACCCAGGCCATGATTCCCATGTTATCTAATTTAAGAATTTTCCTGTCTAAGTGTACCCATGCTTTCTGTTCTGCATTGTGTGACCACTCGGCTATCTTTTGCAAAATGACTGCATTTCTATATGTTTTAAGTCAGGGAGACCCAGACCTCCTCTGTCCCTAGGCAGGTACATGGTACGCCTGGGGAGGCGGGGCCTGATTTTGGCCCAGACGTACTGTTCGATCAGTCTTTGGAGCTGGTCTAAGTAACCAGCCAGGAGGGCAATGGGGACCGTTTGAAAAATATATAAAATCCTAGGGAGGGTATTCATTTTAATAACCCCCACCCTTCCCAGCCAGGAAAGAGGTCTGTTACTCCAGGAGGACAAGTCTGCTGCGATATTGTGTTTAAGGGTTCCGTAGTTATGCTTAAAAAGATCAGAGGGATCAGAGGTGAGGAATACTCCCAGGTATTTTAGTTTTTCTTTACTGATTTTAATGTTATATCTTGTATGTAGTGACTGTATGATTTTGGGGCATGTATTGATGTTTAGGAGCTCTGATTTACTAAGGTTAAGGAGAAAATTAGATACTCCACCAAAAGTTTCCAATTCATCAAGAAGTTCAGGGAGAGACGTTTCAACGTTTGTAATGGTATAAAGAACGTCATCGGCATATAATGCCTGCTTATACTCAGTATGGTCAATTTGTAGCCCTGTAATGTTACGGTTCTGTCTGATTTTTTGGGCTAAAGCCTCTATTGAAAGAGCGAATAATAGCGGGGATAAAGGGCAGCCCTGCATGGTGCCATTCCTGATGGTAAAAAAATCAGATAATATCCCGTTCACTCTAACCCTGGCATTCGGGCTTGAATAAAGGGCAAAGACTGTATTTAAGTAAGCATCCCCAAAGCCCATCGTCTTCATGACCTGATGCAGAAAAAGCCAATCGACCCTGTCGAAGGCCTTCTCCGCTTCGGTCGAGTACAGCACTAATGGAGTGTTGGAAATTCTGGCATGAGAGATTAGCTGTAATACCTTGGTGGTGTTGTCCCTGGCCTCTCTGCCAGGGACAAAGCCCACCTGGTCTTTGGAAATTAGGTCTGGGAGGTATTTGTTAAGGCGGCTTGCCATAATTTTAGCTAAAAGTTTCATGTCCGCATTGATTAAGGAGATAGGCCGAAAGTTCTCTGGAACCTCTGGTGTCTTGCCCGGCTTGGGGATAACGGTTATGTGGGCTTCCAGTAGGATCCCTGATAATTTCGGGTTATCTCTGAGGCTGTTGAACAGTTGAAGGAGAGGGCAAGAGATTTCCTCTATGAACTTTTTGTAGTAGGGCAGGGTGAAGCCATCTGGGCCCGGGCTTTTCCCTGATGGGGAATCTTTAATAGCTTGAGCTAGTTCCTCTTTAGTGATTGGGGAGTCTAAATAATCCAAGGCCTCTTTGGTTAAGTTAGGCAGTCCAATGTCTCGAAGGTATGAGTCGATTTCAGCAACCCTCCATTGTTGAGGGGTCCCACCCCAAGTGGACTCTGGCTCTGTCCCTATATTATACAAGGAGAAATAATATTTGTGGAACGCAAAAGCGATCTGCTTACTGCTATACAAACGGCGCCCGTCTTTGGTTTTGATTGAGTGAATATAAGACTGCAGTTGCTGTCTTTTAAGGGTTCTAGCCAAAATTTTCCCAGGCTTGTTCCCTCCTTCGTAGTAGAACCGCCTCAGAGATAGTGCTTTCTTTTCGTGCATTTCTTCTAGGTATTTATTCAAATCGCTTTTTGTGGAGATTAGTTTTTTTTAACATCTAGATTTAGTGGGTCAGACTTATGAGAGGCTTCTAAGCTTTTTAGTGTCGAAAGTAAGTAATTGTATTTAACTCTAAGGCGTTTGTTAAGTATTGCTTCGCGAATTACACTTTTGTGCGCTTCCCATACCGTCATGATTGGGGTGAGCTGGGGTGTATTGATTTCAAAGTATTCTTTTAATAATTTGCGAACGTCTGCCAGGACTAAGGGGTCGTCTAATAAAGAGTCATCTAATTTCCATGTGTAGTTTGTGACTGGAATGTCAGGCCATTGGACCATGCAAGAGACTGGAGTGTCATCGGACCAAGTAATGTGGCCTATGTCACAACTTTGTGTGATTGAGAGGCCGTTGGTATCTTTATACATGTAATCTATCCTTGAGTAGCTATTATGGGGAATAGAGTAAAAGGAGTAGTCTCTCGAAGTTGGGTGTAAGGCTCTCCAGGTATCATGTAGCGCCGCGTCCCTAAGGGTGGTGTTAACCTGCTGTATTGTTGAGGAAGGGGTGCAAGTCACCCCCTTCGAGGAGTCTACGGAGGGATTAGCAACCAGGTTAAAGTCTCCTGCCAAGAAAGTTATCCCCTTGGAATGCTCCAAGAGGAGGTCTGCAACCTTTTTTACAAAACGTCCCTGAGAGAAGCTAGGAGAATAAACGACGCTAGAGTGATGTAGTGTCCATATAGGGTTCCTATCACAATTATGAATCTGCCCTCCGGGTCTTTTTCAACCTGGGTCATGTGAAAGGGAACCGATTTGTGGAAAATGATCCCCACCCCTCCTTTTTTGCTCGCCCCCGAGGCAAACACAGCTCTTGGGTACTGTGGGTGGAACCATTTAGGTTCCTTCCCCTTCCGAAAATGGGTCTCTTGCACTAAAATTATCTGGCTCTGTAGCTTAGCTAGCTCTCTAAAAGCGATAGAGCATTTGCCGAGACAGTTTAGTCCCTTGGCATTTATTGTGGTGATATTGATGCCGTGCTCCCGGAACCTGCTGACCTTGGGCTGCATAATTGCGGCACCTGTGAAGAAAAAAAAAAAAGGAATAAGTGAAAGGGAGGGAGGAGGGTAGGTAAGGGTTCAGTAGGTGATAGTGGGGGAAGGAGAGGTTAGAAGGGAGAGGTTAAAGAGGGTAAAGAAAGAAAGGGTTACAAATTATATAGAGCAATCTGGTTATCCTTTAACCACTAGGTACTTAGCTTTCTTGCTCTACAATATAACAAGAATTACAGCTTAACAAAAAGTTTAGCAATATGTGAGAACTGAACTTTAGAGATGTTTTTAAGGTGGAAGCGGCAGGCTTTAGCCAAGGACTGAATGTGAGGAGTAAAAGAAAGATCTGAGTCAAATGTGACCCCGAGACATCGGGCATGCGGATTAGGGGTAATTATGGAGTTGTCGACAATTATAGAGATTGAGGTGGAGATTTTGGAAGAAGGGGGAAAATGAGGAGCTCAGTTTTGGAGAGATTTAACTTGAGGTAGTGAGAGCACATCCAGGAAGAGATGTGAGAAAGACAGTTAGTGACACGGGTTAGCAAGGAAGGAGATAGGTCTGGCACAGAGAAGTAGATTTGGGTGTCGTCAGCATACAAATGATATTGGAAACTGTGGGACTTTATTAGGGAACCTAGTGATGACGTGTAGATTGAGAAGAGAAGGGGACCGAGGACAGAGCCTTGCGGTACTCCGACAGAAAGTGGTGATGGGGCAGAGGAGATCCCAGAGAAGGCTACACTAAAGGTACGGTTTGACAGGTAGAAAGAGAGCCACGAAAGGGCTGTGTCACAGATACCGAAGGATTGGAGGGTTTGGAGCAAAAGAGGGTGGTCAACAGTGTCAAAGGCTGCAGACAGATCAAGGAGGATAAGCCGAGAGAAGTGGCCTTTTGATTTTGCTGTATGTAGGTTATTGGTACCCTTAACTATTGCTGTCTATGTGGAGTGATGGGGATGAAATCCAGATTGCAGTGGGTCAAGAAGGGAGTTTAATGTAAGGAAATGGGATAGGCATGCATATACAAGTTTTTCTAGAAGCTTTGAGGCAAGAGGGAGGAGGGAAATGGGGCAGTAGTTGGATGGGGAGGTGGGATCAAGGGAAGTTTTTTTTGAGGATAGGTGTGCCAGTGCATGTTTCAGCGATGAGGGAAATATACCGGTGCTGAGGGAGAGGTTGAAAAATGTGTGTTAGTGTAGGGGTAAGGGTAGCAGAGTGGGAGGGGAGTAGCTGTGAGGGGATAGGGTCAATGGGACAGGTAGTGACCTGAGAACAGTACCCAAAAAAATACCTATTATGATCAAATACTTAAAGTTTCAGGATAAAGTGAATATTTTGAGAGCATATAGGAAAATGTAAAAAGTTGAAGTTGACCATTTTAAATTACTGCCGTTTCAAAAATTTTCAGAATAGACAGCGGCAAAGTGCCCCATACTGTACCACAATGATTAACTTAGGACTCTCGGCAATACTTATTTATCCAGCTAAAATGAATGTTTTTCTTGAGAATTAAATAATCAATTTAGGAAATCCCCAGGAGGCTATAAAATTTATTGATAATCACAATTCTGACCAGGAATTGAATATGCCTCTTTCCCCCTACCAGTAATTTAAAATTTCTTGAGTATTTTATGTATATATAGATATGGCGAACACTATCGGCTAGATTTAGAGTTTTGTCGGTAAGGACCCGCGTAGCTAACGCCAGCTTTTTTCTGGCCGCACCATAAAAATAACTCTGGTATTGAGAGTCCACATAAAGGCTGCGTTAGGCTCCAAAAAAGGAGCGTAGAGCATATTTAACGCAGCTTCAACTCTCGATACCAGAGTTGCTTACGGACGCGGCCAGCCTCAAAAACGTGCTCGTGCACGATTCCCCCTTAGGAAACAATGGTGCTGTTTCAGTTGAAAAAAACCTAACACCTGCAAAAAAGCCGCGTTCAGCTCCTAACGCAGCCCCATTGTTTGCTATGGGGAAACACTTCCTACGTCTGCACCTAACACTCTAACATGTACCCCGAGTCTAAACACCCCTAGCCTTACACTTATTAACCCCTAATCTGCCGCCCCCGCTATCGCTGACCCCTGCATATTATTTTTAACCCCTAATCTGCCGCTCCGCAAACCGCCGCTACTTACATTATCCTTATGTACCCCTAATCTGCTGCCCCTAACACCGCCAACCCCTATATTATATTTATTAACCCCTAATCTGCCCCCCACAACGTCGCCTCCACCTGCCTACACTTATTAACCCCTAATCTGCCGACCGGACCGCACCGCTATCATAATAAAGTTATTAACCCCTAATCCGCCTCACTAACCCTATAATAAATAGTATTAACCCCTAATCTGCCCTCCCTAACATCGCCGACACCTAACTTCAATTATTAACCCCTAATCTGCCGACTGGAGCTCACCGCTATTCTAATAAATGGATTAACCCCTAAAGCTAAGTCTAACCCTAACACTAACACCCCCCTAAGTTAAATATAATTTAAATCTAACGAAATTAATTAACTCTTATTAAATAAATTATTCCTATTTAAAGCTAAATACTTACCTGTAAAATAAATCCTAATATAGCTACAATATAAATTATAATTATATTATAGCTATTTTAGGATTAATATTTATTTTACAGGTAACTTTGTATTTATTTTAACCAGGTACAATAGCTATTAAATAGTTAAGAACTATTTAATAGCTAAAATAGTTCAAATAATTACAAAATTACCTGTAAAATAAATCATAACCTAAGTTACAATTAAACCTAACACTACACTATCAATAAATTAATTAAATAAAATACCTATAATTATCTACAAATAAACCTAACACTACACTATCAATAAATAAATTAAATACAATACCTACAAATAACTACAATGAAATAAACTATCTAAAGTACAAAAAATAAAAAAGAACTAAGTTACAAAAAATAAAAAAATATTTACAAACATAAGTAAAATATTACAACAATTTTAAACTAATTACACCTACTCTAAGCCCCCTAATAAAATAACAAAGCCCCCCAAAATAAAAAAATGCCCTACCCTATTCTAAATTACTCAATTCTAAAGTTCAAAGCTCTTTTACCTTACCAGCCCTGAACAGGGCCCTTTGCGGGGCACGCCCCAAGAAGTTCAGCTCTTTTGCCTGTAAAACCCAAACCCCCCTTAAATAAACCTAACACTAAGCCCTTTAAGATCTTCCTACCTTATCTTCACCATACCAGGTTCACGGATCGATCCAGAAGAGCTCCTCCGATGTCCTGATCCAAGCCCAAGCGGGGGGCTGAAGAGGTCCATGATCCGGCTGAAGTCATCATCCAAGCGGGAGCTGAAGAGGTCCATGATCCGGCTGAAGTCTTCATCCAAGCGGGAGCTGAAGAGGTCCATGATCCGGATGAAGTCTTCTATCAACGGCATCTTCAATCTTCTTTCTTCGGGAGCCATCATCTTCCATCCGACGCGGAACATCCTCTTCTCCCGACGCCTACTAGCCGAATGACGGTTCCTTTAAATGACGTCAGGATGGAATCAGCCAATCAGAATCAAGTTCAATCCGATTGGATGACGATAGAAGATCCCACTTGGATGAAGACTTCAATCGGATGGAAGACCTCTTCTGCCCCGCTTGGATGAAGACTTCTACCGGATGGAGGACCTCTTCTTGCTCCGCTTGGATGAAGAATTTGGCTTGGCTGGGTGAAGACGACTCAAGGTAGGGAGATCTTCAGGGGCTTAGTGTTAGGTTTATTTAAGGGGGGTTTGGGTTAGATTAGGGGTATGTGGGTGGTGGGTTGTAATGTTGGGGGGGGGTATTGTATGTTTTTTTTTACAGGCAAAAGAGCTGAACTTCTTGGGGCATGCCCCGCAAAGGGCCCTGTTCAGGGCTGGTAAGGTAAAAGAGCTTTGAACTTTAGTAATCTAGAATAGGGTAGGGTATTTTTTTTATTTTGGGGGGCTTTGTTATTTTATTAGGGGGCTTAGAGTAGGTGTAATTAGTTTAAAATTGTTGTAATATTTTTCTTATGTTTGTAAATATTTTTTTATTTTTTGTAACTTAGTTCTTTTTTATTTTTTGTACTTTAGATAGTTTATTTAATTGTATTTATTTGTAGGTATTGTATTTAATTAATTTATTGATAGTGTAGAGTTAGGTTTAATTGTAACTTAGGTTAGGATTTATTTTACAGGTAAATTTGTAATTATTTTAACTATTTTAGCTATTAAATAGTTCTTAACTATTTAATAGCTATTGTACCTGGTTAAAATAAATACAAAGTTACCTGTAAAATAAATATTAATCCTAAAATAGCTATAATATAATTATAATTTATATTGTAGCTATATTAGGATTTATTTTACAGGTAAGTATTTAGCTTTAAATAGGAATAATTTATTTAATAAGAGTTAATTAATTTCGTTAGATTAAAATTATATTTAATTTAGGGGGTGTTAGTGTTAGGGTTAGACTTAGCTTTAGGGGTTAATACATTTATTAGAATAGCGGTGAGCTCCAGTCGGCAGATTAGGGGTTAATGTTTGAAGTTAGGTGTCGGCAATGTTAGGGAGGGCAGATTAGGGGTTAATACTATTTATTATAGGGTTAGTGAGGCGGATTAGGGGTTAATAACTTTATTATGATAGCGGTGCGGTCCGGTCGGCAGATTAGGGGTTAATAAGTGTAGGCAGGTGGAGGCGACGTTGAGGGGGGCAGATTAGGGGTTAATAAATATAATATAGGGGTCGGCGGTGTTAGGGGCAGCAGATTAGGGGTACATAAGTATAACGTAGGTAGCGGCGCTTTGCGGTCGGCAGATTAGGGGTTAATTATTGTAGGTAGCTGGCTGCGACGTTGTGGGGGGCAGGTTAGGGGTTAATAAATATAATATAGGGGTCGGCGGTGTTAGGGGCAGCAGATTAGGGGTACATAAGTATAACGTAGGTGGCGGTCAGCAGATTAGGGGTTAAAAAATTTAATCGAGTGGCGGCGATGTGGGGGGACCTCGGTTTAGGGGTACATAGGTAGTTTATTGGTGTTAGTGTACTTTAGAGTACAGTAGTTAAGAGCTTTATGAACCGGCGTTAGCCCAGAAAGCTCTTAACTACTGACTTTTTCCTGAGGCTGGAGTTTTGTCGTTAGAATTCTAACACTCACTTCAGACACGACTCTAAATCCCATTGAAAAGATAGGATACGCAATTTACGTAAGGGGATCTGCGGTATGGAAAAGTCGCGGCTGACAAGTGAGCGTTACACACTTTTTTTAATGACTCCAAATACCGGAGGTAGCCTAAAACCAGCGTTAGGAGCCTCTAAAGCTGGTTTTCACGGCTACCGCCCAACTCTAAATCTAGGCCTATGTATGTTATTGGTTGTTTCTTTCTATTCCTTTTTTGCTCTTATATTTTCCTGCAGTTTGTGGTCTGAAGGGTGTGATTTGGGGGGTTTGCCCCCACCACTTTTTTTTCTCCCCTTCCCTCCTCCCCTCTCTCTCTGCTGTATCTTGGTGGATAAAAAAGTGTAAAATGAGAGAGGCGCTAGTAAAAGCTATAAGTGTATAGTCAAAATGTTATAAGATAAAATCAATCACTTTTAGATTACTATAGAATGATTAACTAACTTTATATGTAAGTGGAGATCAGTACAATAAATGTTTATTCAATGTGCACACTATTCTAAAGATTCATTTAAAATAGTCAGATAAATATTTATCAAAAAAGGGAGATAATATGATTGGGGAATAAAATGCAATATCTAACTGGAGGATATAAGTTAATATTTAAAATCCTAATAAAAATCCTAATAAAAGGTCCTATCCCGGGGGGCGGAGCCAGCGCTCAATGGAGACGGCTGCACATTTGTGAGCTCCGGTCTCCCTAAAGGGCAAAGATAAGTCAAATGTGTGTACAGCTAACCTTAAATTGCATGTAACGCTGCCTCATTACATCTGGCCTCACACCCTTAACCTGCGGTCATGCTGGATGGGGGTTAAACAGCAGCTCTTTCCCACACTGGACCTGCGACATACTTACAAGACATGCTTGGGGCCTGCAACTGAATACCGGATGTGTCCGCTTCAAAGCCGGCTACCCCAGAAGTATCAGGGACCTCCATCAAGGTGAGATCTGTAGACCTGGTCACTTGAGAGCTGGGATGGGGGTTCAGTAAACCTGTGTGGGATATCAGGGCTGAACAACAAATAGATACAACCGCCATTTTGGAATACAAGACGCAGTACATGGAGTCTATAAGACATGCTTCAAATCTATGAGTGATAGAGCAAATCGCAAGGGCAGAGCTGCAGGAAAAATACATTTTACACCTGTTGTGACTAACACCAGATGTAGAAATAATAACGCTTCTTAGAGTGACTTAGCAAACCATCCTGAAATCACAAGGCCACACTGATACTGGGCTATAGCCCCAGAAATATTACAAGGGCTAAAATATATACCTTTAGAGCAACAAAGACAACCTTTATTAGCAGCTTTGGGTCTTAGTGACCTTTGGACGTTGTACTTACTTTATTTCATCACTTTAGGCTGTTTAGCCTGCTATAACCTAGTGACTATTTACCTCTGATACAACAACCAGCATGTCTCCTAAAAAGGCAATAAGCCAGAAAAGGCAGCTAAAAGCAAGTCTCTGCAAATCCCTCTGTGAATAATTTTTTTAAGCATTTAGACACATCAACTAAAAAACTGACAGCCCCACGTGATGCTACAACTGACGCATCTTCTGCCTCATCTGAGTCAGAGGGAGAAGGTCCAGACTCAGCTATCTCAGTACCCAGGGCCCTCTTGAACCCCTTACCTTCTAAAAAAGATTTTTCTACTTTAATCTGTCAAGTGAAACAGTGTATAAGGGAGGAGATCTCTGAGATTAAAAAAGACCTCTCAGATATAGAGGGTAGAAAAATTGGAGGATAATTCAGATCTGGCCAGCTCAAATATAAATTCGATCTAAAGTTGCAATGCAAGATGACCTTATACTTCAAATGGAGAACAAATTGGATGATTTGGAAAATCAAAGTCGCCGTAGCAACATTAGGATAAGGGGAATCCCAGAGACCATACCATCGACAGAACTGGAAGATTATTTGCAAGGCCTTTTTACACATATTATTGGAGTTGATCCTGAAGCCACCATAGCCCTGGATAGATACCATAGAGCACTACGGGCAAAACCCCTGGGTGATCAACCCCAAGGGATTTCATTGTCAAAATTACAAGTTACCACATTAAAGAGGAGATAATGAAGAAGGCAAGGCAGAAATACCCACTCAAGTTCAGATCTGAATCCATTCAACTATATGAAGATTTGACGCCCAGAACTTTGCAGAAAAGAAGGGAATTGAAACACTTCACCGCTAAGTTGAGACAGCGCAACATCCCATATAGGTGGGGCCACCCTTTTAATCTACAAATACCATGGAAAGGTAGACGACTAATCTGCAGCTCCACAGAAGACATATTAAGGGTCTGTAAAGACTTGGAGATCACACCACCATCAACGCAAGGTGAGACCCGCGAAGCGACAGTGGTGGAATCTAGATCTGCGCCACCACTTCCCCAGAGAGTTGTGTGGAAGAAGATCCCAGCAAAATCTGTTAACACTGAGGCCCAGGGTTCTGGACACGCAGCTACACTGGGAAAGTGATCTCTCTGCCTCTGAGACAGTTATTAATAATTGTTTACACATTAGTGGACGTTGCCTGATTTGCCTGTGCCCCTGCCATGTGGGACTCGCCTGCCCTAGCTCACCCCGGAATTTTAAGATGGGGGTGCTGTGGCGGGCTGAGCTCAACAAATGGAATCAGGGATGAGGACTCTTATTAGTTGACAGAGAAGACACAAGCACGAGAAGAGTGGTATAAGGTAAAAGCTTAACTGATGCCGGCTTTTGCTCTGTTGGTTGTTGTATGTTTATATTACAATGATGTTTACAATGATGTTTGTTATGTTGAAATCTTCCTATATGCAATATCTGTTGTATGTCCTTTTATATGTTCCCATATTCTAGACAATGAGGTAGAGCCGCTGGTACCGCCTGTTTTATTATACTAGGTGTACCACACATACAAAGCTCGAGATAAAAATATGATGCCGTTAGGGGTCTGTGTTCCCCCTTTAAAAAGAATACTGCTTTCTGTTTTTCATGTTTGCACCAGCTGTGCTATGATTGTATTGTTTGTATTTTGTTTTTCCTACTTACAACTACACTGCCATTGGTTCCATACCAGTGCGAAAATAGTAGATCATGTTAGTGGCCATCCCTTAAAAAGTACACCACAGCTATATTATCACAAGTATCTAAAACTAGAGCACAGCAAATATTATGACAAATCCTAATACACAATCTATACAAATTCTCACCCAAAATGTGAAAGGATTTAATAGCCCTAATAAGAGAAATATGGCTATCCGGGATCTTTGTGGGGGGGGATACTCCTATTACAGGAGACTCATTTCAGAACTGGGGGAATTCCTAGTTTTTTTCTTCTCAGTATCCACAACACTTCCACAGCACAAATACACATAAAAAGGTTAATGGTGTCAGCATATTGATACATAAGTCAATCCCGTTTAAGCTCCAACTCATAGACAATGAAGGTAGATATTTGGGTATAATGGGCTTGATGTTTGGCAAACCAGTAACCATCATAAATTTATATTGTCCTAATGTTGGACAAGACCGTTTTTTCTCTCGATTTGCCAACAGAATAGCAGATTTAGCTAGGGGCCCTTTGATCGTTGCGGGAGACTTTAATATTCCCCTGGTACCAGACATAGATAGTTCTAACCCCACCACCCGACAAAATAAAAAAATTCTCCGTTCCATATGGAAGGATATTAAGAAACTGACACTTCACGATACAGGGAGATACAGACACCCACAAACAAGGGACTATACATTTTTTTCAAATCCACAAAAAAGTTATTCAAGGTTGGATTACATCTTGGTGGACCACATTGCTTTATCATTTATAAAAAATGTCAATATTAAGCACACGGCGTGGTCAGACCACTCACTAGTGGAATGTAAAATAGCATGGCCATCTGCCCCCATCAGACCTTTTTCATGGCGACTAGACAACTCACTTCTAACAGATTCAAAAGTGGTGGAATCATTCGCTGAACACCTAGACACATACTTCACTCTTAATAGAAGTCAGCCCCGCGATGATCTGGGAGGCCCATAAGGCCTACATTAGAGGTGAATTCATTAAACTCAAAGCTTTTAAACATAAACAATCTCTTAAAGAATACACTAAATTAGCCCAGGAGGTAACAGAAGCTGACCTAGCCCTGAAACTTCACCCTGAAGATAGAGCTCTAGCTAAAAACCTTCAGGAAAAAAGAGAAGATTTAAATAAACACTTACAAATTGAATCATAGAGACATCAATTATATATAAAGCAAAAGTATTGGGGAGGGAAATAGAACAGGAAAACTCTTAGCTAGGGCATTAAAAAAACAGCAGGCCAGTTCGTACATCCACTCCCTCAAAACAGCACACAATACCTCAATAGAAGACACAAGGTCCATTGGAGACTCTTTTAAAACTTTCTATCATAGACTCTACAATTTATACCCTAACAGATCGGCCACATCACATCAGTCAAAATGCGAGGAGTATTTAGATACTGTAACTCTTCCCAAGCTCACTGACAGCGAGGCATCATTGTTAGAAGCCCCAATTTCTAAGAGGGAGATACTAGAAGCCATAAAAGAGTTGAAACAGGAGAAAGCCCCGGGCCCAGGCAGCTTTAGTAACCGATATTATAAAGTATTTAGGGCCCAACTTGTACCACATTTGCTCACTTTGTGTAACCAAATTTCGGAATCCATAGTTTTCCCCGACACTATGTTACAGGCCCATATTTCAGTACTCCCAAAACCTGGTAAAAAACAGAAACTCCAGCAAATTTTAGTCCAATCTCCTTGTTAAAGATAGATCTTAAGTTATATGCCAAAATCATAGCAAACAGAGTTAATACAATATTGCCAAAATTAATTCATTATGATCAGGTCGGCTTCGTTCCGGAGAGATAAGCTAAGGATAATGTATGCAAAGTATTACATTTGTTGGATTACATTAAAAAATCAAACGCACCTGCAGTATATCTATCAACTGACGCTGAAAAGGCGTTTGATAGACTAGACTGGTTCTTCCTACAAACTACCCTTCAAAAATTTGGCTTCCCCAATACATTTATTCAAAAAATATTTGCTTTATATTCTACCCCTTCTGCTCAGATTAGAGTCAATGGGGCGCTTACTGACCACTTTGCAATTCGCAATGGCACGAGACAGGGCTGCCCGCTCTCCCTCATCCTCTTTATATTATCCTTAGAACCATTAGCTGTAAAATTGCGTGAACACCCAAATATAAAAGGCATAAACATTCAGGGAGAAACATATAAATTGGCAATGTTTGCCGAAGATATTCTTATGACTCTCACAGACCCAATACATTCCCTCCCATACGTCCAGCGTGAGCTGCAGGCTTTTGTTGCAGTGTCAAATTTTCTAATAAATACTAATAAGTCAGAACTGTATCCAATTAATCTTTCAGAGGCGGAGGTGATGGAGATCCAACAAACATTTCCATATAAAATTCAGACTCAAGCTTTAAAATACTTAGGAATATTCCTCTCCCATAACACTGAGATCCTACGAAAATTAAATTATGGTCGCCTGTTGGAGGAATATCAATATTTGACATCTTCCTGGCTCCCAAAAAAGAATATTTCATGGTTGGGGAGAATAGCAGCCGCCAAAATGACTCTGCTACCGAAGGCCCTATATGTTATGCAGGCTCTGCCAAGACCGCGGGTTGCAACAGATATATGCAAACTGCAAACTATTATAGACACTTACATATGGCATCGTAGACCACCAAGACTAGCCAAAAATACACTTTACAGGCACAGGGATGATGGTGGACTGGGGGTCCTAAATCTGCATTTCTATAAATTGGTCATTGCTTTAAATAGGATTGTGGAGTGGTGCAGACAAGGCAATGATTCCTACAAGAGATGTGCTCATTTGGAATCCCAATTATTAGGCATCCCCCAACTGGGAAAAATGTGCTGGGCCCCTCAAAAACCCTCTTTAGAAAAAATTGCAGATTACCCAGTTATTAGAGAAACTTGGTCAGCTTGGACAAGAATGCGTAATTCGCATAAGCGTATAACATCAAACTACTCACCATTGACAATACTTAATCTAAATAGAGAGCTTCAGTGTGGCTCTTCGGGAAAGAAGCAACATATAAACATACCTATAAAACTATTAGACCATACACCTGTGTTTACGTTAATGGAAAAAGGGCGACTAGTACAAAGAGATACGTTACTATCACAAGGTTTTAACCCATTTCAATCTTGTTTTGTCTATCATCAAGCCCGTCACTATCTTTTCATGCACAAATATAAGCAGGACCTGTCTAGAACGCGCACTACATTCAAACTCTTATGTACATCGCAACAGACTCCCAAAAAAATTATCTCCATAATGTATAAAGACATTATTAGATCACACTACCCCACTAAACCAAACTACACATGTAAATGGGAAAAAGAGCTGGGGAAAGAAGTCACTCACAAGCAGTGGGACCTATGGTTTCAGGCGACTGCTAAATCTGCACACTCAGCGGCAGCACTTGAAACCAATATCAAAAATTCTTACTAGGTGGTATCTAACCCCTAGTAAATTAAAAACATAATTTATGCTTACCTGATAAATTCCTTTCTCCTGTAGTGTGATCAGTCCACGGGTCATCATTACTTCTGGGATATTAACTCCTCCCCAACAGGAAGTGCAAGAGGATCACCCAGCAGAGCTGCTATATAGCTCCTCCCCTCTACGTCACACCCAGTCATTCGACCAAGAACCAACGAGAAAGGAGAAGCTAAAGGGTGCAGTGGTGACTGGAGTATAATTTAAAAATTTAGACCTGCCATAAAAAACAGGGCGGGCCGTGGACTGATCACACTACAGGAGAAAGGAATTTATCAGGTAAGCATAAATTATGTTTTCTCCTGTTAAGTGTGATCAGTCCACGGGTCATCATTACTTCTGGGATACCAATACCAAAGCAAAAGTACACGGATGACGGGAGGGACAGGCAGGATCTTTATACAGAAGGAACCACTGCCTGAAGAACCTTTCTCCCAAAAATAGCCTCCGAAGAAGCAAAAGTGTCAAATTTGTAAAATTTGGAAAAAGTATGAAGCGAAGACCAAGTTGCAGCCTTGCAAATCTGTTCAACAGAGGCCTCATTCTTAAAGGCCCAAGTGGAAGCCACAGCTCTAGTGGAATGAGCTGTAATTCTTTCAGGAGGCTGCTGTCCAGCAGTCTCATAGGCTAAACGTATTATGCTACGAAGCCAAAAAGAGAGAGAGGTAGCAGAAGCTTTTTGACCTCTCCTCTGACCAGAATAAATTACAAACAAGGAAGACGTTTGTCGAAAGTCTTTAGTTGCCTGTAAATAGAATTTTAGGGCACGAACTACATCCAGATTGTGAAGACATTCCTTCTTTGAAGAAGGATTTGGACACAAGGATGGAACAACAATCTCTTGATTGATATTCCTGTTAGTGACTACCTTAGGTAAGAACCCAGGTTTAGTACGCAGAACTACCTTATCCGAGTGAAAAATCAGATAAGGAGAATCACAATGTAAGGCTGATAACTCAGAGACTCTACGAGCCGAGGAAATAGCCATTAAGAACAGAACTTTCCAAGATAACAATTTTATATCAATGGAATGAAGGGGTTCAAACGGAACACCCTGAAAAACGTTAAGAACTAGGTTTAAACTCCATGGCGGAGCAACAGTTTTAAACACAGGCTTAATCCTGGCCAAAGCCTGGCAAAAAGCCTGAACGTCTGGAACTTCTGACAGACGTTTGTGTAACAGAATGGACAGAGCTGAGATCTGTCCCTTTAAGGAACTGGCGGACAAACCCTTTTCTAAACCTTCTTGTAGAAAATACAATATCCTAGGAATCCTAACCTTACTCCAAGAGTAACCTTTGGATTCGCACCAATATAGGTATTTACGCCATATTTTATGGTAAATCTTTCTGGTAACAGGCTTCCTAGCCTGTACTAAGGTATCAATTACTGACTCAGAAAATCCACGTTTTGATAAAATCAAGCGTTCAATTTCCAGGCAGTCAGCTTCAGAGAAATTAGATTTTGATGTTTGAAGGGACCCTGAACTAGAAGGTCCTGTCTCAGAGGCAGAGACCAAGGTGGACAGGAGGACATGTCCACTAGATCTGCATACCAGGTCCTGCGTGGCCACGCAGGCGCTATTAGAATCACTGATGCTTTCTCCTGTTTGATCCTGGCAATCAATCGAGGAAGCATCGGGAAGGGTGGGAACACATAAGCCTTCCCGAAGGTCCAAGGTGCCGTCAAAGCATCCACCAGGGCCGCTCCCGGATCCCTGGATCTGGACCCGTAACAAGGAAGCTTGGCGTTCTGTCGAGATGCCATGAGATCTATTTCTGGTTTGCCCCAACGTCGAAGTATTTGGGCAAAGACCTCCGGATGAAGTTCCCACTCCCCCGGATGAAAAGTCTGACGACTTAGGAAATCCGCCTCCCAGTTCTCCACTCCCGGAATGTGGATTGCTGATAGGTGGCAAGAGTGAGACTCTGCCCAGCGAATTATCTTTGATACTTCCATCATCGCTAAGGAGCTTCTTGTCCCTCCTTGATGGTTGATGTAAGCTACAGTCGTGATGTTGTCCGACTGAAACCTGATGAACCCCCGCGTTGTTAACTGGGGCCAAGCCAGAAGGGCATTGAGAACTGCTCTCAATTCCAGAATGTTTATTGGCAGGAGACTCTCCTCCTGAGTCCAAGATCCCTGAGCCTTCAGGGAATTCCAGACAGCACCCCAACCTAACAGGCTGGCGTCTGTTGTTACAATCGTCCAATCTGGCCTGCTGAATGGCATTCCCCTGGACAGATGTGGTCGAGAAAGCCACCATAGAAGAGAATTTCTGGTCTCCTGATCCAGATTCAGAGTAGGGGACAAATCTGAGTAATCCCCATTCCACTGACTTAGCATGCACAATTGCAGCGGTCTGAGGTGTAGGCGTGCAAAAGGAACTATGTCCATTGCCGCTACCATTAAGCCGATCACCTCCATGCATTGAGCCACTGACGGGTGTTGAATGGAATGAAGGACACGGCAAGCGTTTTGAAGCTTTGTTAACCTGTCTTCTGTCAGGTAGATCTTCATTTCTACAGAATCTATAAGAGTCCCTAAGAAGGGAACTCTTGTGAGTGGAAAAAGAGAACTCTTCTTTTCGTTTACCTTCCACCCATGCGACCTTAGAAATGCCAGTACTAACTCTGTATGAGACTTGGCAGTTTGAAAGCTTGAAGCTTGTATCAGAATGTCGTCTAGGTAAGGAGCTACCGAAATTCCCCGCGGTCTTAGCACCGCCAGAAGAGCCCCCAGAACCTTTGTGAAGATTCTTGGAGCCGTAGCTAATCCGAATGGAAGAGCTACAAACTGGTAATGCCTGTCTAGGAAAGCAAACCTTAGGAACCGGTGATGGTCTCTGTGAATCGGTATGTGAAGGTAAGCATCCTTTAAATCCACTGTGGTCATGTACTGACCCCTTTGGATCATGGGTAGAATTGTCCGAATAGTTTCCATTTTGAACGATGGAACTCTTAGAAATTTGTTTAGGATCTTTAAATCCAAGATTGGTCTGAAGGTTCCTTCTTTCTTGGGAACCACAAACAGATTTGAGTAAAATCCCTTTCCGTGTTCCGACCGCGGAACCGGATGGATCACTCCCATTAGTAACAGATCTTGTACGCAGCATAGAAACGCCTCCTTCTTTATTTGGTTTGTTGACAACCTTGACAGATGGAATCTCCCCTTTGGGGGAGAGGTTTTGAAGTCCAGAAGATATCCCTGAGATATGATCTCTAGTGCCCAGGGATCCTGGACATCTCTTGCCCAAGCCTGGGCGAAGAGAGAAAGTCTGCCCCCCACTAGATCCGTTCCCGGATCGGGGGCCCTCAATTCATGCTGTCTTAGGGGCAGCAGCAGGTTTTCTGGCCTGCTTGCCCTTGTTCCAGGACTGGTTAGGTCTCCAGCCTTGTCTGTAACGAGCAACAGCTCCTTCCTGTTTTGAAGCAGAGGAAGTTGATGCTGCTCCTGCTTTGAAATTACGAATGGAACGAAAATTAGACTGTCTAGCCCTAGGCTTGGCTCTGTCTTGAGGCAGGGCATGGCCTTTACCTCCTGTAATGTCAGCGATAATTTCTTTCAAACCGGGCCCGAATAAGGTCTGCCCTTTGAAAGGTATTTTAAGTAACTTAGATTTAGAAGTAACGTCAGCTGACCACGATTTTAGCCACAGCGCTCTGCGTGCCTGAATGGCGAAACCGGAATTCTTAGCCGTAAGTTTAGTTAAATGTACTACGGCATCTGAAACAAATGAATTAGCTAGCTTAATGGTTTTAAGCCTGTTTGAAATTTCTTCGATAGTAATTGAGTCAAGAGTCTCTTCCAGGGACTCGGACCAAAAAGCGGCCGCGGCCGTGACAGACGCAATACATGCAAGGGGTTGTAGTATAAAACCTTGTTGAACAAACATTTTCTTAAGGTAACCCTCTAATTTTTTATCCATTGGATCTGAAAAGGCACAGCTATCCTCCACCGGGATAGTGGTACGCTTAGCCAGAGTAGAAACCGCTCCCTCCACCTTAGGGATCGTCTGCCATAAGTCCCGTGTGGTGGCGTCTATTGAGAACATTTTTCTAAATACAGGAGGGGGGGAAAAGGGTACACCGGGCCTATCCCACTCCTTAGTAATTATCTCTGTAAGCCTCTTAGGTATAGGAAATACGTCAGTACTCGCCGGTACCGCATAGTATCTATCCAGCCTACATAACTTCTCTGGAATTGCAACGGTGTTATAATCATTCAGAGCCGCTAATACCTCCCCTAGTAGAACGCGGAGGTTCTCAAGCTTAAACTTAAAATTAGAAATGTCTGAATCCACTCTATTGGGATCAGAACCGTCACCTGCAGATTGAAGCTCTCCGTCCTCATGTTCTGCATACTGTGACCCAGTATCTGACATGGCCCTAGTATTATCAGCGCACTCTGTTCTCACCCCAGAGTGATCACGCTTCCCTCTAAGTTCGGGTAATTTAGACAAAACTTCAGTCATAACATTAGCCATGTCCTGCAATGTGATTTGTAATGGCCGCCCTGAAGTACTCGGCGTTACCATATCACGCACCTACCGAGCGGAAGATTCAGGTACTGACACGTGAGGCAAGTTAGTCGGCATAACTTTCCCCTCGTTGTTTGGTGAATGATGTTCAATTTGTACAGATTGACTTTTATTTAAAGTAGCATCAATGCAATTAGTACATAAATTTCTATTGGGCTCCACTTTGGCTTTAGCACATATAGCACAGAGATATTCCTCTGAGTCAGACATGTTAAACACACTAGCAATTAAACCAGCAGCTTGGAAATACTTTTCAATTTAAATTTCAATAGTATGAAAAAAACGTACTGTGCCTTTAAGAAGCACAGAAGTTATGACAGTTGAGAAACAATAAAACGGATAAACTATAAAATCAAATTCTTTCCGGTAAAAATATAAATTTAGCAAAGGATTGCCCCCATTAGCAATGGATAACTAACCCTTAAATGGCAGAAAAAAAGTACAGAATATAACGTTTTTTATCACAGTCAAAGCACTATCTCACAGGTCTGCTGTGAGTGATTACCTCCCTCAAAATAACTTTTGAAGACCCTTGAGCTCTGTAGAGACGAACCGGATCATGCAGGGAAGAAAAACAGACTTGTGACTGAATTCCTGATGCGTAGTAAAGCGCCAAATTAAGCCTCTCCCCCTCACACACAACAGTGAGGGAGATCAGTAAACTGTCATAAACTAAATAAAATGCCCGCCAAGTGGATAATTAGTGCCCAACACAATTTTTCACCCAGTACCTCAGAAAATTAAATGATTTAACATGCCAGCAAAACGTTTAACCTCATAAATAAATTGTCACAGAAACCTACTGCTAGCCGTTCTCACTGCAATATAGGCTAAGGTTTATTCATACAGTATCATTCCAGTGAAGTGCCATTCCCCAGAATACTGAAGTGAAAATATACATACATGACAGCCTGATACCAGTTGCTACTACTGCATTTAAGGCTGAACTTACTTTATATAGGTATTTGCAGTATTTTCTAGTCAATTCCATTCTTAGAAAATAATAAGCTGCTACATACCTCTTTGCAGGTGAACCTGCCCGCTGTCCCCTGATCTGAAGTATACCTCACCCCTCAGATGGCCGAGAACAGCAACATGATCTTAACTACTCCGGTTAAAATCATATAGAAACTCAGGTAGATTCTTCTTCAAATTCCCCCTGAGAATGAACAACACGCTCCGGTGCTGTTTTAAAATAACAAACTTTTGATTGAAGTCATAAAAACTAAGTAAAATCACCAAGTCCTCTCACACATCCTATCTATTAGTTGGGTGCAAGAGAATGACTGGGTGTGACGTAGAGGGGAGGAGCTATATAGCAGCTCTGCTGGGTGATCCTCTTGCACTTCCTGTTGGGGAGGAGTTAATATCCCAGAAGTAATGATGACCCGTGGACTGATCACACTTAACAGGAGAAACATATGTTTACAAATGCCAGCAATAAATGTTGGAGAGGGTGCGATCAGGAAGGCACAATGTACCATATATGGTGGGGGTGTGATAAAATACACACATTCTGGGTCCAAGTTCAGGAACAAATTGGCAAAATAATTGGAACTGACTTAGTCCTCTCTCCTGAAGGGGTCTTGTTCAATGCCAATCCACATATTTCCTGTAAAATTAGAAAATGCCTTTATCAAATTTTATTAAATGCAGCAAAAAGACTCATCCCAAAGTTTTGGAAGAAAGTACAGCCACCCACAATTTTTAATTGGCTTGATCTAGTTAAAAATACCCTACTTTTGGAAAGATTACACTATTTCAGATTAGGTTGTCTGAACATATATCATGATATGATATTCTTATGGGAACAATACCTATATGGCAGGAATACAACTGGTAGATAACTTCTGATACTGGACACAATACGGGATAAAATGCACATTTATATAAGAGACATATAAACAAAAAGGGAGGTAGCCAAGCCTGCCCCATGTGGTTGGTGATATCCCCCCCTTTAGGTGGTGTACTTGTTTTGTGAGGCAACACGTTGATTCAAGGTTTATATATTGGACTATTTACCTCATTTCCAGGTCTCCTTTTGAGAAAATGCCTGTAATAAAGTTGATATACACATAAATGTAATTCAGTTGAAGCACTCTTCAGATGGATTCTGGAGCAGAAGTTAAGATTCTAGCATTTAACTATTTAGCCAAACAGCCTGAGTCATAATCTGTGTAACCTTGGTCTATAACGGTAACTAATGTGGCTATATGAATGAAAATACTGCCCTGGACCTAATCTCAATGTAATTGAAAGTAATATTATGTTTGTATCATACTGATTTTGTCATGTAAACCTAATTTTGCTTTTCCTTTGATTACTTGTTTGGAAAACCAATAAAAGAAATAAAATAGAAAAAAAAATCCTAATAAAAATATAATGGGAATAAAACTAGGATCCCGCTACATATGATTTTTAAATAGAAAGTAATTCAACAGTCTAAAGAGATATAAGATATCTTTCTTTCTTTCTCCAAAGGTTCAATTGGTCACACTTTATCGTCTTGTATCGTAAAGGATATTTGAAAATCATTTCCTAACACGGACTAACCTGAATTAATACAGTGGCTGGCCACCATTATCACACTAACAATTAAAAACAAGAAAAGGAGTTATTCCTAATAACGTCACTGTTTCAAAAATAACATTGCGCCAAAGGTTGTTCTATTAGCGATGCAGATAGATCGCTGTTTGTTTTCTACATAGACTTTATTCCACAAATCTATTTTGGAACTCCTATCAGACTTTTTCTAAGGGTATTTATTCATAGAGATCATTTGGGCTCTCTCAAAACGTTATGAAGTCAATTTAGGATTTTTTATGTATATTGTATCTATTTTTTATGTATATTGTATCTATTGTTTGTTTTTATAAATACATTGTATCATATATTTTTTGCGTAATTAGTATACGTTATTATCTGTATCCAAATATCTTTGAATCCTTTATTTTATATCTCTTTAGACTGTTGAATTACCATCTATTTAAAAAATTATATGTAGCGGGATCCTAGTTTTATTCCCATTATATTTTTATTAGGATTTTTATTAGGATTTTAAATATTAACTTATATCCTCCAGTTAGATATTGCATTTTATTCCCCAATCATATTATCTCCCTTTTTTGATAAATATTTATCTGACTATTTTAAATGAATATTTAGAATAGTGTGCACATTGAATAAGCATTTATTGTACTGATCTCCACTTACATATAAAGTTAGTTAATCATTCTATAGTAATCTAAAAGTGATTGATTTTATCTTATAACATTTTGACTATACACTTATAGCTTTTACTAGCGCCTCTCTCATTTTACACTTTTTTATCTTGTATACTTTTTAACCAGGAGGGGGTTAACAGAGAGAGGCTTAAGTGTTTTAAGTCTTAGTGCTTTTTATATATCTTTTACTTATCTCTATATCTATTTCTTCACATATAATAGCTGCAGGACAAACTATGGAGATCTTTACCTACAGAGATAAACTATTGTCTGAATTAGAAATTAAATATAATACTAATTCTAAAGGAAATTATGAAAAAGTAGATATTATTAAATTAGTAAGTGATATAGAAAAAAAATCTAACAAAAGAATTAAAACAAAAGATGGAATTGATATTTTTAAATAGATATCTAGATAACAATATCATACCTAGAGGTCTTAAAATTTAAAACGCTTGCACATTTAAACTAAGTGATATTCTGCAAGAAGAATGGAATAAAGCTCTCTTGGATACTTCTAAAATTTTAATTGAAATTATTAAGAAATCTAGAAATGAAACATTGGAGAATATTAATAATGAAATATTAGAAATCAAACAAAAAATTGATAACAGTAAGGAACAACATATTTTAATCAATAAACAAAAATTAATTATTGAAAGACTAGACACTCTTAAAGACGAGATTCTTAATAACAAATGGAAAAAGATGGAAAGGGACCAGAAAGAAAAAGATTCCCAACGAGATCTAACAAATGAGAATGAAATAAATGTATATCAAGAACCAGAGAAAAGACATGCTGATACTTGGCAAATACAAAAAAGTAAGAAATTAGAAAAAGAAAATAGAAGTATGAATGGACACTATCTAAATAGACATACATAAAGAAACTATGAGAGAGGGGGAGATAACTACCATTCCAACTCTAATTACCGAAATAATTTTAATCATAATCCCATACAAAATAGACACAACTTTTACAATAGAACAAATACTTGGAATAGACCCCCCATCTGGAATAGGTCCAACAATTGGAATAGACCCAACCCCTGGAATAGATCCAACTCCTGGAACAGATCCAACAATTGGGAGGAACAAAAATATTACAGACCAAATTATAATAGAAACCATCATTATGAACGTAATCATGAAATCTATGATCACAATAGGAGAAGTGATTTTAACACCCCAACACATAATGATAGAAATAGGGAACAAGGGGGAAATTGGAAAATCACTACTCAAAACCAATATACTCCATTAGATAATGAGAGGAAAGAAAAACCCTCTCTGACTTCTAGAGAGGAAACTTTTTTAGGAAGAAGCCATCCAATGGAGGGCACATCAACAATATTAAAAGAAATAATCAGACTAGAAAATACACCAAAAATAAGAAAAAGAACCATAGAGGATGTAGAGGAGGACAGAGAAGAAAGAGCAGAGCCAAAAAGACAGAAATAAAAGATAACTCCCCTATAAAGAAAGGGATTTTTAATTTGAGCAAGAAAAAACTAAGCAAAGATGAGGAAAGAATATTAAGCTTAGGTTTATCATTTGCCCCATCCCAAACTTTTAATAAGTTCAATACACATATTAATGTAAAGAAATTCGTTAGAAATCTCACACTAAAAAGGTTTTTTCTAAAACACCCATTGGAAAATTTTAATCGTGTAAGCATCCAAGAAACAGAAAAATTCAAACATACTTCATTAAAACCTAAATCACAGTTCTATCCTACTCAAGATAGAGGAAGCAATCTTGAGTCATTTGAAAGATCAGTACTTTCTGATATAAAGAAAATAAATGTTAATAATGAAAGACGAAAATTTATCCCAAATCTAAATAAGAAAGAAAGAAAGAGAAATTTTGGAAAATCTCAAAAATGATGCAAACATAACCATTAAGCCCGCTGATAAGGGCGGCGGCATAGTCCTTATGGACACAGATAAGTATTGTGCTGAAGCACAGAGACTCCTAAGTGATCGAAAAACCTATAGGAAATTAGAGTTAGATCCAACCAAAACATTTTAAAAGAAACTACTGAGGATTTTGGACAATGGTAGAGAAAGGGGAATCCTTAAAGATAGGGAATATAATTTTTTAAATATTCAGTACCCTCGGATACCTGTTCTCTACCATTTGCCCAAAATCCACAAGGATATTAACAATCCAGCGGGTAGACCTATCATATCCGGAATAGGGGCCATGACATCAAATTTGTCTTTATATGTAGATAACTTTCTTCAAAAATATGTCAGAGATTTAAAATCTTATTTAAAAGACTCTACTAGTTTATTAAGAATTTTACAAGATGTAAAATGGGAAGATCAAATGATTATGGTTACATGTGACGTATCGTCTCTGTACACCTCATAACTTTGGGATTGAAGCAGTTGATTATTTTTTATCAAAAGATAAGGATATAAAAAGAACAAAAATACTTTCTTTTGGAAAGTATAAGATTTATTTTAGAACATAACTATTTTTCGTTTAATGGCAGGTACTATTTACAAATCGAAGGTACAGCAATGGGCACAAGGTACGCGCCAAGCTATGCAAATTTATTTATGGGTGCATGGGAACAAAGTTTCCTAGAAAATTCGGATCTTGGCGCGAACCTTGTGCTCTTCAAAAGATATATAGATGACATAGTGTTTATATTGAAGGGGAATGAAGAATCTTTAAAAGAGTTCCTATTGTCAATGAACAACAATGACAAAGGAATTAACTTCACTTATCACTATAGTAAAGAGCATATTGACTTCTTAGATTTGGAGATTAAAATAGAATTTAACCAAATAGAGACCAGTACACATTTCAAATTAGTTGACTCCAACAATCTGATCCATGCCTCTAGTTGTCATCTTAACAAATGGAAGGAAAATATCCCAGTAGGACAATGTCTTAGAATAAAGAAAAATTGTTCAAAATATGAAGATTTTGAGAATCAAATTTCTTTATTAGAAAGTAAATTTCAACAAAGAGGCTATAAATCTGAAACTATTGATAGATATAGCCATCAGTAGAGCTAAGAAAATGGAAAGAAAAGAAACCTAAAATAAAATCTACTACTGGAAAATATGATGAATATGATATACCATTTGTAAATGAGTATAGTGAAGATCATATCTTGATTCGAAAAATACTACAAAAACATTGGCATCTAATTAAAAATGATCCAATTATAGGAGATAAAGTACAACCCTACCCAAGAATGATTTTTTGGAAGGCAAAAAACTTTAAGACTATACTTGCTCCTAGTGAGTTTAAGTCCAAACAACAGAAAAAATTAATGGATAAAGATTTATTAGGCAATCAACTAAAAGAGTTTTTTCCCTGCCACCTATGTCGAGCCTGTCAATACAGCTCAAAGAAAAAATCCATACCTGTCTCAGGTTTAAAAGATGAATTTATTATAAAACACACCATTAGGTGCAATAGTAAAGGGGTCATTTATTTATTAAAGTGTTCATGTAATTTATTTTATATAGGAGAGACAACTAGAATGTTAAGAGATAGGATAAGGGAGCATCTGTGCAATATTCAAAAGGGAAATTTAGACACTCAACTATATAAACACTTTAGGGAAATTCATCAAAATAAACTATCTGACTTATACTATTGGGGCCTATGTAAGGTTAAACATAACTGGAGAGGGGGAAATTATGAACGTAGCCTTCTAAAGAAAGAGGTCGAGTTCATATTCAATTTCAATACTATACACCCATATGGGTTAAATTCTGAATTGGACTTATCCCCATTTCTTAACAGTTAAACTTATCAAATATGCATATTTTTAGACCTTTTAAAGTTAAATTAAATTAATAAGTTTTTTACATTCATATAATATTTTTTCACATATATAACACAATTAATTATTCACTACACTACACTATTTAATTAGTATCATCCCTTAAAAACATTACAATTAATAGCCCATATTTTTATAAAAAGCACAAAGAAAATTCAATACAAAATCTAGTACATTTTTAAGAATCACACAGTATTATGGTATCACATTATTTTTGGTATACCAATTTATTGGTTTTCATAACCTATTATTATTCAGTCACTATAAAATATCTTAGTCACTTTGAAGCCATGTACAGAATTATGTATTTATATTTATTTAGTCATTTTCAATTAAAAAGAAATAGGGAGTATATTTACGTATAAGGACCCACTTTTGTAAATAGAAGCATATAGGAAACATTTTTATTTATTGCTAATTATCTAAGTTAAAACTCAGTAGGTAATTTTTGGCTACATATTTAAAAAAAAAATCAAAAAAAATCTACATTTAAAAAGACAAACTTTCAGCATCAGAGTACTAAGTGCAGGGAAAGCAACCGGTCCCAAGCCGATCGTCACCTGCGTATATTGGAGTACAGGAGAGCAGGAGAAGAAATCACTGGTAAAAGGTAAACTTGCACAAGTTGAAAAAACCGGATCACATCACTACCATGAGCGAATCTAGATTGAAGATAAGAAGGCGCCAGACATAGGGTAATATTGTTACAAACTGCAAACACGCTCAGGTAACATATAGATGGAATACTTACAAACGCAGCGGCACCAAGTTGTGCCTAGTGAAGCAGACCGGGACCTCAACCGTCGCTCGGAAGACCAACCAATGGCGTGCACCAAACTCCCGCAGTCACGTGAGTGTTGAAGCCAATCAACGATTCTTTGGGCTCACACACCTTCCTTGCAAACGTCCGATTCAAACAATAGAACCACAGTGTAGACAAACCAGGTGTCCCATACACTGTGGTTTGTGGATATTGATTGGTAATAGTGCTAGAGTGAAAGTAAAACCCACTCCAAACGAGGTACAATAAAAACAATTTATTTAAAATGTTTTAAAATCAGCAACGCGTTTCTCGACCATGCAGGGTCGTTTCATCAGGCTTTAATACACAGTATAGTATTCCCGCTGCTTATGTACCTCTTCTAACCAATCACAATAGCTAAAACTTTACACACCTTTAAGGGGGGCGGATATATTATTCTCAGTGAGCACATCTATTTTAGACCACATTGGAAATCATACTATTATTCTTAACTTTGCGTTATATCATGGCATTGTTAATCTACGTCCTCTAGATACTTGGATTTTATTTTGTTCTTATGTTATTTTAATTTGTGATTTCCTTTTTGGTTTTTTGATATCTTATATTCGGTTCGTTATACTTTCTTGCGTGACAAAATCTCTTTGGATATCTCATAAATTATTATTATTCTATTTCTTCTAAAATAAACTATATACTATTAAATGGGCTCTATATATAATACGACTACAGTATATTCCAATGCAATCTCAATAGAAATGTGCCCAAATTTTACCTTAGTCCCAAATCATTATGTCGATATCGTATATTGGATTCACACATTCTGACATTACGCTATACAGCATTTCATAATAACAAATGATGTTTATGAATTTGTCTCATTGTTATGTCATAAAATTATGTATCTGTATAAATAAAATCAATTATTGTATATTCTAAATCATTTGACCAAAATGACATATTTATTCATTATTTGTATATTAGTACTTATGTATTTGACCATTAGTTTCTATAGGGTAATCTATTGCATCATTGTTCTTGGCTGATGTCATAGTAGAGCTGCCTATGATTTAAATGACCATAAAGAATTATTATCTTTGTCTCAAAACACACTCCTATTTATATCTTTGTGTTTCTTATTGATTATTGATTACTGTTCTCTATACGTAATGTTGTATTTATTTTGTTTATTCATTAGTTTGATTATTTAATTTTATTGATTATTTAAAGGCTGCAAGGTCAATATTCAGGTTGAGACCTAGTGGATGTAAGGTTTGTAACCTATAAATCCAAAAGGTCTCTCTTTGTCTTAATCTGAAAAAACGGTTGTAAAAATCAGATTTGGGGATATGTTCTATTGGAATTATTTTTAAACAGCATGGATTTCCGTCATGTTTTGCATTACAGTGTCTGGATACACTATGTAATTTATAATTCTTTTTAACATTACGAAAGTGTTCGGACCATCTTACACTTAGGCGTCTGCAGGTACGACCTATATACTGATGTCCGCAAATACAAGTTAACATGTATATTATATAGTTAGATGCACATGTCATTCGACTATTCATTCTATATATTTTGGAAGTGACATTTGATTGAAATGTGTTTACATTATGGGTAATATGATCGCACATCTTACATTTCTTATTGTTGCATTTAAAACTCCCTTTTCTTAATCGTTCACTGATGGTATTTTTATTTCCAAATTGATTCGATCTTTCTCCATTATTTTTATTTTGCATAATTTTGATCTTGTTTTTAACAATTTTGCTGGGAGGTAAGAACACCTGCAAAGCGGGTTAAATATAGATTTTCTCCAAAGATTCAATTGGTCACACTATATCCTCTTGTATCGTAAAGGATATTTGAAAATCATTTCCTAACACCGACTAACCTGAATTAATACAGTGGCTGGCCACCATTATCACACTAACGATTAAAAACAAGAAAAGGAGTTATTCCTAATAACGTGACTGTTTCAAAAATAACATTGCCGCCAAAGGTTGTTTTATTAGTGATGCAGATAGATAGCTGTTTGTTTTCTACATAGACTTTATTCCACAAATCAATTTTGGAACTCCTATCAGACTTTTTCCAAGGGTATTTATTCATAGAGATCATTTGGGCTCTCTCAAAACGTTATGAAGTCATTTTAGGATTTTTCATGTATATTGTGTCTATTTTTTATGTATATTGTATCTATTGTTTGTTTTTATAAATACATTATATCAATTATTTTTTGCGTAATTAGTATACGTTATTATCTGTATCCAAATATCTTTGAATCCTTTATCTTATATCTCTTTAGACTGTTGAATTACCTTCTATTTAAAAATCATATGTAGCGGGATCCTAGTTTTATTCCCATTATATTTTTATTAGAATTTTAAATATTAACGTATATCCTCCAGTTAGATATTGCATTTTATTCCCCAATCATATTATCTCCCTTTTTTGATAAATATTTATCTGACTATTTTAAATGAATCTTTAGAATAGTGTGCACATTGAATAAGCATTTATTGTACTGATCTCCACTTACATATACAGTTAGTTAATCATTCTATAGTAATCTAAAAGTGATTGATTTTATCTTATAACATTTTGACTATACAAACCTGTCTCCTAGTTGTAACACTTATAGCTTTTACTAGCGCCTCTCTCATTTTACACTTTTTTATCTCGTATACTTTTTAACCAGGAGGGGGTTAACAGAGAGAGGCTTAAGTGTTTTAAGTCTTAGCGCTTTTTATATATCTGTTACTTATCTCTGTATCTTCGCAGATATTTTGGGTCAATAATGCATTATGACTAAATTTAAGAAGATTTAAAGAACAAAAGATAGAGGGCACCACATGGTGCAGATCAGACTGATAAAACAGGCAATGAGAATATAGGTGATGCTAGTCCTACTCACGTGATGTAGAGCACAATTGTGCTATATAAACAGGCCAAACCCAAAAAGTCGTCCGGCAGACTCTTGAACGCACCTGGAGTGGGGGATATCCTCGTCCAACCAAAGGGAGTCCAGAGATAGTCCAGGGATGTGCAGGGGAAATCAGGCCACAGTCAGAGGTGGTGACCAAAACTCCAGTGTGACCAATACCGGTCAAAGTGATGGGACCCAAATGAAAGAAGTGCAGCAACAAGAATATATAGGTTAAAAATGTATTAAAAACATTAAAACAACAGCCATGCGTTTCTCAGTGACACAGCACTGTTTCCTCAGGCTATACAAACAAATTCACAGCTGCTACATTTATACCTAATGGAATCCAATAAAAAAATCAGAATGAGTACACACCCACTAGATACAAATAAGAACAAACAAATATTATAATACATCATAATAATTAATTTAATAAAAAAAGATGAGACCCCAGCAGATATGATGTGTCACTGAGAAATGCATTGCTCTTGTTTTAATGGACTATCTCTGGACTCCCTTTGATGGGACGAGGATACCCCTCACTCCGGGTGTGTTCAAGAGTCTGCCGGATGACTTTTTGGGTTTAGCCTGTTTATATAGCACAATTGTGCTCTACATCACGTGAGTAGGACTAACATCACTTATATTCTCATCGCCTGTTTTATCAGTCTGATCTGCACCATGTGGCGCACTCTATCTTTTGTTCTTTAGATCTTCTTATCCTGTGTTGTGGTGTGACACATTAGAGGAGCTGCCTGAAGTTGTGGAAGTCCTCCGTTATTGGATAAAACTCTACATTTGGGACTCTATTCCTTATCCTTTTACTCTATGACTTTTAGTATCTAAGGTTTGATATAAACTTAGATATATTATATATCTCTGTATCCATGTCACTCTCGGCCGCTGGGAAGCTCTGGCAGTCCTCTCTGTGTGCTTGATTGACAGGTAGTCTGAGCCACCCCTTCCTGATGTCACGACCAGGCTTTTTATTCCGGGCTTCCTGTTTCTTCAGTGCCCGTTTGTTTGTTCCTCTTTGTGGCTTCTGTGAGGAATTCGCTGTGGAAACTCTCTAACTGTTGATTTTCTGTTGGCAATCTCTTCAAGGACTGACTATGTTGGGTTAACTTCCTGATTACCTGTTTCCAAACAATGCAAGTACTGTTCATTCTGTGAAACTCTCTAACTGCATGTTAACCTGCTGCCAAACTCTGCAAATACTGTTTATTCAGTGTAAACCTTCAAACTGCTTGATATCTTGTTGCCAAACACTGCAGGTACTGTTTATTCTGTGAAACTCTCAAACTGCATTTTTAACCTGCTGCCAAACTCTGCAAATACTGTTTATTCTGTGAAACTCTCAAACTGCATTTTAACCTACTGCCAAACTCAGCAAGTACTGATTAATCTGTGTTAACCTTCAAACTACCTGATATACTGTTGCCAGACTCTGCAAGTACTGAATATTCTGTGTTAACCCTCAACCTGCCTGATAACCTGTTGCAAACTCTGCAAGTTCTGACTATTCTGTGTTAACCCTCAAACTGCCTGTTAACCTGTTGCAAACTCTGCAAGGACTGACTACACAGTGTTAACCCTCAAACTGCCTGATAACAAATGACCTACTCCTGCCTTATTAACTGTTTCTTGTTTTACCCTTCTTCTGTCTGAGTATAAGTGGACTATCCCTGCTCTCCTGATTCTGTGGAAGACATTTCCTGAAACCAGTTCCTTATTCAGAAGTCTATCTGGCTGTTATCTTGAATTACTTTGGACACAGGCTAACCCTGCTCCATATCGTGAGTACATTGTTTTTTGGAGGTTGTCGTAGGGTCATGTCCTGGATTAAACTCAGAGTGCAAGGGTGTTGTTTAAGTTCGCCCTAGCATTTGGGTCTTCTTCTGGACATTTCCTAACCTGACAATCCATTTTTTATATTTTATCATTTTGTTTTATGCCATATTATTGCCATTATTTTTGCATCCCATACTAATTGTATTTGAACTTACGTTTGTACACTAGAATATACCATCTTATCGTTTTCTAGTTTATGATTGGCGCCTCTTATAGATATTAGCTTGGCACTTAGTTGCTTTTGCGTATCTTATTTATGACTAAATTTAAGATTATTTCTTGGAATATAGGTGGTATCTCGAACCCTATGAAAAGGAAACAGGTTTTGTGCCAGCTTAACAAGAGTAGGGCTGATATAGCTTTCCTACAGGAGCGCCACCTTTCTGAAGCTGAGCACAATAAACTTAGGATGCATTGGGTAGGGGAAGTCATTGCCATCCCGAGTACCTCACGTAAGCTTGTTGTGGCCATTCTGTTTAGGCGGGGAATAGAATATCAAATTACATATCAGGAATTGGATCCTAAGGAGCAATTTATTATTTTAAATATAAGCATTGAAAATAGGTTACTCACCTTTTGTAATGTATATGGGCCCAATGATATGGATGAGCCCTTTTGGAGACATCTTAAAAATAAATTAGTACAACATGCTAATTCCATCTTAATTGTCCCTGGTGATTTTAATATGGTGTTTAATAGTATTGATAGATCTCGCAATGTGGGTGGTTGTTGGTCAAGGCTAAGTAAAAAAACACTGAGACCTCTAAACACCTTGGTGGGGAAAAACAATGAGTACAGCTGTATACTCACAAGTGAAGATGCACATCCAGTGCAATAATCAACAAACAAGACGTCGGATGAAGAGGATGCTCCGCGCCTGATGTCTTGAAGATAGAGCCGCTCCGCGTCTGATGGATGAAGATAGAAGATGCCGACTGGATGAAGACTTCTGCCCGTCTGGAGGACCACTTCACCCAGCTTTGCCTTCTCCCGGTAAGATGATCTTCAGGGGGTTAGTGTTAGGTTTTTTTTAGGGTTTATTGGGTGGGTTTTAGAGTAGGTTTGGTTGTGTGGGTGGTGGGTTTTAATGTTGGGGGGGGGGTATTTGTAATTTTTTTTTACAGGTAAAAGAGCTGATTTGTTTTGGGCAATGCCCCGCGAAAGGCCCTTTTAAGGGCTATTTGTAGTTTAGTGTAGGCTAGGGGCTTTTTTATATTGGGGGGGATTTTTTATTTTGATAGGAATTAGATTAAGTGTAATTAGTTTAACATTCTTGTAATTTGTTTATTATTTTTTGTTATTTAGTGGGGGGGGGGGGTTGTGCTTTAGCTTATTGAATTTAATTTAGGTAATTTTTTAATTGTAGTGTAAGGTTAGGTGATAGTGTAGAACAGGTTAGGTTTAATTTTACAGGTAAATTTGTATTTATTTTAGCTAGGTAGTTATTAAATAGTTAATAACTATTTAATAACTATTATACATAGTTAAAATAAATACAAACTTGCCTGTAAAATAAAAACAAACCCCAAGATAGATACAATGTAATCATTAGTTATATTGTAGCTAGCTTAGGGTTTATTTTACAGGTATTTAGTTTCAAATAGGAATTATTTAGGTAATGATAGTAATATTTATTTAGATTAATTTAAATTATATTTAAGTTAGGGGGTGTTAGGGTTCAACTTAGGTTTAGGGGTTAATAAATTTATTCTAGTGGCAGCAATGTTGGGGGCGGCAGATTAGGGGTTAATAATTTTAATGTAGGTGTTGGCAATGTTAGGGATGGCAGATTAGGGGTTAATAAGTGTAAGATTAGGGGTGTTTAGACTCGGGGTTCATGTTAGGGTGTTGGGTGTAACATAACTTTTGTTTCCCCATAGGAATCAATAGGGCTGCGTTATTGACCTTAACGCTGCTTTTTTGCAGGTTTTATTTTTTTTTCCGCTGGCTCTCCCCATTGATTCCTATGGGGAGATCGTGCACGAGCACACAAAACCATCTTACTGCTGATTTAAGCAGCGCTAATATTGAGTGTGGTAAGTTACGCAATGGAGCTTAACACTGCCATTGTTCCAGCTAACGCAAGCTATTTGCGAACATGTAATAGCGGCGTTAAAAAAAAAAGGTGCGGTGCAATAACTTGCAAGTTATTATCGCACCGCATTATCGCAAAAAATTGTAATCTAGCCGTAATTTACTTATATTATCAATTGCGCTTAGTTCTCTTGGAATCCTTTGTTAAAGAGAACTCCTGGGTTTACTCAGGAGTGTGCACGTGTCTTTAGGCAGCAGAGATTGCAACAACATTTATAGCAATGTTATATATAGTTACAAGCACTGCTGCACAGAGTGCTAAATACACATCCTTAATCGAATATCTATCAGCCTCTGAGGTTTACTCTTTGACAAAGGATACAAAAAGAGCAAAGCAAATTAGATAATAGAAATAAATTAGAAAGTTAGGTAAAATTGCTGCTCTATATAAATTATCAGCGTTTAACTTTCTCTGTCAGATTTGACTTGTTTTTGATGATGTTTTCCTAATTATTCTGTGATATTGTGTTTTTAATTATACAAAAAACACAAAATACTGTTCTGGATTCCAATCATTTTTATTTGCATGAAAAAACCATTACATATAATTATATAGTCAAAAGCAGCATTACATGATATATGCACACAATGGTATAAATATACCCTACACTTGTTCTTGATACAAAGGGATTTATCAGACATATAATGTTCCCTTTATATATACAGTATGTGCAGGGCCGGACTGGGAAATCAGACCGGCCCTGGAAATTTATATAGACCGGCCCAGCCATGCCCCTTAAAGCACAGCCACGCCCCCTACTGCACAACCATGCCCCTACTGCACAGCTAACTATGCTCATTAAAAAAAAGAGAAATATTTTTTTTTTCCTATAGACCAATTATTGCAATGAAATGGAGTAATAGAGAAAGTCATACTTGAAACTGTTTAGAAGCAAACAACAAGGCAGTCTTTGAAATAAGTATTTTGTTTTAAAAATATTTAAATCCCACCCTTTAGTTGCAAATCACAATTGACTACACAGCAATGCACCCAACCTCAGTTATACGTATCAGTAGTTTGCAATTGCTAAGGATTTATATGTTTACAAGACAGCTTTGCCCCCAGTTGTGTCACCCACCTACATTAGCCTAAAAAAACACTTGTGCCCCTTCAGGCAGGACACTACCCCATGGTTCCTGCACCGGGCACACTTGGGAGTCCTGCAGAGCTTCCTCTGCTCCGCCTCCGTGCCAACTTCCTCTGCTGGCTTCTCTGCTCTCCACGTCTATCTCTGAGTCCCCGGCTAGAGAGGAGGAGTTAGGAGTAGGATGAAGTGGGGGAAGAGGATGGAAGGGCTGCTGTGGCCCATGTGATCATGCCATGCACGCTTCTCTAGCCTGCAGCTACCAACACTGAGCTAGGAGAGAGGGGGCGGTCCCAATCCTACTGTAATCAAACAGCAGAGAGACGCTCTAAATCTAAAGTGATAAAACTTTACTGCAATCTGCTCTGACCGGCTATAACTTCATATTCACCCAATGAATGCCTTGTTCAACCCACATACAAACTCTACTGCATTTATTTTACCCAGCAAACAAACAAAACAAAATGACACTTTAAATATCCTATAAATTTAGTGTCTAAATCCACTGATATATAAACAAAGGCCTAGATTTAGAGTTGGGCGGTAGCCGTCAAAACCAGCGTTAGAGGCTCCTAACGCTGGTTTTTACCGCCCTCTGGTATTTGGAGTCAGTCATTAAAGGGTCTAACGCTCACTTTTCAGCCGTGACTTTTCCATACCGCAGATCCCCCTACGCCATTTGCGTATCCTATCTTTTCAATGGGATCTTTCTAACTCCGTTATTTAGAGTCGTGGCTGAAGTGAGCGTTAGAAATCTAACGACAAAACTCCAGCCGCAGAAAAAAAGTCAGTAGTTAAGAGCTTTCTGGGCTAACGCCGGTTTATAAAGCTCTTAACTACTGTGCTCTAAAGTACACTAACACCCATAAACTACCTATGTACCCCTAAACCGAGGTCCCCCCACATCATCAATTAAATTTTTTTAACCCCTAATCTGCCGACCGCCATCTACGTTATACTTATGTACCCCTAATCTGCTGCCCCTAACACCGCCGACCCCTATATTATATTTATTAACCCCTAACCTGCCCCCCACAACGTCGCCGCCAGCTACCTACAATAATTAACCCCTAATCTGCCGACCGCAAAGCGCTGCTACTTACGTTATCCTTATGTACCTCTAATCTGCTGCCCCTAACACCGCCGACCCCTATATTATATTTATTAACCCCTCTTCTGCCCCCCTCAACGTTGCCTCCACCTGCCTACACTTATTAACCCCTAATCCGCCTCACTCCCGCCTCAATAACCCTATAATAAATAGTATTAACCCCTAATCTGCCCTCCCTAACATCGCCGACACCTAACTTCAATTATTAACCCCTAATCTGCCGACCTAATCTCGCCGCTACTGTAATAAATGTATTAACCCCTAAAGCTAAGTCTAACCCAAACACTAACACCCCCCTAAATAAATTAACTCTTCAGGGGCTTAGTGTTAGGTTTATTTAAGGGGGGTTTGGGTTAGATTAGGGGTATGTGGGTGGTGGGTTGTAATGTTGGGGGGGGTATTGTATGTGTTTTTTTACAGGCAAAAGAGCTGAACTTCTTGGGGCATGCCCCGCAAAGGGCCCTGTTCAGGGCTGGTAAGGTAAAAGAGCTTTGAACTTTTGTAATTTAGAATAGGGTAGGGCATTTTTTTATTTTGGGGGTCTTTGTTATTTTATTAGGGGGCTTAGAGTAGGTGTAATTAGTTTAAAATTGTTGTAATATTTTTCTAATGTTTGTAAATATTTTATTATTTTTTGTAACTTAGTTCTTTTTTATTTTTTGTACTTTAGTTAGTTTATTTAATTGTAGTTATTTGTAGGTATTGTATTTAATTCATTTATTGATAGTGTAGTGTTAGGTGTAATTGTAGGTATTTTATTTAATTTATTTATTGATAGTGTAGTGTTAGGTTTAATTGTAACTTAGGTTAGGATTTATTTTACAGGTAAATTTGTAATTATTTTAACTATTTTAGCTATTAAATAGTTCTTAACTATTTAATAGCTATTGTACCTGGTTAAAATAAATACAAAGTTACCTGTAAAATAAATATAAATCCTAAAATAGCTATAATATAATTATAATTTATATTGTAGCTATATTAGGATTTATTTTACAGGTAAGTATTTAGCTTTAAATAGGAATAATTTATTTAATAAGAGTTAATTAATTTTGTTAGATTTAAATTATATTTAATTTAGGGGGGTGTTAGTGTTAGGGTTAGACTTAGCTTTAGGGGTTAATACATTTATTAGAATAGCGGTGAGCTCCAGTCGGCAGATTAGGGGTTAATGTTTGAAGTTAGGTGTCGGCGATGTTAGGGAGGGCAGATTATGGGGTTAATACTATTTGTTATAGGGTTATTGAGGCGGGAGTGAGGCGGATTAGGGGTTAATAACTTTATTATAATAGCAGTGCGGTCCGCTCGGCAGATTAGGGGTTAATAAGTGAAGGAAGGTGGAGGCGAGGTTGTGGGGGGCAGATTAGGGGTTAATAAATATAATATAGGGGTCGGCGGTGTTAGGGGCAGCAGATTAGGGGTACATAGGGATAATGTAAGTAGCGGCGGTTTACGGAGCGGCAGATTAGGGGTTAAAAAAAATATGCAGGGGTCAGCGATAGCGGGGGCGGCAGAATAGGGGTTAATAATTGTAAGGTTAGGGGTGTTTAGACTCGGGGTACATGTTAGAGTGTTAGGTGCAGACGTAGGAAGTGTTTCCCCATAGACAACAATGGGGCTGCGTTAGGAGCTGAACGCGGCTTTTTTGCAGGTGTTAGGTTTTTTTTCAGCTCAAACAGCCCCATTGTTTTCTATGTGGGAATCGTGCACAAGCACGTTTTTTAAGCTGGCCGCGTCCGCAAGCACCGCTGGTATTGAGAGTTGAAGTTGCGGTAAATATGCTATACGCTCCTTTTTTGGAGCCTAACGCAGCCATTCTGTGAACTCTCAATACCAGCGGTATTTAAATGGTGCGGCCAGAAAAAAGCATGCGTAGCTAATGCACCCCTTTGGCCGCAGAACTCTAAATCTAGGCGTTAATAAATAAAACTCACATTTCATAGTGTACTGCTAAATTGCACTAAATTTGTTTCCATTTAAATTGCAGAGAATACCCCTTATCACAGTACAGGGATTTCAATATTTTGGTTATTTTTGCATCCTCACAGACCTGTCTGCTAAATGCCAAAACACCCACTGCCCTGAATTTCTGTGTTATTTTAACCTCCAAAGAGAAGTCAGCCTGTAAAAAAGATGTGACATTTTGTTAAAGGTCACAAATATTTAGTAAACCTGTGAACATTTTACAGTTCTTTGTTCTTATGAGGAGACTTCCTTTGATCCTTTCTAGTGTTCTATTCATCTGCCGCTCTGCTCAGTTCTCCCGCCTCCCAGTCCCTCACCTGCAGTGCACAAACTCGGTAGCTCGGCCACTGCGCTGCGCTCCCTGACTCATGTGTTGCGGCGCTTTTGCTGGCGCTGACTGTGCTCGTTGATCTCCTCATGTTACTCTGTGCAGCTTTCCGAGATTTTTCCCGGTATCCCGGCTGCCCAATCCGGCCCTGAGTATGTGCTATAATCAGTTCTTGTGGCTTCTAATTAACATGAAAACATCTAATAGACATAATATCAAGTTACAGAACATGACACACATATTACATACGCAGTATACATGTAGGTTATAGTAGCCATTTAAATTAAACTGATTATGATCACATGACACACATATTACATACGCAGTATACATGTAGGTTATAGCAGCCATTTAAATTAAACTGATTATGATCACATGACACACATATTACATACGCAGTATACATGTAGGTTATAGTAGCCATTTAAATTAAACTGATTATGATCACGTATGTACCGGTTACTGATATTGGGTCAGATTATAAATCGAACGCAAAATATCACTTTAGTTTAAGCAATATTTGAGCTCCTATTTGTAATAACAATGCACTCAAACGTGCGCTGGTATTACAGGGGAGGTGCAATGCTAACACAACCTCACATTGAGCCTCGTTCTCATGAGAACTAGCGGAGCGCAGGGGGTAGGTCGCACAGCGATGGCAGCAAATATAAATATATAAGCATATTTATTAGTTAATATGTGTATTTACACTGTGTATATATACATATATAAGCATATTTATTAGTTAATGTGTATTTACACTGTGTATATATATATATATAAGCCTATTTATTAGTTAATATGTGTATTTACACTGTGTATATATACATATATAAGCATATTTATTAGTTAATATGTGTATTTACACTGTGTATATATATATATAAAAGCATATTTATTAGTTAATATGTGTATTTACACTGTGTATATATATATAAAAGCATATTTATTAGTTAATATGTGTATTTACACTGTGTATATATACATATATAAGCATATTTATTAGTTAATATGTGTATTTACACTGTGTATATATATATAAAAGCATATTTATTAGTTAATATGTGTATTTACACTGTGTATATATATAAAAGCATATTTATTAGTTAATATGTGTATTTACACTGAGTATATATATATATATATATATATATATATATATAAGCATATTTATTAGTTAATATGTGTATTTACACTGTGTATATATATATATATAAGAATATTTATTAGTTAATATGTGTATTTACACTGTGTATGTATATATATAAGCATATTTATTAGTTAATATGTGTATTAACTCTGTGTATATATATATATATATATATATATATAAGCATATTTATTAGTTAATATGTGTATTTACACTGTGTATATATATATAAGCATATTTATTAGTTAATATGTGTATTTACACTGTGTATATATATAAGCATATTTATTAGTTAATATGTGTATTTACACTGTGTATATATATATATAAGCATATTTATTAGTTAATATGTGTATTAACTCTGTGTATATATATATATAAGCATATTTATTAGTTAATATGTGTATTTACACTGTGTATATATATATATATATAAGCATATTTATTAGTTAATATGTGTATTTACACTGTGTATATATATATATATATATAAGCATATTTATTAGTTAATATGTGTATTTACACTGTGTATGTATATATATAGCATATTTATTAGTTAATACGTGTATTTACACTGTGTATATATATAAAAGCATATACAGTATATTTACAGGGAACACACAGTTCCCATAGACCGCAATGTAAAGGCACTTTTCAGTGCTGTCTTTTTTAACACTGCACAGCCGGCAAATTTAGCCCCCAAAAACTGCAGTTATTTTTGTTTTGTTTTTAAAAAATGCTATTTTTTTTATTAAAGAAAAGTAACTCTTATATTTAGGGGCATTTGGTGGACATTTAGAAAATTAACCAGAGATCTTTTCTCTTGTTAATTTTATAAGCGCTAATTGCTACCATGAGCTCGTGGTAGAACAAATCAGCCGCTTGTAATGGCTGATAACTTATGGGACCATTTTCACATTTTTGTGTGTGCAATAAATTAGCGCTCCACTTGTAATCTAGCCCATTGTGTCTCATTAAATAAAATCAGTTTCCCCTCGGTAATTCCTCTGGTATATAACATGTACAATGCTAAGCATCTATTGCTATAAGAAAAGGTTTATCCACACGATGTGCAAATTAAATATATCTCCCAGATGTCAATCATTTGAGACTGATGTTCTTGTTTATATAATTCTCTAACACTCTATTCATATAAAGACTCCTTTATTCTGTAAATGTAATTATTTCCTCTATTCATATAAAGACTCCTTTATTCTGTAAATGTAATTATTTCCTCTATTCGTATAAAGACTCCTTTATTCTGTAAATGTAATTATTTCCTCTATTCATATAAAGACTCCTTTATTCTGTAAATATAATTATTTCCTCCCCTATGTAAAACAAACGTACAACTGCTAACACTGGCATATTAATAAACAACACTGGGGGTGCTTTGGTGGTGAATGGTTGTGTAAACTGGAGGACAGATCTGTATATTCCTGTGTGGTGTTTGGATTCTATCACATTGATATGAGAGAAACTGAGGTGCACATATATAGAGGCACAAAGGGCAGCAGGAGAGCACTTCCAATCTGGGGCTTTTATAACTGGGATTAGAAAGTGTTATTTACAATAGGATCCTTTATGATGCTTCTATTTAGAAAGTAATCAGAAATACATCAAAGCGCCACCCAAAGGGAGGCTAGGTCTAAGTGGAAATAAATTTGGAGTGCCACATGCAACGGAAGTGAATTAGACTGAAAATCCTACACGTCCTACACTGAACTCAGGAGCTGTCACAGATACACAGCTTCGATGCTGGGATCTTTAAGACCTAGCTTCACATAACATCTCATATCCACCCTTGGATTATTGCTTACTATATTTACGTTTGGGACACTTCAAGTTTATACACTTCCCCTTTTTAAAGGCACAATCTTGTTTGCTGAAATTCAAGCTTTTTAAAGACACAAATCTGTTTGCTGTAATTCAAGATTTTTAATACCAACATTGTTTATTTTGTCACAACCAATTGTCTATTTGAATTTTGATTTTACTTTTCAGTAGTGATTTTACAGCATTGAATATGATAGTTGCTTCACTAATTTAACCCACCGCTATTTGTTATTGCTTTTGCTTTTTTATTTATTTATTTGGATTTTTTCTTTGACACATGCACTTTGAACACTGAATTGTTTATCTACTCTGTCATAGCACACAGTCCACTGGCCTCTGCTTACACGTTAGCTATTTAAAAGCACTATTTGTATTAATAAAGCACATAGTTGAAATTTCATTGTGAGAAAAATTAAGCACATAGTTAAAGCCACGCTGTGAGCTTCATTTTTTACCATCTTTTGGAGTCATCTATACCATTTGTACACCAACCCAACCAATTATATACATTATCAATTTGACACATAAGATTCCACTTTGTTTTTCTTTTTCACCTTTGTTCATGAACATCTCTTCTGAGTTGATTATATGAGTTTAAACTGTGCTACTTATCTCGTTGTACTTGTTTGCTCACCTGTTGAGTATAACCTTACTCATCAGGGTTGTTCCAACTTATACCATTGTTTTACCAACACGTGTAATCAAGTCATTTTATTAGTATTGTTAATCTCATGGATCCATGATGTATGTGTATATGTACTGTTTTTATTTTGTTAATAAATTGTCATTCTAATTCACTTCCGTTGCATGTGGCACTCCAAATTTAGTTCCACTTAGACCTAGCCTCCCTTTGGGTGGCGCTTTGATATATTTCTGATTACTTGCTATATTACCATTGACAACTAGGTGTCAACTATCAGAGCTAGAGGTCATTATTGAGTATGCGCTTAGTGTATTTTCCTTTGCTTCTATTTAGAAAGTTTGTCCTCTTTAGGATAATTGTAAAAAGGTTTGTACACTGTGTAAATAAAGTTTGTGTGTAAATATTTGGTGTTTTGTGATACCTGATTTCAATAAAAACCTTTTTCCCACTTTCTAAACATGTGAAAGGTTTCTTCCCTTGTGAATCCTTTCATGACTTTTCAGATTACTCTTATGTGTAAAACATTTCCCACACTCTGTACATGTGAAAGGCTTTTCTCCTGTGTGACTCCTTTCATGCTTTTTCAGATTACTCTTTAATGTAAAACATTTTCCACACTCTGTACATGTGAAAGGCTTTTCTCCTGTGTGACTCCTTTCATGAATATTCAGATAACTCTTTTCTGTAAAACATTTTCCGCACTCTGTACCTGTGAAAGGCTTTTCCCCTGTGTGAATCCTTTCATGAGTTTTCAGACTACTCTTTTGTGTAAAACATTTTCCACACTCTGTACATGTGAAAGGCTTTTCTCCTGTGTGACTCCTTTCATGCTTTTTCAGATTACTCTTTAATGTAAAACATTTTCCACACTCTGTACATTTGAAAGGTTTTTCACCTGTGTGAATCCTTTCATGAGTTTTCAGCTCACTAATGCAAGTAAAACGTTTCCCACACTCTGTACATGTGAAAGGCTTTTCTCCTGTGTGAATCCTTTCATGAGTTTTCAGATTATTTATTTGTGTAAAATTTTTTCCACACTCTGTACATGTGAAAGGCTTTTCTCCTGTGTGAATCCTTTCATGAGTTTTCAGATTATTTATTTGTGTAAAACTTTTCCCACACTCTGTACATGTGAACAGCTTTTCTCCTGTGTGACTCCTTTCGTGAATATTCAGATGACACTTTACTGTAAAACTTTCCCCACACTCTGTACATGTGAAAGGCTTTTCCCCTGTGTGAATCCTTTCATGAGTTTTCAGATCACTCTTTTGTGTGAAACATTTTCCACACTCTGTACATGTGAAAGGCTTTTCTCCTGTGTGACTCCTTTCATGCTTTTTCAGATTACTCTTTAATGTAAAACATTTTCCACACTCTGTACATGTGAAAGGCTTTTCTCCTGTGTGAATCCTTTCATGAATATTCAGATAACTCTTTTTTGTAAAACATTTTTCACACTCTGCACATGTGAAAGGCTTTTCTCCTGTGTGAATCCTTTCATGAATATTCAGATAACTCTTTTCTGTAAAACATTTTCCACACTCTGTACATGTGAAAGGCTTTTCTCCTGTGTGAATCCTTTCATGAATTTTCAGACTACTCTTTTTTGTAAAACATTTTCCACACTCTGTACATGTGAAAGGCTTTTCTCCTATGTGACTCCATGTATGATGTTTCAGACTACTTTTTTCTTTAAAACTTTTCCCACACTTTGTACATGTAAACAGCTTTTCTCCTGTGTGACTCCTTTCGTGAATATTCAGATGACTCTTTAATGTAAAACTTTTCCCACACTCTGTACATGTGAAAGGCTTTTCTCCTGTGTGACTCATTTCATGAGTTTTCAGTTTACTCTTTTGTGTAAAACTTTTCCCACACTCTGTACATGTGAAAGGCTTTTCTCCTGTGTGAATCCTTTCATGAGTTTTCAGATTATTTATTTGTGTAAAACTTTTTCCACACTCTGTACATGTGAAAGGCTTTTCTCCTGTGTGAATCATTTCATGAGTTTTCATCTGACTAATGTATGTAAAACTTTTCCCACACTCTGTACATGTGAAAGGCTTTTCTCCTGTGTGACTCCTTTCGTGAATATTCAGATGACTCTTTATTGTAAAACTTTTCCCACACTCTGTACATGTGAAAGGCTTTTCTCCTGTGTGATTCCTTTCATGAGTTTTCAGATGACACTTTACTGTAAAACTTTCCCCACACTCTGTACATGTGAAAGGCTTTTCCCCTGTGTGAATCCTTTCATGAGTTTTCAGATCACTCTTTTGTGTGAAACATTTTCCACACTCTGTACATGTGAAAGGCTTTTCTCCTGTGTGACTCCTTTCATGCTTTTTCAGATTACTCTTTAATGTAAAACATTTTCCACACTCTGTACATGTGAAAGGCTTTTCTCCTGTGTGAATCCTTTCATGAATTTTCAAACTACTCTTTTGTGTAAAACATTTTCCACACTCTGTACATGTGAAAGGCTTTTCTCCTGTGTGAATCCTTTCATGGATTTTCAGATCACTCTTTTGTGTAAAACATTTTCCACACTCTGTACATGTGAAAGGCTTTTCTCCTGTGTGACTCCTTTCATGCTTTTTCAGATTACTCTTTAATGTAAAACATTTTCCACACTCTGTACATGTGAAAGGCTTTTCTCCTATGTGACTCCATGTATGATGTTTCAGACTACTTTTTTCTTTAAAACTTTTCCCACACTTTGTACATGTGAACAGCTTTTCTCCTGTGTGACTCCTTTCGTGAATATTCAGATGACTCTTTAATGTAAAACTTTTCCCACACTCTGTACATGTGAAAGGCTTTTCTCCTGTGTGACTCATTTCATGAGTTTTCAGTTTACTCTTTTGTGTAAAACTTATCCCACACTCTGTACATGTGAAAGGCTTTTCTCCTGCGTGAATTCTTTCATGAGTTTTCAGTTCACTCTTTTGTGTAAAACATTTTCCACACTCTGTACATGTGAAAGATTTCTCCCCTGTGTGGGTCTTTTTGTGACACTTAAGGCTTCCTTTAGATGTGAAACATCTCCCACATTCTGTACATGTGTGAGGTTTCACAACTGTGTGGTGTTCAAGGAGATGCAAATTACATGTGAAGCTTTTCTCACATTCTGTACGTTTGAATGGTTTCTTATTTGTATGAATAATTTGGCTAGACTTAAGACTTTCCCCTTCTTTTAAATGTTTTGAAAACTCAGTAAATGTGTGTGGTTTATCCTCTGGGATAATCATTTCACTAGATAAGGCATAAATGTTGTCCTCTTGTTTGATGACTAAATTACTCTCTGTACATGATTGCTGCCCAGTTCCTGCCAATTCTCCATCTCCTTTAAATATCTGCTGTGAGCTCCCCAATGTTTGTGAATAGTCATTAGTGTCTGAGACTATTGGAGTTTGTGGTATCATTCTGATGCTTCCTGTAGTGAAGGATGGGTATGAACTATTCAAGTGATTGTCTACATAAAAAGAAAAGGAATGAAGAAAATAAAGAAAGTTTATTCTTTAAAATGGATTCCATCGTCTTACACAAATTATATTGTTTATTTACATTCCATAAAATGGCTTCTGTTTTGCGTTTATTTTTATATTGATTAACCTGTAAATCACAAATTTAAACAAAGAAAGACAAATAATGTAAATATTTCTATATCATAAAAAAACTAAATCAATGATTACTGATTAAAACAATTTATAGCGCCCCATTAAATAAGGTGCAGGTGGATAATGTTCTCAGCCAGGGAACAAGTACATATGTATTCTGGGCAAGATAGGTGGCATCTACCATCCTTATTTAACATTGTACAAGCAACTGCACATACAGCACTGCCCGGCTCATGCTCAACCAGTAGGGTGAGAATATGATGTCTTAATCATCACAGACTAATAATTAGTGTGAGATGTTTTGGAAGGCTAAAGGAGCAGTGATTTTATGATACTTCTTAGCTTGCAGTTGCAGTTGTTTAATTTATATAATCAGCTAAAAATGTATTAGTTTAATAAGACTCACTGTGAAATTAAGCACACAAATCAGTGGCGGTTCTGGGGTGGGGAACACTTACTGGTGGAGTTCTGGGTGTTCCACATATGGGAACAAGGTAGGCGTAAGTGTAATTATGGGTGTTCCATGAGTTGGGTTAGGGCAGGGGAAGGTAGAGTTGCAGGTGATCTGAGAGCCGGTGTTGACACAAATGTTATTAAAAGGTGCAGATATAAATATAATAGTTTATATTTGTTTAATGAGGGATCTATTCTATTTTCCCAGTAATTAAAGCCAGCATAATATCTATTTTACTTACCTAACACATATGAGTTCATGCTGATAACAGGCTCCAATGTCTGTGCTCAGGAAGAAGGTTCCCTTATTCACTCCAGTTACATCAATACCTGATATCTCTCAGTGCTTTGGCCGTGTCTGTAAAAAGTATATTAAATGGTTTAGACAGATAATAATAAATAATGGCTCTGATGAACTGTACGTATGGTATAATTAAAGGCACACATAACAATTAATGTGATACAGATCAGCTGTTTAGGTTATTACATAAGTGCTATTGATTCAACACAAGCATTTAGTACAGTTAGCTCTGTGGATGTTACAGTTGCACATTAAATATTTATCTTTCCAGAAATTTACAAGTACAGTATAAGCCCAGGAGTAGACAATCTATTTTTGGGTGGGACAAACCACAACCTTACAAATATATTATAATCATTTTTAATATCATTTATATCAAAGAGCAGCAGTTACACAAATGTTAAATAAGAGTTGTTTATATGTAATTTAAATCTAATACTACAGTATTTATATTGCACTTTCTACAGATCCTCACTGTCAGACATTTTGTATTTACTAAAAATAAAATGTGTAACAAAAACCACACACAAATAGTGATAATAATACAGACCAATATGTAGTAATATATCCAACGTGAAAAGAATCTTTAATGGAGACAGTACCACAAATACAAATAGTCCATATGATGTTCCTCAGAAGGAAAAGAAAGAAACACATCATAGCATAATACTGTGTAATCTTCACTCCCCAGATGTAAGGCAGACCCAGAATACTCAAATTAGTTAGAGCTTCAACAGCTCAAGATAATCAGGTTTATTGTGCAGACCCTAGGCAGACTGGATACAGACACAGACAAATGCTTAAAGGGACACTGAACCCAACATTTTTCTTTCGTGATTCAGATAGAGCATGCAATTTTAAACACATTTCTAATTTACTCCTATTATCATATTTTCTTCATTCTCTTGGTATATTTATTTGAAATGCAAGAATGTAAGTTTAGATGCCGGCCCATTTTTGGTGAACAACCAGGGTTGTTCTTGCTGATTGGTGGATAAATTCATCCACCAATAAAAAGGAAATTTATGCTTACCTGATAAATTTATTTCTTTTTTGATACAATGAGTCCATGGAATTCATCCTTACTTGTGGGATTACGCCTCCTGGTCAGCAGGAGGAGGCAAAGAGCACAACAGCAGAGCTGTATAAATAGCTCCTCCCTTCCCTCCCAACCCAGTCATTCGACCGAAGTTAGGAAGAGAAAGGAAAAGCCAAGGTGCAGAGGTGTCTGAAGTTAAACAAAAAAATGAATAACCTATCTCATAGAACAGGGCGGGCCGTGGACTCATCGTATCAAAAAAGAAATACATTTATTAGGTAAGCATAAATTTCCTTTTCTTTTTCAAGATACGATGAGTTCACGGATTTCATCCTTACTTGTGGGATACAATACCAAAGCTATAGTACACAAATGAAACGTGAGGGACAAGACAGGATGGAAGGCACCACTGCTTGAAGAACATTTCTCCCAAAAACAGGCTCAGCCGAAGCAAAGATATCAAATTTGTAGAATTTAGAAAAAAATTGAAGAGAATACCAAGTCACAGCCTAGCAATCAGCTCAACTGAAATAATATGTTAGAATGTCCACAGGAAAGCAACAGCTCAACTGGAAGGAGCTGAAACTCTTTTAGGATGCTGCTGTCCAGCAATCACATATGCAAAAACGGATAATACTCTTCAACCAAAAGGAAAGAAGAAGTCGTAGCTTTCTGACCCTCACTTCTCTAGAAAAAATTTCAAACAGAAAGGATGATCGACGAAAGTCCGTAGTCGCTGAGAAAGAGAATCTATCTTTTTAAAAGACAGACTACGCCAAAATGTGTAGAAGACTTTCCTTCCGAGAGAAAAATTAAGACCCAAAGAAGGAACAACAAATTCCTAAATAAAATGCTTGTCTGAAACAACGTTTAAGAAAAAAACCAAGATAAGCACATAACACAAGCTTATCCAAATGAAAAATCAGGCAAGGCGAATTATATAGTAATGCTGAAATCTCAAACATTCTTCGAGCAGAAGAAATGGCGACAAGAAGTAAAATTTCCAAGATAACAACTTAATATCTATGGAATGCATAGGTTCAACAGAACCCCATGAAGAACTTTTAAAATCTAAATTAAAATTCCATGGAGGAGCAATTTGTTAAAATACAGGCCTGACTTGAATCAGAGCATTACAAAAGGATGGAACCTCTGGAACATCTGCCAGACACTGGAGGAACAGATTAGAAATAAGCAGAGATCTGACAATTAGGGAACTCACTGAAAAACCCTTTCCTAAAGACAATACAAAATCCTGGGAATCCTAACTCTACTCCATGAGTAACCCTTGGATTCACACCAAGAAAGACATATATGCCCTATCTCATGGGCAATCTTCCTAGTCACAGACTTACATGCCTGAAAAAAGAAACCTTTGACCAAAACTAAGACACCTCGCTGGCATAGGATCAAATGTCCAATCTCCAAGCAATCAGCCTCAAAGAAACTGGAGTTGGATTGAAGAAGGGACCCTGATAAAAAGGCCTTCCTTAACAGAAATGCCCAAGATTGCCGAGATGACATGTTCACCAGATCGGCATACCAAATCCTGCAAGGCCACGTGTAAGCGAGGAGAATCACTGACGCCTTCTTCCTATTTGATTCGAACAATCACCCAGCAAAAAAAAATGCAAACAGGGGAAACAGACATTCTAGGCTGAAGGACCAAGAACTGCCAAGGCAGTTATCAGCTCGGACCGGAGGCCCTGGACCTGGGCCTGTATCTCAAAAAAACAGGCAGGCTGATAAGATGCCATGAGATCCAACTCCAGCCGACCCTATTTTAAAAACAGGTTGGAAAATACTCCCGGACAGAATTCCCACTCTCCCGATGAAAAATATGACTCTCAGAAAATCCATTTTCCAGTTGTCCACACCTGGGATATGGAACGCTGACAGATAGCAAGAAAGAACTGGGCAGAAGCCAACTGAGGCCTGATCAGAAGAGCCTTGAAGCTCGCTCTAAGTTGCATGAAGTCTATAAAAAGAACAGACTCCGCTAGAGTCCACACTTTGCGTAGTCAAGTTCAAAATCATTGTCCCTGAGATAGGTGATCCAGAGACAATCATTATAGAAAAAAGTCCCTTGTCTCCTGATCTAGAGTTATTGGAGGAGACAAGTTTGCATAACCTCCGTTCCATTGCCTGAATATGCTTAACTGCATAGGTCTGAGGTGGAACGAACAAACGGAAATTTAAGCGACACAAGGCGCTGCTCAATTAATCAACTTCAGAAGGATGAAAGGTTGAGTGGACCTCACTGGGGATTGACCCTGCAACCCTCAAATCGCTACAGAGCTCAGCCATAGTGCCTTAGCATGCTGAGCCATCTGTCTGGCTAAGGTCCATTACCGTCACCATTAGCCCAAATACCTCTATGTACTGAGCCACTGAAGGCAAGAAATGGACTGAAGGGCTGGACCAGAAATGCCTAGATATCCTGATATCAATCAGACAAATCTTCATTGATATGGAATACATCATGATTCCCAAGAAAGCTACCCTTGGGCTTGGGACTAAGGAACACTTCCAAAATCACCTTTCACCCGTGAGCTCACGGGAAGTATAATAACATTTGTGTAAATCTTGATTGCTGTAAGAATGACACCTGGACTAGTGATATTAGCCAGATAGGGCGCCATTGCAATGCCCCATAACTGAAGCACCGCCAACAGCAATCCCAGAGTCTCCAAAGAACTTGGAACTATGGCACAACCAAATATGAGAACTGGAACAACCACTGCCAGGTCTAAGAAGTTTCCTACGCAGAATAAAGACGACTCTCCCTTTGTCTGATTCTCAGACAATCTTGAAATCAGAAACTGCATCTGAGAGGAAAACATTTGAGCTCGAAACCAGACTTGCGTGAAAACAGAAAGTCAGCCCCCTACAAGATCCAATCCAGGACCGGAGCAGGTTCCCCATGCTGTCTTTGATTCAACAGCAGGTAATGTGTTTACCAAAATCTTGGTCTTAAAACATATTCCACAAAACAAGACTCTAACCATAAGAATCCAAGAGCCGTAACAGAGTCACCTATGCTCTCAGTTTGATAACTGGAAGAGAAGAAACTGAGAAAAAAAAGAATTAGTCAATTGAAATATTTATCTCGTCCTGGATTTTATCCAGGGAAAGTACTGACTAATAACCTCATACAACACATCAAACCAATATGCCGTCACATCAGTGACGGTAACAAAGTACACAGATGGTTGCCATAGGAAAAAAAAAAACTGGATTGTGTCCCATTACTAAATGTTATCCCTAGGAGTATCCTCTAAGGGTATAGAAGTTTTCTTAGTAATAATTGAAACTACTCCTTCCCCCCTAAGGAATGTCGTCCAGCCTCCTAGCTGATACGGCTATGGGAAACAGTATTTGAAGTAAACGCAGCGCATTGCATTTGGGCCAGAACATTTCTGTGAAAAATTTGTGGCCATTGTTAACAGATTCTCAGACAGCAATGGCCGTAGAGGGAGTCGGTTCAAAAAAAAAAAAATAGAGAAATCCTTCCATAGGAATCGATACAGATCTTTAACCTGAAAAGTAACTTTATCCTTGTGTTTGTTTCATCTTCAGTCACAAGAGATGAACTAACAAAGGAACAGCTGAAAGTCATTTATTATAATGTACCCCGAACAAAACGTTACTGTCACTTTATAAATATGATAGTGTGTATGTATATACTGGGCACCTGTAAAGCGCAGCCAAGCACCCGTAAGGGTCTCAAGGCGCTGCTAATATTATTGACCACTGAAATCGAACCTGCAACCCTTGGGTTGCTACAGGGTTAAGCCCCAGTGTCTTAGCATTTGTTGAGCTATCTGACCGGCTATACTCATTTATGTGTGTTTTTATACCATCCTAAGTCACAAAGGATGACATAACAAGAAACAGTTACAATTCTTTTAATAAAATTTTCACACAAAAAATTGTACTGCCTCTTTAAATTATAAAAGAGCATCTTATTTCTGTCATGCAGAAACAGACCAATATGAATAACAATATTGCTGTAACTAGACATTGCTAAGGACATCAAAGCAATGTCTATGCATGGAACCGCAGAGCACTGCCTGTGGGTGAGCAATAATTGCGGACACTATAAGTAGAAAAATGCGGAAAGCATTGACCGGTGTCACCAGACTTCTAACAGTCACTTTAGAAGGAGTATATAAAATAAAAAATCAACACAAGCAAATATGTTACTATCACTTTAAATTTTAAAAGTGTAACATTTTTCCTTTTTAAGAATTTGCAGTAAATAGGGCCAAAAACAGCGTAAAATGTCTTGCTAGCTTATCAATACCCCTCAGTAGTATCTCCCTCTGAGTAGTATGTAGTCTAAACCGGGGCCCCACCGCAACTCAAAGACTATGCAAGGGTCTTTTGTGTGAGTGTTTCAAATAAATAGACTACAATTGCATCTAAAATATGGTAAAACATATCTCCTCGGATCTTTATAAAAATGATCCATATAGAGAGGGGAAACAGAACGCGATACTCCACAATGACCACCCTCATGTGTGTTGACATAATCTATCTCCCGGTCGGCATGAAGAACTATTGAACCGCCGGGAGATGAGTAAAAGCTTGTCATGTAAAGTGTCACAAACTGTACTGTCTTAACAGATACAAAAGGCGCGGCATGTAAAAGACGCCTTCAAGGACTTCCCTTCGCGAGTGTATGCAGAAATTAACCATGCAGTCATCTCCCGGTCAGCATGTAGATCTATTGAACCACCGGGAGATGATCAATAGCGTGTCATTTAAACAGTGTAACTGTCT